>NW_023994042.1:3225000-3825000 GCF_015586225.1 Lucilia sericata
TCTTGGAAGATAAGCAACGGGGCAGCAATGGATAGCTCAAGTACTTGAGAAAAGTGCTTGTACATGGAGCAGCACAACCATGTACAAAAATTGCCACCTGCATCGAAGATACACAAAAGGGGCGGTGGTGAGTCGTCACAGAAGCTCACCCAGTGGTTGAAAAAGCCCAGCGTGAAATAGGCCAACACGGCAGGTGTTCACTTAAAGCACTTCGACGTTCATTCCGGATATTCTGTCTTAGCCCAGGAAAATTAATCGATAAAAATTAGCAAACTTGGGAATTTTATATAGTTAATTGATTGGAGATTTTTTCTGATATTTTTAAATTCACTTGTAATTATATATATGTATATATATTTGATTTTTGTCAATATTTTATTCATTTCCAATAAAGTTTTGTGTCACTATCAAACCCACCAATTACCTTTATATGAAACTGTTAAAAGTATACCATACGAATAATGGACTTAACCACTGCATACGCAACGATTGTTTCCAACGAATTTAATTGGAGAGGGTAATGTTCAAAATTGCACAATTGCCCACAGAGAAATTTTAAGAATATTTCCATTAATCTATAATCTATATGTATATATAAAAACTAGCTATACCCAGTGTGCTTCGCTACCCTCATCGTAATGGAATAAAATAAATATTATTGTAAATATATATATATCTGCAATATCAAAAATTCCCCTTTTAGAGAACTCTTTAAGTTTGATTTTATGATTCTAGTCTCAATATTACAGAAAATTAAAAAAAAACAGTTGAAGAACGAAAAAGTACCAGACAGTGCCTTTTTATATATTTTCATTAAATCAGGATGACGCATGTTTAATTTTCAACCAGAAACCAAAAAAATCGCATAAAGATTTTTATACAATCAGGAAGCTACATGTCCAATTTTATGTTTTTAGGTTCAATATTATAGAAAATTCGAAAAGTATTAGTAAAAGAACAAAAAAGTACCGGAGTATTCTTTTTCAATTTTCGTTCAATTGGGATATTGCGTGTTTAATTTTATTTTTATATATTCAATATTTTAGAAAGCTCTAAAAGTACCAGTACCAGTGAAGTACGAAAAAGTACCAAAAAACCTATTTTATTTAATTTCATGTTCCTAAGTTCAATATTATACAAAATTCAAAAAGTACCAGAAAATATTCCAGTTTAAATTTTCATTCACTCAAGTCCCTGATTGCTTTTATAGATTCTAATTAACTCCGGGCTCCACATGCTTAATTTCATGTTTCTAGGATCAATATTATAAAAAACACAAAAAGTACCTTTTGAAGAACGAAAAAATACCAAAAAGTGCCCTTTTATAGGTTCTCACTTAATGCAGGCTCTAAACGCTTAATTTCATGTTTCTAGGTTCAATATTATAGAAAATTCAAAATGTACCTTTTAAAGAACGAAAAAGTACCAAAAAGTCCCCTTTTATAGGTCCTCACTTAATCCGGGCTCTACATGCTTAATTTCACGTTTCTAGGTTCAATATTATACAAAAATCCAAAAAGTACCTTTTGAAGAACGAAAAAGTTCCAAAAAGTCCCCTTTTATATGTTCTCACTTAATCCAGGCTCTACATACTTAATTTCATGTTTCTAGGTTCAATATTATAAAAAATTCAAAAAGTACCTTTTGATGAACGAAAAAGTACCAAAAAGTCCGCTTTTATAGATTCTCATTTACTACGGGCTCTACATGCTTAATTTCATTTTTATAAAAAACTCAAAAAGTACCTTTTGTAGAACGAAAAAGTACCAAAAAGTCCCCTATTATAGATTCTCATTTACTCTGGGCTCTACATGCTTAAATTCATGTTTCTAGGTTAAATTTTATAGAAAACTCAAAAAGTACCAGTCGAAAGACGAAAAAGTTCCAAATAGTCCCCTTTTATAGATTCTCATTTACTAAGGGCTCTACATGCTTAATTTTATGTTTCTAGGTTAAATTTTATAGAAAACTCAAAAAGTACCAGTCGAATGACGAAAAAGTACTAAAAAGTCCCCTTTTATAGATTCTCATTAACTAAGGCCTCCGCATGCTTAATTACAAAAATCCAAAAAGTACCTTTTGAAGAACGAAAAAGTTCCAAAAAGTCCCCTTTTATATGTTCTCACTTAATCCAGGCTCTACATACTTAATTTCATGTTTCTAGGTTCAATATTATAAAAAATTCAAAAAATACCTTTTGATGAACGAAAAAGTACCAAAAAGTCCGCTTTTATAGATTCTCATTTACTCCGGGCTCTACATGCTTAATTTCATGTTTCTAGGTTAAATTTTATAGAAAACTCAAAAAGTATCAGTCGAAAGACGAAAAAGTACCAAAAAGTCCCCTTTTATAGATTCTCATTTACTAAGGGCTCTACATGCTTAATTTCATGTTTCTAGGTTAAATTTTATAGAAAACTCAAAAAGTACCAGTCGAAGGACGAAAAAGTACCAAAAAGTCCCCTTTTATAGATTCTCATTTACTAAGGGCTCTACATGCTTAATTTCATGTTTCTAGGTTAAATTTTATAGAAAACTCAAAAAGTACCAGTCGAAAGACGAAAAAGTTCCAAATAGTCCCCTTTTATAGATTCTCATTTACTAAGGGCTCTACATGCTTAATTTTATGTTTCTAGGTTAAATTTTATAGAAAACTCAAAAAGTACCAGTCGAAGGACGAAAAAGTACTAAAAAGTCCCCTTTTATAGATTCTCATTAACTAAGGCCTCCGCATGCTTAATTTCATGTTTCTAGGTTAAATTTTATAGAAAACTCAAAAGTACCAGTCGAAGGACGAAAAAGTACCAAAAAGTCCCCTTTTATAGATTCTCATTTACTCCGGTCTCTACATGCTTAATTTCATGTTTCTAGGTTAAATTTTATAGAAAACTCAAAAAGTACCAGTCGAAGGACGAAAAAGTACCAAAAAGTCCCCTTTTATAGATTCTCATTTACTCCGGTCTCTACATGTTTAATTTCATGTTCCTAGGTTCAATATTGTAGAAAATTCAAAAAGTACCTTTTGAAGAACGAAAAAGTACCAAAAAGTCCCATTTTATAGATTCTCATTTACTCCGAGCTCTACATGCTTAATTTCATGTTTCTAGGTTTAATTTAAAAGTACCTGTGTAGAACGAAAAAGTAGCGAAAAGTCCCTTTATTATTAATTTCATGTTTCTATTTCAATATCATAGAAAACTCAAAAAGGACCAGTTGGAGAATGAAAAGTACCAAAACATATCACTTGGTACCGGGGTTCCAAATAACACCCCATTAGGATATTTAGTGTTTCTAAATTTAAAAATTTTATCTAAATTGGATCATTGTGGTTGAATAAAATCAAATTTCCCGTTTTTACCCCTTTTGGTACTTTTTTCCTCCCCATTAACGAAATAAAAATTCTATTCCAAAAAGTTGCAACATCGTAGTGGGAGCCCGTTATTATGTATTCATATGTATAAGTTAATAAACCAAAAACAATGTTTTATGAAAAAAGTACCAAAAATAGGTACAATTTTAACCCCTTAAACGTCCGAATATCCAAAAAGTACTAAATTCATATTTTTATTTTTTCGTTAAGTTATGAAGGAGTCAAAAATATTTTTTGAATGTGCACTGGTTTAAAAGATACATGGGGTGCGAAAAAAGTACCAAAATACAGTTTTTACCCGTTTATTCCCTAAAGGGGCCGAATTTTAAAAAAGTACCAGACACCTGTCCGTTTATTTTTTAAATGAACGGCGATAAGCTTTAAACTTTTTTGTATCTTTTCTAGTTTAGGAGATATAAGGTTACCGAATTTACCAGTTTTTACCCTTTTTTACCCCCTAAACATTCGAATTTCCAAAAATCCAAAAATCGTCTTAGTGGATCTATTTGGCGGGAGACCAACCTCCTGTCCAAATTTCAGCTCTTTAGCTTCAACCGTTTAGGCTGTGCGATGATGAATCAGTCAGTGAATCAGTCAGTCAGTCAGTCAGTAACGTTAGAATTTTATATATATAGATTAATGTGTGTTTGTTTGTATGTTTGAACGTTATAGACTACTAAACGGCTGAATCGATTTTCTTAAAATTTTCACAGCGTATTCCTGCATGTCTGGAATAGGGGCGACTTTTTATTTTGAAATTCCAAGTGGGCGGGGAGCCACGCCCATATTAAGAAAATATTAAATCCGTATATTTGAGATAATATAACAGTTAGAGTCCTCAAATTTTGTCGGAGCCACTTTAGTGTCAATATAATTGGACTATTAGAGTATCATCTGAACAATTAGAGTATAACGGGCGTACTTTCAATGGGGAACTTTGCACCTCTCATATGAATTAAATATAAAATTTCGTTTATCTGGGAAACTAATAGAAATTGATTCTTAAAATTTTGCTTAAATTATTTTAATATTCATCTGAACATTTTGGGGATAAAGTGCGGGCTTTCATCTGGGGAGCTTGAAGCTCCCACTGAGGAACTATTAGAGCTAGAATCTTCAAATTTTACATGAAGAACTTTGACATTCATCGGAACATTTAGAGAATAACGGGCGGACTTTCAATGGGTGGCTTGGCACCACATATATGAATTAATTACAAAATTTCGTGTATCTTGGAAACTCTTATATTTTTCAAATTTTTCATAGATAGATAGAAATTGGCGATGGATAAAAACAGGCGAACTTGCAATAATTTGCTTGACATCTCTCATATGTAACATATTGTAAATCTGGAAAACTATTATAGTTAGAATCTTCAAAATCGTTAAGTGAGTTTTTTATTTATACATATTGCTTTTAGGGTAGGAAAGCACACTGGGTATAGCTAGTAAATTATAAATTACAAAAAAAAAAGACACACAGAAAAGCTGTTTTCGTGTTTGTAACCAATAAAAGTTTAAATATATTCTAAATATTAAATTCGAATTAACAACTTCGCCACTACAAAAGCTTTGAAAAATCTATGTCATCTTCACCAAACACACAATTTAAAAGCTTTTATTAACTTACTACTTGTGCACAAACAACTTATAAAATGTTGTGTATTGTCTATAAAAGTAAAGCATGCATTGAGGTAGGAACTTTTTAAATGAGAAACGATTTTGTAAAAGCTTTTCTTTACATAAACAATAAGCAAAAATGTGATATGTATGAGAAACATCCTAAAAATATGTGAATAGTTTTTTAAAACATAACTCTGCATATGTTTAGTAGGGAATGGTCTAGAGGTTGTTTGTGCTGATATTTGTAACCACACCCCATATGCACTATATATTTACATACATGTGTATATTGATAACTATAGTAACTCAGGTATTAATTCTAAACGGTATATTATTCTGTCTGTTATATTCCGTTAACTTCTTAAAATATTATCTTCTATAAATATAAAAGAGTAGCGTTACTGACTGACTGATTCATCATCGCACAGCCCAAACGGCTGAACCTAGAATCATGAAATTTTGACAGTAAATGTGTTTTTGGTTATGTAGATCCACTAAGGAGGGATTTTTGGAAATTTGTACATTTGAAGGTAAAAAAGGGAAAAAACGAGTTAAACAGATTTTCTTAATAATCTTACCTAATATTAGTTATACAAGAAAAATTTTAAATGCACCTGTATCTACTCTTAAAATAAGCAAATGGGTGTCTGGTACTTTTTTGAAATTCGTACTTTTAAGGTGTGAAATGTGTAACAAAGGTGATTTTGGTACCTTTTTTGATCCTTTATAACTTTTTAACCAATAAACAAAATAACATTTCTGTAAATATTTTGAATATATCTCCCAAAATTATGAAACACCTGTTTCGTACTTTTTTAAAATTCAGTCCTTTTTGGGTGTAAAAGGGAGAAAATTGTATTTGTGGTACTTTTTTTAGGACATTAAGAAAATTTTTTCGATTTATTGAAGTATTCCTATTAAATTACGGTCTAATTCTGTAATATTTATTGAAACAAAATTTTTGCTATTTCACTGGGGAAAAAAGTAACAAAACGGGAAATTTAATTTTATTCAAACTCATTGAGCCAATTTTTATAAAATTTGAAAAAGTAGTTTATTTACTCACACAAAATAAGCTATTGGTATATTATTTTGGAATTCGAGTACTAAGGCTTATATAGGACCAAATTCGAGTTAATTGTTCGGTACTTTTTGAAAGCACAATTTTTCTGAATCAAATGAATGCAGATTTGAATCGTTTGAGTTATATCTGTGATATATAGATTTAATCATACATATTTTGTAAAACTTAAATCTCGAAATGTATATTTCTAAGCGAAAAGGGGAAAAAAGTACTCTTTTTATTAGTACTTTCCACTAAGGTAGAATTTATTCCACTTTTGGTACTTTTTTTTATTCAAATGATACACTTTGTATGCTCTATAATATGAATTCAAAACATATGATTATTAAACATACACGGTCCTCATTGAATAAGACTCCTTAAGAGAGAACTTTTTAGTACTTTTTGTCATAAATTGTACTTTTTGAATTTTCTAAAATATTCAACCTAGGAACATAAATTTTAACATTCATGGTCTTGACTGAATAATATTCTGTGGGAACTCTTTAGTACTTTTCCATTCTTCAAATGGTACCTTTTGGATTCTCTATAATGGTTAACCGGAACACATGACACACGGTCCTTATTAAATGAGAATTTATTGAGAGAGATTGTTGTTCCGATGGTACTTTTTGATATTTTTACGATACATATTAAACAAAGAAATATAAAATTTAAAATGTAAAATGATCGATTATCTTGAAATTTTAACAGTACCTTCCTGTGTATCTGGAAGGAGCTATAGGCTACTTTTTATTTTAAAATTTCAAGTAAGCGAGGTGCCACGCCTACTTATTAAATAACTATCAAAAGTCATATTTCTTGGAAGCTGGTGCAATTAGTGTCCTCAAATTTTGCACGGACAACATTGACATTCATAAGAATATTTTTGGACAAAATGACGGAATGACTATAGTGGGCGTGGCACCTTCCATATTAAGATAATATTAAATAAGTATATCTCATTTAAACATTTAAAAAATTTTAAAAATACTTAAATTACACACATTTTATATACAGTGGAGACGGGATAGAGTGAACTAATTCATGCAAGGCCTGATCACTGTATGCAGAAAGTTCACTTTAAAGAGATCATAAAAATGTTAATAAACAATGTTATTTTGTGCTATTTCACTATTTTGAAGAGTAATTAAATTGTAAATTAATTTTTTAATTGATTTTTAGAAAAGAACTATTAAAATTTAGATTTTCATTTGAAATTGGGCAAATAATAATTGGAATTAAGACTTAATTCATTCGAAATTTTAATGTACTTAGCGTAGAGAATGATATGTTTTGTTTGAAATTTAGAAAAGAGAAATTGGAATTGAGATTTTTCATTTCAATATCGGAAGACCCAAAGTTCGGAAAAAACAATAGATAATAGAAATGTTAAACTTCAAATTGTTTTCCGAGCTTGCTCTTTTCAGAATTTACAACGAAGAAATCAGATTTATGATTGATTTTTCTAAATATCAAATTCAATTGTTTTTTTCCGAAATCGAAATGGAAAATCTTAATTTCAATTGGATTTCTCTGAATGCAAAACTTCAGAGTTTCAGTTATGCTTTTCTGAATTCGAAATGCAATATTAAATTTTAAATAAACATGTAAAATAACACAGAAACATATAAAATAAATTGAGATATTTGTTCAGCCAAATGGTGTTGGATTATTTTGTTTTTCAGAGCTTTTTCTAACGACAAAAAACATGTCATTTTCACAGGAAAATAAACTAATTTCGAAAATGTGTAAAAAACTTATAAAAATTATATTTTTGTTAATTTTTTTAATTTTATAGAGGCTTGCGTTGTTCACTCTTTAGAGTCACTAATGTAAAATTTTGGGTGTTCGTTTTATCCAGGAGTTCATATTATCCAGTGTTCACTCTATTCCGACTCCACTATATCGTGTTATCACTATATTCTTGTAGGAACTTCAATGTTTGGAAGAAATCTGTACGGTCCTCGTGAAAGATTTCTGTGAATTCCTTAAATTTGCTTTGTCATCTTGTATACATTTGTATTGAGGGCTAGGTGAAAGCATCAACCGATATATTCAATTTGCAAAAAAAAAAAAAAAACCTTATCAATAGAGAATATTTGCGCAAAATTTCAGTAACCTAGTTCTTTCCGTTTCGACTCTATCGTGCTTTCAAAAGATCGTCGTAGAATTTATATTCTTTTGTGGGTCTACGACCAATAATGTGTTATAAACGGATGATAAGTATTTGAAGTAAAATACATATTTGTTATTTATTTAAAGGCCCAAATAAACTACGCAAGCGGCTTGACAAAAGTATTGGTATGTTTGTCAAGCCGTTTGTGTAGTCTATTTGGACCTTAAGTTTGAAATTTTAAGTAAATGTGGGAATGATATTCATGAATACGGTAGCTTTATTTATACATAAACTTACAATCGCCTTTCTTGTCAGATGGTTAATCAGACTGACATAAAGGCATATTGAAACTACCTTCTAATATATTTATACCATAAGTTAACCCCCAGAAAGGGTAAAACCTTAGAACTTAAGATTTGTGGAACCATATGTTGACCCAATACACGACTAAGTAACTCTTTGTTTATTAAAATAAAATGTTGACTCGAATTCTTTCTTCCTAAGATGCTAGATGAAAATTGATAGAAGTCATGCTATGATGAGCTCGAATATAAAATTACATTTATTGGTCCACATAACTTAACTCTTATAACGAACACATTTAATTGGTAACACGGAGTTCGTCATAACAGTGTTTGACAGTAACATGAAACATGTTTAATTTTCCTTTTGTTTATAAAAGCGTTTTTAGTAGCAACACTCTTTTAAACTACAAATAAGAATTTTAAAAATTTCTGTAAACATTTACTGTTTTACGTTAAACAACGTAAGAATGTCACGTTGTAGCTAAAATTGCGTTCTAATCAAATTAAACAAATTGTATTTAAGTTCTACCAACAAAAACTTCAACATTATTTAAACAAAATAAAGTTAAAATAAGTGATATATTCGTGAAAGCGTCTATATTGGACAGAATCTTTTTTAACCATTGCCATAGTGTATTTTTAAAAATATATTATTAATATCTGTTATGCATGTTGGTACAGTTTTCATTGTTTGTAATGACAAAAATTCGTATATTTTGATATTGGCATAAAATTCTACACGAATATGTCTAATTCTAAATCCTAAAAAACTAGGTTCTGGGTGAAGGGTGTTTAATATTCGACATAGCGGAATATAGCACTTTAATTTTTTCCAGATGTCGAACTTTTAAATGAAAAGAATTTCGACCCCCAAAAATTGGAATTTATCATTTTTGTTCAGGAGTTATTTCATTCTTAATTTAACATTTTGGAGTTATTTGATTTTTTGGGAATTATTTCATGCCGCAAAGCTTTAAACCCAGCGAAATTTATTAACATCGTATAAATTTTTCATATACATATGTTTAATACATCAAATTCGAAAAATACAATATCGGGTCTGTTGCTTGTTCATTTACTTGCTACACAGAGAAAACAGATTCATTGTCACAACCGAATTTGTTTCCAATCGAATTTGGTCGGTTACACTAACTATATCATATATCGATTGCAAATACCGAATATTTCTTTTGCTAACACTATATATTTAGAACATAAATAGAAGTTGTAACCGAATTTTCGATTAAAGTAACTAAATATTTAGTATAAATATGGTACATGTAACTATGAAAAAAATCAATTCGGTTATAAAGACCGAAACTATTATTATTAGGAACCAATAAAAATGTTTCAATTATTTTTATATATTTTTATTAATATATAACAAATATTATTATTAAATACATTATTAAATTCATTCATAATCATTTTACAATCAGCCATAGTAATGTATTTCTTGTCCACTGATGAGCAAAATATATTGACTTTTCGAGTGTATCAATTTGCATTATTTACTCCAAAAGTTCTAAAACTTGACCTATATAAGAAGCTTTATTGATGCTTGACGATTCTGCGACTGAGAAGGGAAATTCAGCTGTTTAAATAATTTAAGAAACTTCAATTTCACATAATTGTCTGAAAATAAACAAACGATGATTATATGTACAATATTTTGTAAATGGACACGGTTTTCTTAACGTACAATTATCCAGGAAAAGTCGGAGAGAATCCATCTAAAACTTGACCTACATAAAAAGTTTGTTTGACAAATCCTGCCGCAAGGAAGTGAAATTCAATTGTTGAAAGCTGCAACTTTTTATAATTCTCTCACATAATCTAAAATTAAACGAACGATTATATTTTGTAAATGGAGACGATTTTCTTAACTTACAGTCATCAGTAAAGGCCGGCAAGAATCCATGTTTATTTTTATTTGAAAATGCGTATAAAATTTAAATAAATAAAAAATGTGTAAATTGTATTTTCTTTTTATTTTAGAACAACGTATTTTTTAAAATGTCAAGAAAAATTTACGTATGTATTGTGTAGTTGATTGAAAACATAGATAATATTCTATGATTGGAAATACCGAATAAAGCTTTATTATAATCAAGATAACCGACATTTATAACATTTCGGTTTAAAATACCGAATTAATTTTTACTATATTAGAGATAATCGTATTTTCGTAGCTGTTTATACAAATATAGGATATCAGTAACAAAAAATATATTTCTTCATTAAATAACCGATTTTTTGATTACAAGTACTAATATTTTCGATTAAAGCGAATAATTATACATTTAAGTTTGGTTGTGCTTGACAAGATAATGAAATAAGTTTTTAAAAAGCTCATATTGATTATGTTAACAAAATTAATAATTGTATGATCCTTATTTCGATTACAGTTATGTTTTTTCAGTTCTTATTATAAAAAAATTGTTGAATTTGCAGATTTTTCATAATTATAATTAATATTCTTCTACAGTAACTAATTATTTGTTATTAAAACCGATTTCCGATCGATCTTTTTTCTGTGTGTAATATTGGTTGTAAAATCCTTATATAGTGCTTTATGAAGCTGTTATTGTTTGATGTTCAGAAATTCAGTTTCCTAGACATAATGCTTTAAAATCCTCCAATCAATGTTGGTAATTGATATTATATCTGAAATAACATTGCTTCCGAAATATTTGGATCCAATTTCAACGAAAGCCTAGCAATGTACCCGTAATCCTTTGTGTCAACTCAGAATAAATACCATCATACTAATCTCAGACTTGCTCATTATGAGAATGCCTCTTGTCCTTTTCTCGTTAGGGTTATTGTGGTTCTACCCACTGTTTCATTATTTGGTATTCTCTAGCCCATGTTTTAAATTCAGCCCTTATTGCGTCGAACCGTATTGGTTTATTCTTTGCCGATTATTCCCATTAAAAGAGTAGTTGTTTTAACTTCTTTTAAAGTCCAATACGGTATTAGACTGAACCTTATCGCCTGATATTGCCTTTTGCCTGTCGGTAAATATGTTAAAACCTTTTGTCATCATATTTACTCTAATCCAGTTTATGCATTCTGTTATTGCACAGACTTCTGCTTGGAAGTACATAGGTATACGGTAGTATTCTTTTGATTCTGTGTTTTTAATGTAGAACTCCATGCCCATTTTGTCCACCAGTTTATAACCACCCGTGTAGAAATGGATTCCTACTTGTATCTGCTTTAATGTTCCGAATGACCATGATATTCAATCTGGGGTCAGTGTCTCAAAGATCCCGACATATTCCGTGTCTCGTATGACGAGTTTAAGAATAAATATTACCCGTACATCCTGATATTTAATTATGGTATATGCAAATTTCAAGTTGGCAGTGAAAATTTTTTACAGATGAGACAAAATCAGTTTCGCCTCCACCTGTAAAAGTGCCGCGAAAAATACCATTCGCTCCTGCATATTTATAGGTTATAAAATTCTTGATAGCTTTCCTTACCATGCCAGTTGTCTCTCTCTATGTTAGCCTTTCCTTCTCCCAATGAGAGTCCATTAAGATTATCATGGTCTCCTCTATATCCTTCAGTCTCCCCATCCTTTTATGAAAACTTTAAAAGCAGCTTTCTTGACCATCCACAAAGTTCTTTAGGGTACCAGCACATTGGTGAGATGACAACCTCATCAACACCACGCCCACATTTTCTATTGTTTGATTGACCAAGTCTTCTATCTTACTGTGATTGTCTATTATAATTTTTCCTGTCAGTTTACCAGCCTTTTTTTGCCTTCTATTGACAACTTTCTATTTCACTGTTTAGCGTATTCTTACTCTTTTTCCGTGGCTTCTTTTAAGACACCCTTACGTTCAAGGTTGATTTCGCTGACGTACTCGTCTTCGGAATATCTTACTTGGCTTTGTCACCATTGCTATGATTTGAGATTTCTGTGAGTGAGGTTTCGACTTTATATTAGAAGGCGAGGAGCACGTTTTCGTCATAGGTTCTCTACTATGATTTCCTGAAACATCTTCTTCGATTTCTTTCTCTGTGCTCCAGTACTCCATCCTTTTTGGGATTTGGTATGAAGCCCTATGTACTCTAGGGTTATAATCAAAATTAGGCCCTATCACTGCGTGGTAGCCAGTAGTGTTCTAATAACGAAAACCATTTTCTCGGGTCATTTTAAAACCATTCACAAACAAATTTACATGAATTTTTAATAGTATATTCTACAAGTTTGGATACTAAAATCGGAAGAGGGATTAGCCGCAGTCCATATCCTTGTATAAATGTCGTGGGTTAAACAATGACACTGTTTATATTAAAAAATTCCGATTTTGTATGAAAAAATTTAAAATTTTGTTAAAGTAAATATTGAAAAATTTGGAGCATTTGCCGCGGAAACTTTTTTAGCGCTCGAAAAAAGTGATATACTTTTTCGACGTACTTTTTAATACTCTATACGAAATAGGTAGGGCCGATTGGAAATTTTCAAAAATTGTATAAAAGTTATGACCCTAATGTATACACCTCCGTAGTAGTCCTTTGCTCACTATCGAAGGATGACCGCAAAGTATAGAGAGGTGTCATTGTTGACATTTCCAAAAGCTTTTCTGTGGCTTTTGTAAACATTTGTGGGAAAAGGTATATGATATACAACCAAAAAAAATAGGTGTACAGTGTTGTGCGAAAGATATAGAAATATTTTTTGTTCATGAAGCCTCTGTATATCCTGTGACGACGATAAATGAGTCGACGTACTGGGTTATTTATGCCCTGTACCGTAATTTTAATATACTTATGTATTTAAAATTTTGTCGGCCTGTGTAATCGGACACACACTCTTCGTAATTTTAAAAAATTTCATATAAATAAAAACCCCTTGAAATCTACATACATACAAACATTTGTACATCTGTATGTATGAATTTTGTATAGGTATTTCAAATTCTTGTGAAATTTACTAATAAATTAGTTTAATAGAGGCATGATTTGATTGCAGTCATGTAGATTTCAACATTGAAATTAATAACAACAAAAGTTCAATGATCTATTATCTTGCAGAAATTCAATGAATGGGCAAAATTTTTGGTTATTTAGTGTTCCTTTTTTTTTGTTTTATGCAACAGTGCGCAATCTTGTGTAAGAAAAAAGCACACAGCAAAAGCTTTAAAGTTCAAAGAATTTTAACTCGTCACAAAAAATTAGAAAGAATAATAAACCACCACAAACAAACTTGCCAGTCTAAGGAAATTTTTTCCAATGTTGGGGATTTCAAAGGTCTTTTGAGACTAGAAACTTTTTTAAATATTTCGCACGATTTTTTCTGTATGAATTAACTATTTGGAATGCCGAGATGTACTTGCATAATATAAATTTTAAAAAATATACGATTATAAAATAAATCGCAAACTGTTTATTGAAACTAATTTCAATAATAATTTTCAAAATGCAAATTCATACAAATTTGTATTTAAGTTTTCCTGTAGCACTATCAGTACGGAATATTAAACAATTAATGCAAAAATTTTATTATTTACAAAACATTAAAATTTAAGGATTATTATGTTTAAAAATTACACATAGATCTGGCAACCTTAATAAACCGTAAGCTGATCAAATATTCTTGTATTGTTTTATCACACAAATACTTGTACTTTTCTACTTTTGTTGCTAAGGAATATTAGTCTTCCTACTAACCTGTTTAACAATTTTGTCGATCATTCTTCAGTCGATTGATCGCACACATTTTTGGTTGATTCACGTTTTTTTTTTTTTTGCTTTCATTGTTTTGTTATTTCGGTCGGTCAGTGTTCCTGTTAGATTGTTTAGCTAAAAAGAAAAAGTGTTCGTGCGACATACTGGAGGTATTTTTGTGATATGAAAGAAACAAGATTAAAAATATTTCCTTAAACAAGTAAAAATGATATGTTCGATTTTGGCGAATCTTAAATACCCTTCTTCACCATTAAGACCCCTTCAGACGATCACACTTTATGTACGACAAGTCTAATGGAAAAGTAAAATGAAATTCCATCCATATGACAAAAAAGAGAATATAAGTCGTATGACTTATATTTTTTGTGTTTAGACGATTGTTATAAAACAATAACAAAGTAAGTTGGAAACAGCTGATTCACTTTTTTTGTATGTGTTTACATAAAAATACATGCCTGATCTAACGCGACTTGCCTGTTTTTTGAATCATTGCAAAAAATGAAGAGAGCCATACGACTGTTAAATTTTCCATCCGTATTTTC
The DNA here is from genome assembly GCF_015586225.1 of Lucilia sericata. Lineage (NCBI taxonomy): Eukaryota > Metazoa > Arthropoda > Insecta > Diptera > Calliphoridae > Lucilia > Lucilia sericata. The sequence goes on from NW_023994042.1 coordinate 3,239,731, forward strand.
TCTCAATGTGTGATGATTTCGTTACATATTGCGTTTAGACGATCCCATCCGTTCTCTTCTACACAACATTTTGACAGATCATATTACTTATGTGCTCGTGTGAAGGGGGCTTTAGTTGGAAATATACAACGCGGTATAGACTTGTGTCAAAAGAAGTTGAAATAGTGTATTTTCATTTAACAAGTTACATACCGTAAATTGCAACGCGTCTGCCGCGAAAAGTTCAATAACTTTTGACACGTAGGCAGCTGATCAGGGTTGTATTTCATTTTGTGTAGAATTACATTTGTATATTTGAATGAAGTAAACTTAGTCAATAATGAAAGAAAAATCCAAAAACTTTGAACTTTTAAACAGTAGTAGTCTTTAAAATATTAAAAGTAAAAGACCGAAATGATGTTACTTGAAGCTTATAAAGGGCGTAAAGTTGGAAAATATTTTCTTTATAAAGCAAATAAGGAATCCATTACAAATAACATAAAAACGTTGAAATAGTACCTTCTCCTTGCTGTTATGTTTACATCAAAGATTTTAGTATAGCGACTTTTTATGCTTGTAGGGTAGAAATTGCTAACGGTATGTAAAACTTATACATATCTGGAATGTATGTATATAACATTCTCACGAAGTTTTTTCATTTGTTAATTTTTTACCTTAACGTAAAAAATACTATAATTTTGAATATGGTACAAATACTTTGGAAATAAAACTACCATTTCTAGTGGCTGGTCCTCATTTTAACGGCTATTTGACTCACGATGTTACTCTTAACGTGATTCTTCCCAAAGTTGAAGAATCTTGTGATTCCTGTGATTTATTAGATTCGTTAGTGAACGTTATTTCATATACAATGATTTCTCAGCTTGCGTCTAAACAACTGTAGTAACTCTTACGTTTTAAGGAATTTCTATCAAGGGCCAGGGAAGTGAGGATCCATCTTTGTGAAAGATGTTTTTTTTTCTATCACTAATTCGTCGATCATATTTAAATATCGTCCTAGAGAATAAGATTTTCCTATTGCAAAACAGAAACCGAGATTAATTTCACAGACCGTCGTCTAAGTTGTGAAACTAATTTGAAAGACAAAAAACATCAACCAAGATATTCGCGTGCAGTCTAAAACCGTCTCATATGCTAACATACTGAAGTTTGAAAACAAAGAAAATTTAATTTTTCTTCAAGACTGATTGGTTAAAATACAAAAAATATATAAGCAGTCATATCCACATTGATCTTAACCTACAGTGTGAGGAAGATATTAATAATATTGTTAGTGACTTCACGTCTCTAATATTTTCGGCCTTGGATCACTCTAAGTGCCAAATTCCTACTAAACCTAAAACATATATCTCTAACGCAGAAATTGATATACTTCTCTTTGAAAAGAGGAGATGTAGAAGAGATTGGCAACTTAACATATCACCTGCTGCTAAGCAGAGGCTATTCACTGTAAGCAATAAACTAAAAAGAGCCCTTCATTCGGAAGAGGATCGCAGAAATAGAAACTATATTAAAAGTTTAACTAATACTAAGCACACAAATTTTTCCCTTTGGAAGGCAGCTAAAAATAGAAGGTCAAAGTCCGTTAAGAAAATCTGATAGCACTTGGGCACGAAGTCCAAAGGATAAGGTCATAGTATTCGCTGAACATTTAAGCAATGTATTCCAACCGTATCCCCCCCACAAATAACTTTGTATTAGGGGTGTTACCTTTTCAACCAGAATCAGACTCTGAACTAATCAACATTAGTTTAGAAGATGTTCAAAAATATCATAAAACATAATATTAACCTAATGAAATCTCCTGGTTATGATTTAATTACACCCTCCATGATTGGAAACCGATCAGCTTATTACCTTGTCTGTCAAAACTATTTGAGAAAGTTTTTCAACGAAAAATTATAACATTCTTAAATAGTCAAAACATTAGCCCAGATTATCAATTCGGCTACCGCTGACTTCCACCTAATTTGATTTAAGGGCAATTTGCCAGTGCGATTCTCTACTAAAAGAAAAACAATTATTTTAGTTATAAGATTTAATTACTTATTGTGAGGCCTGTAAAAATAGAGGCAGATTCAATAAATAAAACGTAATAAAAAAAGTTGTAACCGGAAATAAATACAATTGAAAGGACGTTTCGATCTTACTACGTTCCAGTTAGAAGACTAACGAGATGTGATAAGATTACAATTTCCTTCGTAGACTAAACAAAATATGTATATACATATGTACATAAATTAAGGGTAATTGTTAAAATTGAAGACTATGTGATTTTCCACAAATATTTCGGATATGAAATAATGAGTTCAAACACGCAAATTGTATTTTAGTATTACTTTCCAATGTATTTTTATTTACTTTCCAATGACTAAAACACTTCTTTGTTTATTAACTAATATTTTGTTAATGATTTACTATGCTCTTTTCTTTACAAGATATTACGCATATATAAAACAGTTAAAAATAATACAAAAATATAGTAAAAGTATAAAAAAAATGTAAACTAAACTTAATTAATGTAAACAGTAAAAATTCTTATGAAATAGTTAATGAATTGGAATTTATCCAATTGTTATTGGAACGGATTGTTAAGTGGTGGACGGGGTTTGGTGGGAATGGCAAATGCAATTTGCACAATAATACTGAATGATAAGTAACTTAAATTTGTATTTGTTATTTTATGAATTAAACCTATATTCATAAAGTTATCAATTGTTTATTAAGCTTTTCTTTGCAGAAAAAATATCTTGTTATAAAACATTTATAACTTTACTAACTGTTTATGAATAGCGGAGTTATTTTATGCTAATAAGGTACATATTTTAGTCTTTCTAAAAGCTTAAATACATGTCTAAATCTAAATGGAAGGCATCATTTGCATAATTCGATCAATTAATAAAATTATAATTAAAATAAACATACTAATTATACTAAATAATTAACTAAATGTCTTTCTTATAAATATGGTTACGCACAGAAGCCACCGCAGGTAATACACGATCAACAGAAGAAGTCCTCATCGCATCTGTGGAAACAGCAATATGGAATATTATTGTTGTAATTCAGATAGTTTTTGCCTTCGCGTTTGTTGCGCATCTTCTTCTCATTCATTATATGAGAGATTTTCTTGGACTTGTAACGAGGACTCACATCCAAAAGACTTAATTTATTATAATGTTCTGGGGCCACTTTCAAATAACCACCAGGTGGATAGATGCTGCGTCTAACATTGAGAGAATGTTTTAATGCTGCAAAATAAAATAAAACGAATAAAAAAACAATTAAAATTAAAATATTGTAACAGCAAAAGGGAACTACATATTTTATTTCCGGTCATTGGAAATAGTTTTGCATGCACACAGGGTCAATGTATGTTTTGAGGACGACACTTTTATTTACTAAATTATTATTATTATTTTATAAATGTTCGTATACATGACTGTAAGCATGTAAATAAGTAATTAAAAAAAAAAAAGATTTTTGTTTAAATCTGTGCACAATTTCCGGTTATTTTTAGTATCAACAAATAAACAAACAAACAGACAAACAATTAAACAAATTATACTGTTAAACAGTTGTGAAAATGAATATAGCAGCTTCTATCTATTTAATAATAAAATAAATCACAAGTGCAATAGAAATATTGTTACAAAATTAAATAAAAAATCGATATAAAATTTCGACAAATTTTATGTCAACTTAGTGATGCTATTTTTATTGCTGCAATTGTGTTTAAAATATTATAATATTTAGCTAAAGTTGGTTGACTTTGTAACCTTATTAACCATATATGGCATGTATAGTATGTGCAATACAAATATATACATACATACATATGTATGTATGTGTGTATATTTATGCAAGTGAATTGTGTATATTTATCAATTCCAATTCATTGATAAATAAATGTGCATTGACTTTTTATATAATGCATATTTAATTATTCATTAATATTCAGTAGACTTTTTATACATTTTTTGAATCTTTATAAATTTTTTCCTTCCGAGTTTTCTAAAATTTTTTCAAATTCATACTTACGTTGTCTTGGTAGATAATCATAATTTTTCTTAAAGTCGAGTGAACGTCTTTCTCTAACTTCCGCGTCAAAATCAAATAGATGTTCACATGCCTGCTTTGCATATTCTTTCATACGATCAAGCGAACAAGCCGATACTTCCGAACAACAAAATGTATAAATGCAACAAATAACCAAGAGCGCCGTCAAACATTTTTTCTAAAAAGAACACAAAAAATATGAAATAATTAAACAAAAATAATTTCTTAATCGCCATTTTCTCCAACTCCAGTTATCGGTGTTATTCTGTCGCTTACAATAATGTTTGTATGAAAACTGTCAATATGTTAAAGTTATGTTATGTGCATTTGTATGTATATTAGGGCGGGTTTCTTACTACTCAGTTAATGTAGGCTTAACTTGCTGTTAGATAAAACTCGGAACAAATTTAGGCGGACTTAAACCGATGACTATGTTTTTCAGTTATGGATTTAAGTTCAGTTAACTTTGTTAGTATTGCCAACTTTTCACTCAAAAACATAAACAATGAACAGCTGTTTTTTGCAAATACATAATACTTTTATAAAATGAAAAATTTTGGAAAAATGTTAAATAAACATTTGAAATAATAATAAATAAAACAAAACAAATCAGAAAATTGCAATTTACTTAAAATATTAAGTTTTTGTTCTTCCGAAATCATTGTTTTATTGTTTTTGTTAATTGTGTCTTCTCACTATAACTTAAGTTTAATTGGCCAATAACACTCAGTTAAACTAAGATAATAAGTAACGTTACTGTTTACTGAAAAACACAAAACATATATTAAACTAGATTTAAACAAAGATTATGTAGATTATCTTTACCTGAAAAACCCGCCCTTAATGTTTAAAATGGGGATTAATAATAAAAAAACAAATAAAACATAAGTAAATACAAAATTTTAAGAAAATTATATTTTTACATAAATACATGTTGAATTAAAAAACAATAATAAAATAATACGTGATTTTTTTTCCGATTTGATAATAGGAATACATTTTTTCTAGTCAAATATCAAGGCTAAATAGCATACATATGTATATGTACATTAGGGTGGCCCTGTTTGTATGGGAGAAAATAAGGCAATGATGTTCCCTTAGAAATTAAAGTTTGTTTCATTCTTAGATACCATTCTAATTTTACATACATATGTATGTAAGTAGATCTATTTAATTTAGTTAACTGAAGTTAATATACATATGTATGTATCAGAAAGATCATTAAATTTTACCGAAACGTTATTTTTCGTTTTTCGAAATTCAATCTAGATCAAATATTATTTGATTTATATATCCAGTGTGCTTCGCTATTAGTATTAAATTTATCTGCCAATATATTACCCAAATGTTCACATGGATGTCAAGGTTGTTCATGTAAATTTTGAGGATTCTAGCTCTAATAGTTACTCAGATATACGAGTTTTTTATTTAATTCATATGAGAGTACCACACCCCTATTGCTAGACCGTTCATTTGTATCGTAAATATGTATTTCAATTGACACTAAAGCGACTCCGACAAAATTTAAGTACACTAAGGACCGTTATCTCAACCTCCGGTTATCGTTTGACCGGTAGATATTCTGTGGATTAAACATATTTTTGTATGAAAACTGTCAATCTATCGTTTTAATAAAATATAACCAGACATTGAGAAAATGGGGATAACTGTTTTATTGTTCAGATATACTAAATTAATATTTTCATGACATGGGAAGTGCCCGCCTACTTTAGCCAGTCAGTTCATTTTATCCTCAAATGTTTACATGTATTTCAATGTTGGTCGTGTAAAGTTTGACTATTCTAACTCTAACGATATGCCAGATATACGAATTTTAGTATTTAATTCACACGACAAGTGACTCGCCCCTATTTCTAATCCGCCAATTTATTTCCCAAATATTTACATGAATATCAAATTTTTTCTTCAAAAATTTGAGGATTCTAACTCCAATAATATTCTAAATATACGAATTTTTCTTTTTAATTCGTATATGTCCCAATTTCTAGTCCGGCCATATTTCTTCAAATTGTTTATTTGAATTTTAATGTTGCCCGTGCAAAATGTGAGAATTATAGCTCAGATGGGTTCCCAGATATACGAATTTTTAAATTTAAAATTCATGAGGGAGGTGCCACGCAGACTATTTATAATGATACTGAAGTGTCTCCGCAGGGATTCTAACTGTAATATTTTCTTATAATACTTTAATATTTACTTAATATGGGAGGTGCCCCGCCCCTTATAGCCGTCCGTCCATTGTATCCCCAAATATTCACGCGGTTGTCAAAATTGTCCATATAAAATTTGAGGACCTTAACTGTTACTGAGATATGCAAATTTGAATATTTATTTTGTATGTGGGCCTGACATCTCGCATACTTGAAGTTTCAAAGTAAATATTAGCCTATAATTCCTTCCAGACATATAGGAAGATCTTTAGGTGTCTATAGACTTCAAACACACCCACAAACGAACAAACACAAATTCATCTTTATATATGGGTCATTTCGTGTCAAGTGACCCAACTTGAAAAATCGATGTCTTTCGGTTTATATAGAACTTGTTTATGTCGAATTTCATCGCTGTGTTCTAATTTTTAAGCCAGTAATTAAAGTAATTTTCTGAAGGGTATTCTATATGTAGGTAAGGTCAATTATGGACCAGTTCTCATAAAATTTGGTAGATATATTTTGGTTCTTATAAATCTTATTTATCTCGAATTTCGTCGGTATAGGTACTTGTCCATTTTTTAAACCAGTTATGGCAGCTTAAACTGTATGGGGCTATTTTAAAGCATCGACCTACGATATTTTTCATTTTCAATAACAAACAATATATAAATAACGGAATGACAATATCAATATACCCCTAATCCTTTTTCGATGATAATACATAAATATTTTTGAATTCCACAGATATTTATTATAATATACCTACTTTGTATAAGTTTAGTTTTAAATACATATACCGTTATATTTTATATACATACTTACATATGTAACTGAAATGTATTTTTACATCATAATAATGTACATAATTTATAATGATTAAATATATGCTGTTATGAAGAAATATACAAACATACATATATTAACCCTTTTATGCCTTTATAAGACAAATAAAACGAACCCTTAATATCGAGACTAATAGATTAGTTTGTGTATTAACTAATCTACCGGAACTAATAAAATAATGGAACATACCATGGTGTCTTATATTTTGTAGTCAAATATCGATTTTTAGATTTTTCAATCTTAAATATCTACTTTAACTATTTTGTGATACACTTTAGTGTATCCCACTTTAGAAAAGCATCTTTTAGTTATTTTGTCAACGATATTTTAAGGTATCTTCACTCTACATGATTTCTTATGTGACCCAAATAATTTTTGGTACTCGATACATTTTCTTAATCTCTAATTGAATTATTATTATATATTTTGCAATTAATACTTTACACACCTTCAAAACTATTTAAAGCAGTCTGAGCTTTCTTGCTTTTTCTTAACTCATAATTATATTAATCACTTATTTATGTTTTATTAAGGGTGGCGTGTCATAATGTCCAATGTCATAATGTCCATAGACGTTATGACGCACTAAATTGAGTCATAATGTCCATGGACGTTATGACAATTTCAAAAGTGTTACAATGTCCATGAGCAATGGGACATAAAGTCCATGGATTTCAAAGAGTCCATTTATCAAAAAAGGCTTAATTTAGCGAAGCCGGTGTTCGAAATACCCCAGAGTTTGAAACCCCTGCGCCCGGCCGAAGACCGGCTATCCAGGACACTTTTTAATAGGAGTCCAAAATGTAACAATTACCAAATTTAGGAGCAATTCTTTTCGGGATAAGAGCGTCCCTATCTTAAATTTTAAACAAATTTTCCAATACATTTCTGATTTCAAAGTGTCACAATGTCCATGGACATTATGACATTTTAAAAAAGTGACATAATGTCCATGGACATTATGTCGCTTTATAGTGTGTCATAAGGTCAATGGACATTATGTCACTGGACATTATGACATGCCACCTTTATTAAGCATTATTTCCATACAAGACTTCTACAATAAACATTTATTAAGCGTTTATAGATATGGGAGTAAACATTCATCAGAATGTTGAATTCGCTGTTTGTCGACGATAAACTTGCCAACTTTGGTATATTCTGCATTTCGATTCGACTCTCAGCCACATAAATAACAACTTGCAAAAATGTAGCTACGATCGTAATGCAGAATACACACAATCGTAAAGCATTTAAACGAAATGAAATACCTATGTTCGATCGTTGGGTAACTGAATGCGTAAACGTAATCGAAATGCAGAATAGGAGTGATTATAGAGCTTCTTAATTTTTATATTTAAAATATTTGGTCAGATAGAAATAGATTGAAGAAATTTTTAGGTTTACAATCGTTAAGTTCCTAAACGAGTGAGCAAATATTGTGGGTACGTAATTTAAAATTTTAATAATAGCGGAGTCAGATCAGCATCAGTTTTTGTGATAAAAATCTTATCGTATAGTTTGTCGAAAATCATTCCATAGACTCTTTATAAGTTTCCCTTCATTAAATCACTTTAATGTTCATAATTGATTTATAAATATCAGTATCACGATGAAATTCCTTAACAAAATTTTTTGAAGATCGGAGCATAATTGGAATAACTGTCCCCATCATAAATAAACAAAAACATTTATAGCCCAGAAGTCACAACATAGTGCATAATATAGCGAAATAAATCTTCAGTAGTAGAATATGAAATGAATATGACATATGGGCATTTCCACCGATAACTCTACTTTTGTCACATCACGACACGCACCATTAGCTGCCTATATCTGGAACCATTAAGATTGGTATCTTCTTTTTCCTAACTATATATATCGCCAGTTAAGCAAAAAAAGACTTTTCGATGGAAATGCTCATATGTATGTACATTTAATAACAGCTCTATAGATCATGTCTTCTTACATTCCCTTGTCATTGAAAATAAATTTAAAACTTCTATACAAATAAAAGTATCTTTCTTTTGTTGTTTACATTTTTATCAGTATTTTTCCAATACATTTGAAATTACAAAAAATTATGTAACATAATGCAACTTTTTTTTTACACACTGATATTTATTGTGTGTCAAAATGTATATAGTTTTATACATATGTTTGTATGAATTAATGTGAGCGATTTCTGGTCAATCAGTTGGCAAATGTAATGCATTGAGCACAAACGTCTTAGTAAGTTTTACGCGCTGTATTTAAATACGGAAATGCATAAATATATCGAAGACAAAAGAAGAATTACACTTTATTTTTAGTCAAAAAACACATTTATTTCGATGTCAGACTCTGATTTAAGAAAAAAAAACCCACTATTTAAATTAATTGCTTACTCTAATCAAAAAGGGTGACATTCTTGTGAAATTCTTTACTTACCTTAAGATACATTTTTATTTTTTACACGTTTTAAGTTCACTTTATAGAGATAGTTTTTATTAATTGTTTTTTTTTTAATTGTATTTCTTATTTTTATATAAATAGTAGCACGTTTTATTTTTTTATTTAATTCCTTTGTTATACATTTAAACTAGAAAATATTCGCAAATATGTATCTAGTTACCGCGACACTCAATTATGTTTTTAAACCTTCTATGAACAAATTAGAACAATTGCAAAAATAACGAAAACAAAAACAATTAATAAGAGATATAAATTTAATTAATTAATTAATAAGATTTGTTGAAATATCAGTTGGTGTTGTTTCTGAAATGAATATTGAAAACAAATGAAAGCATTAATTTCAGGTGAGAGCTTTTTATATCGACACGACCAACAGCAGGATCATTTTACTGACCGGTGATCGAAATACTACGTTAATAACAACAACAACCACAAGTTAAATGAGAGTGAGTTAAGCGAGACAACAACAATAATAAGCAGCAACCAAAACAGAGAATTCAATTGAATCAACATGATCGCGAAATGATGATGTTTTATTTTGTACTCGTAGAGTCAGACGATTTTTTTTTAGTTTCCAAAATTATTCAAGTACGTTTCAGTGAATCAATATGAAATACAAATTTAGGGGTTTCGATTTTTTACATAATTGATCGACATAAGGTTTAATAATCGAGTAGAAATTTAGAATAAACCTGCTAATTATTAAATAGTTGTTAGTGTAGTAGTTTTAAGAGACTTAAGATCTTTTTTGAAATGGTAGAAAGGTATTGGTAAAGCTATTTTGGTTTATTTTGGTAACGGTATAGAATTGAAAACGTGTTGGTCTAAGAGTTACGTTTATTTTAAAAATATTCCTAAAACGCGAACGTTTCTAACTATGACAAAAAGTTCCCCCAAAAAAAAACAATTATCGAAAACCCTAATCGCACATGCTTTCTTAAAAATGTATATTTAGGATTTACGCTAAACGATGAATTGAAGAACTAATCTCGTTTAAATGTATGTAAGTCCAATTATAATTTTGATCAATAATAAATCGTATTTTTATTTTGGTTTTACATACATATGTACATATTTATATATTTATATACGAATACAATTATTGCAGTTATTTTTGAACATTCTTTATTTTTTTACCTCTGAAGAAAAGATGTCATTAAGAATGCCGTTACTCTGAATACGTAATCGAATGTCGAAATGTGAGCAAGGTATGGTTTCGTCGATATTCATGGATGGTGGGTGACGCATGTGTAAAAGTTATTTTTGCACAATCATTAATTGGAAACGGTGTCAGTGGTCAATTTATTTTTGCTCTGCATGCATATATTTTTCCCCATACACACTAATGCCTAATATTTTTAATGTAAATCATAAAAAAAACCCCCAATGTGGATTTATACGTACATACAAATTTTAATAATTTTTATTTATTGACAAGTATTATTAGATTCGCAACTACAGCTACGTATGTATATTAGTGTTATAACTTTCATACAATTTTCGAAAATTTTAAGTCGGCCCTATTCGGAGTATTAAATTTTAAATTTCCGCGGCAAATTCTTTCAAGTTTTCGATATTTACTCTAAACAAAATGTTTACCATTTTAATACTAAACGACGTTTAGAAGGAGAAAAGTCAAGTATAGCGCTGCGGTGTATCCCTCATCAAAATTTATTACCCAAACATGTAGATTTGTAATTTTGGTTGTGAATGGTTTTAGAAAATCGATTTAGCGAGAAGGTTTTCGTTATTAGAACACTACTGGCTACCGCCTAGAGATAGGGCCTAATTTTGGTTATACCCTAATGTATATACATACTTCGAAATAATACTAAATTTATACTTGATGAAAACATTTCAGCAAAAAACTTCCCCATGCCTAGTAATCTTAAAATTGGTAAATTTGATGGATCTGGATTAAAATCCCAAAATAAAACCTACACTCCAGATTTCAAAATTATTCACACTTTTAAACAAGAAAGAAAATATAGACGATCATGACCGATTATACTCTGCACTAGTTTATCATTTACATCGGATTTTATCTCAAGAGCTTTGTATGGGGGCAAGGGTCAAATATTGTCCTATACATAAAAAAATTAATAAATGCATTTATGTTGATATATGTATATCGTATTTATTACGATTTTCAAATGGATAGTAATAAGTGTAGGAGTAATATTTTTGTGCGTTACAGACATAAGAACAAATGTATAATAACCTCCCGCCTATAGTGTCGTAGGATATTAAAAGGCGATAAAAAATTCTTTTTTTTAAATTAGGCTAATTCCCTTGAAAAATAGTTACTACCCCGTATTACGGCAAACTAGTTTGATAACGGCGACCCACTAAGAACTATCAATATTGAATTTTCAAGCTAGTAGCAATTTAACAAGTTGCCATTAATTTCACTAGTTCAAATACTCCCACAAAAAAGAAAAAATTAATTGTGAAACTGAGGTTAAACTTGGTGTTAATCGATTTGTAGTCAGAAGGTCTTGCCACTGAGCTACTGATCTATTTTTATGGTTACATTAGGTTTATAGGACGATGTATCTGCATTAGATCCGAAGAAATACACCTGGGCCCACTATTGGGCCTGTTGTGCTCTCCCTTTTCATGAAAAATGTTAAAATGCATGCAATATATAATATGTATATATAATTCAGTAAAATCTTATGAATGTGCTCCACTAATCTGATTCGGAAATACATATCATTTTTGAGTTTGTTACAAAAATGTCACACGAGACTATGACTAAGTGTTAGATATCAATTACCCACTTAAGAAAATTTTCCCCAAGTGGGATTTGATCAGTGACAAAATTGTCTAATTTAAAACTTTAAGCTTTTAGAAGTTTATGAAAGAAACTTTTTATGTACACAGCTGTAGGAATTTGATTTTGATCAAAATTAAGGTATTAAATTTGATAAAAACATTTAATTGGCGCCTTAAAACTTTACATAACTATATTTTAGCTAGCAATTAACCTAATAGCATTCTTAATAAACTAAATAAATTTTTTTGAATTTTTTTCAACGTTTATTTACAATTTTCATAGTTTTATTTACGTAAAAGTCACGTTGCAAATAAATAACTTAAAATTGCACTTTAAATACGTAAATTCTACAAAAAATATTTTCCCAAATTTATTTTTATTAACGGAATAAAAAAAAAGCTTAATAAAAAAAACTAAATAAATCTGCAAACAATTATAAGACAATCTGCAAAAGTTTGCAACTGTTAACAATGAGGAAAATATATTTGGTCAATATTATTATTCTGTATTCGAATGTTATTCGTATTAAATTTTATCGCAATAACGACATTTTTTTATACAAATTAAATTTTTTTCAAAATTCTTATATGGGATCTATGACCATATATTTAAGAGATTCTTAGATATTTAAGCGATTTTTGAAATGTGGGTTTATATCATTGTTATGTCCAAATATGAACCGATGTGGGCATTTGTAGATTCTATTTATTTATGCTTTTTAATTCCTGTTTCGGTAGGACATTTATATGAGGAATTAATTAAAAGTACACTTAAGGTCCTAAAATTTGTGCGTTACAAATTCCAGCACAATCGCATACCCTATACATTAGATCGGCGTACACGTAAAATTATCACGTTATATCATATCAATGGAGATTGCTGTCTTTGTTTTATACCCCCCTTACATGAAAAAAGTTATTCGATTTTGGTGATTTTCTCCGTTTACATAAGTACCGAACAGGAAACTTTATTTTCATATAACTTATGAAACTTTCTATATAGTATGTTTAACTTGGATATATATAATCCCAGCAAAAACTTACATGTATTGAAACGTAATTTATTAAAAAGCTAAAAAAGCCTATTTTCACTACTTCTGCATTAGTATTTCAACACGGAGATGACATTAGAGGCAAGTATTTAATACGCTCGCTTACAAATTACTACTTAAATATGTACTTACAAATAGGAAGTTAACACATCGTTTTGTTTTACGCACAAAAAATTGTTCACACAGAATACGAACCTGAACTCGTTGTTCGTTAGATCGCTGTCGTACTCACAATATCACAGTTTAGTTATTTTATTGTGCGTCAAATAATGGTTTTCGCTCAGAAAAACTATTTTCTTTCCATGTATGTAAGTCATTATAAGAGTACTTAAAAATAATGCAGCCGGTATTGAAAAGTAAGTAGTTGTGTAAGTACAATTCATTACCGAGTTTCTCCTGGGTTTATATTATACATTTCCTAACTTCGCTAGCAAAAAACTCATGAATTCTAGTGAACCATTTGTGGTGAATAATTTTTTTTATGGAGAATTCAATTTATAGCGAACTTTTATCATAAGTCATGTGGCCAATCACAAGAATATTTTCCTAATTTGATAAATATTTACTTCTTTGAATAAAAATCTTCTTGGAACAATAAAACAAGAATAATATTAAAAGAAGTACGAACGTATAGTTGGACATGGTCGACCATACCTTACACCAGTGAGTAGTATGTAAAAAATGTGGATTATTTTTAATAATAAATCATTTAAGTAGTTTCTTTTCCTAATTCTGAAATATTTTAAAAAAATTTTGATAAAAAGGTATTTTCTGAAATGTATAACCCTCATTTCGGAAAATACCTGGAGGCAAGAGTAAATATGGGCCTATCCTTATAAATATTGATAGAGGGATTTACGTTTACATCATTTATGCAAAATGTTATTCCGATACTAGTGTTAATAAGTGAATTATTGACCTTCAAGTCATTATATGAAGAGGATTTGTATGGGAGCTAGGTCAAATGATGCCCAATCATTACGAAAATCGGCATTAAGTTTTAGACTTATCCAAAACATGTTTTACTGATTTTTGTAGAGAAACTAAAACATTTAATATAATTATGAGTTCAAGAGCAGTATTCGGGGGAACAAACGCATAATACCGTCCCCACTATAGTGGTGCAGGGTATAATGTAGATATGTATGTATATCATCACTATTAGTCAGTTCATTAAAAGAAATCCTATTAGTTTTTGGAATTTCCGTTTGGTATCCTTTTGACCTCTTTTCATTTCAAAGTTATTTCCGTTAACAAGAACATGTTAAACAAATCGGAAATTCCTTTAATAAACATTTTCTTAGCTCAAAAACTAAAAGGTAACTGATGTCTTCTAATGATTTATTTCAAATTCTTTAGAAAACTCCTATTGATACAGATTTTTGTATGTCAGATTGTATATTTAAACTTCGTACAGTAAAAGTTTTAAAATTTCTTATCTTGGGAAATATTCACAAAGATTAAACATAACAATTTCGAATTCATATTAAATATCGTTTTTAGGACAATGAATTATGAATCACGATTAGTAGGGCGACCACAAATGAAATATATCGAGACACTATATTCAAAAAGTGTTAACTCAAATTATTTATTTAATGAGCACTTTCTCTCGATATACTAAATTCTTAAATAAAATTCCCAGGAAAAAATTTATTGATTTGTTCCACAACTACTTCTAGAACGCATTAATATAGTCGGTACTCGTTCTAGTTTGGCGTTGCAAAAAAATTTTAAAACTTTACTAGATTTTTTATAATTAAAAAAAAATAAATAAAAATGTTTTCTATACAAAAAAAATAATAGAAAATATGCCGCTAAGGGTAAAATATGCTGCTAAAAACAAAATATGTAGTTAAGTACAAAATATGCCGTAATCAGCAAAATATGCTCCAAATTCGTTAACTTCTCAAAAATGGATAGATAACTAACTCAAGTGCCCATAAGACGCTTAGCAAATTAACTTGATATTGCATATTATTGGTTGCCCTAATATATGTTGTTAATCGTTTGAACAGTTTACTCCACGCTGTGCACATGCATGTGTAAGGAAAAAGCACACATGCAAAAGTTTTAAAGTTCAAAGAATTTTCAAGTCTCGTCACAAAATTAGAAAGGGTAATAAACCGTAAGCTAAACAAATTTCTGTGAATTTTGAAATCACACAAATACATACACGTTCGTTTGTATTCCTACTATTTGTTGCTAAGGAATAGCAGACTGAGAAAACACCTTCCTACTAACCTGTTTTACATTTTTGCCAATCATTCGGAGCAGTCGGCGCATCATACAATATTTTTTTGTTGATTCACGTTCTTTAATTTTTTGTGTTTTGTTTGGCCAATGTTCCTGTTAGATCGCTTAACTAAAAAGCAAAAGTGTTTTGTTCGTGTGACACACTAGACGGATTTTTTGTGAAATTCAAGTAAATCAGAAAAGGCATTCTTGAAATGCTAATGAGTAGTGGTATATTTTTTATTAAAATTTACAAATGCTGTTAGTATAGAATGGAAGGCTGGATGATGTAGAGCAGGGATGGAAAATGAGATTTTGTTTAAGTATCAAAAAATATTTCTGAGGGTAGATTTTGGATCTCAGAGCACTAAAATATATTTTTTTTTTTGCTGATAGTTAGTTGGAAATTTCTTAAATACCATAGAATATTACCGTAGAAGGCCAACTCTCCCGGAAAAACCTAACTCAGCTGTCAAAAAAAACCTAACTCTAAATATGTATTAGTAAGATTTTCTTTAGAAGTGTTAGTGTATAAAAGCTTTTTACCACACATACAATGTCCACATAGTTGTATAAAATCGGTCGAAATAATATTACAATGTTTTTATTGCATTAATTTTCTTAAATTAATACATTTTAAATTGTAGATTGCATTTATAAAAGCATGATAATATTTTTCATGCATTCTATATTTGTTAAAATGTAAAATTCTTTCATTTCTTGGATTTTAATAAATTTGTTTACTACTAAGAAATACTACTCTGCACCTTCAATTTGAAAATAGAAAAACAAAAAATTAAATGTTAAACAATTGAAAAAATAGTTTTTTGGTTTGTGAAAATTAAAAAGATTTTGATAAATAAAATATATTAAAACAATTGTAAAAAAATAAATAATGTGTGTTTGTGTTATAAAAATTGTGTCCGAATCGTTTTTTTGTGCGAATTTTTGACCTGAAATATTGGCAATCTATGTGTATTATCTATGCTTTGAGAGTATCAAATAAGCCTCGGGAGCATCACGGTACTTTTGAACATCAAATAGTATCAAAAAAAGTACCATCGTACCAATTTTGCCACCCCTGATGTAAATGGCAAAGTTGCTAATCGTTATAATATACATACTTATGGAGATATGCCGCAATAACTGTTATTAATATAAATGACTATGTACATGTGTAGATCAGACAAATAATTTGTTAAAATGTTTAAATATGTATCATCATCATCATCTTATAGCATTACAGCTCGGGGTGAGCTTAAGCCTGATCAGTTATTTTCCTCCATTCCTCTCTGTTTTTTAGCCTTCCGCTGGCAGTTTATACTATCCATTATTCTTATATCGTCCTCTATGCAATCTCGTTCGTGGCCATCCTCGTCTTCTAGTACCTCCGATGTCATAGTTTAGCATTAACTTTTGTGGTCTGCTGTCGCCCATGCGTGCTACGTGTCCTGCCCATCCTATACGTTGCGCCTTTTTAAATTTTACTATGTCCTCGTTGCATAATTCGAGCAGTTCGTCGTTGCCTCTTTCAACATAGTTTCCATTATCACGTAAAGGGCCAAAAATTTTCCGCAAAATTCTCTTTTCAAATATTCTTATTCGCTGCTGATCGCTAGCCATTATGACCCATGTTTCGCAACCATAAGTGCCAGTTGGTCTGATTATGGTCTTGTAGATGTTCAGTTTACACGCCTATTTGGACGTCAAGGTTTTCCTCTGCGCAAAATACGCTCTATTTGCCGCAGATATGCGATCACTTATCCCGTCTCGCATGCTGTTATCGTTCCTTAGCTGGGCGCCCGGCTAAAAAAAGCTCGTTACTCCCTCAAAGTTATAGGTTCCAATTTAGATGTTCTGTGCTTGCCGTCTACCCTCATTCGTTGATATTTTCATGTTCTTGATCTTGCGTTCATTTATACTGAGTCCCACCTTCTTCGCCGACTCCTCTATTTTCCTGAACAGCTCTTCCATGTAGCGAGCATTTCGTGCTACAATCGTAAAATCGTCTACATAGGCGATGGTCAGGCCAGATCTATTAAGCAGGCTGCCTGTTCTTACATGGTCTTTAATTGCGTAATATAGAACCAAGTTGAATACCACTGTTGACAGTGAGTCTCCTTGTTTCACTCCACTATTTATATGGAAGGAATCTGTTTTCCTTTGTTGAATTACGACCCTGGTTGTGGTGTTCGTCAATGATGCACAAGTAAGTCCTGTCAGCTTTGAGGGTATACCGATTTCGGTGAATGCATGCGGGATTGCCCTCCTATCTATACTGTCAAAGGGCTGCCTGAAATCAATGAAAAGCATATTAATGTCTATGCCATACTCGTAACATTTTTCACAGTTCAGTTTTAAAAGGAATAGTTGGTCAACTGTTGATCTGCCTGTTCGAAACCCTCCTTGATATTCTCCCAATATATGCAGCTTCGGTTAGTCTCTCGGAAAGAATATTGGTAAAGATCTTGTAGCAAACGTCCAATAGTGTGATTCCTCCATAGTTCTCGCATGAACTCTTGTCGCCCTTCTTGTGGATTGGTACGATGACACCGACGCCCCATGGTTTGGGTAGCTGTTCCTGGTTCCATATATTAAGTGTTAGTTTATAGAGATGAGTTCAGTTGTAATTCCCTCTTCCCCGGGTACTTTGTTAGTCATTATTCTCTTAAACCTTCTCAAGATATCGTTCCTATATGGTAGTGGTATTTCCTCTTCATCATCATGGACTATGAAGTGAGGATTTGCGTCGACAGGTCCATTGTCATATAATTCGCTGAAGTGCTCTCTCCACCGTTGCACAGTAGGAAATGGTAGAATAGAAGCTGATCATAAATACTTTTTACAAAATGTTAAATTTTGACATAATTTTTTATTCATAGTAAAGCTAAGATATTGTGTAATATAGTATAAAAATATTGGAGAAATCCAACTGGCATAACTATCCTAAAATATTGATCAAATGTGAAGGATTTCAAATACAATATTTTTGTACTTTAAAATATTCATATTTAAGGTCATTATTTTCGATGATATAGTATTTATTTTAATTAACATTAGATAGAGTATTTTGTTAGATATTTATTAAGTCATAATCTTTAAAAAGATTATAAACTACTCTTAATATTTGCATATTTTCTATTTAATGTTTTATTTATGTAGTATTAAGTTTTTGGTGGAGTATACGTTTTAAGCTCCGTTTGCCTCCGCGTTAAAATTAATATAAAATGAAAGCTTAATGTATTGTGTATTAAATTTAATGAATTTAATTTGCGGCGGTCTGCGGCTGCAATCAGGGGAAATAAAAATCCTTTAGAATACACAAATTTATTTTTAAAATTTAATATATATTGTATTTTATATATCGATATCTATGGTATTTTAGTCCCATTTAATAAAGCCAATTCAGGAGAATGTTTGTTTAGTATGCAAATGTGCAATATCGGTCCACGTTTTCTCATAGTCCCCTTACAAGTGCCTCCCCGGAAAACAGTTTTAACAGTCATAACTGGTTTAGAAATACCAGTATAGCTTTGAAATTCCACATAAACAAGTTTTATATGAAGCAAAATCTCTCTACCAAATTTTACGAGGATCACGCCATAATTAATCCTACCCCCCATATAAAGTCCCCTTTATAAAATGACTAATAACGAGCGTTAAATTAGATTAAAAATAGGAGTACAGCGAAATTTGACTTAAACAAGATTTGTACAAATTAAAATTTCTCTACAAAATTTTATAAAGATCAGTCTATAATTGACCCATACAAAGTCCCCTTCTGAAAATCAGACATAACTGGCCCTACCACACATATAAGGTCTCCTACAAAAGAATTACTTTATATCTCATTGCTGTCCTCAAAATACGAGTACAGCTATAAAATTCGACATAAACAAGATTTGTACGAGCCAAAATTTGTCTACAAAATTTTAAAAGGATCGGTAGATAATTGACCCTACCCTCTCAGGAAAACTTTTTTGAAATCAAAAAAAAGACATACATCACGATATACTGAAGCTTTTTAAAGAACCTGAACATATCAATTATATCAATGAGAAATAAATTTAAAAAACTATACATACCCAGCAAAAACTCGGTAATGCTTGTACTTACATAACCACTTACTTATTAATGACTACTACTTACAGCCTGCATTACTTTTAAGTATACTTATAATGACTTACATATAGTCATATAATTAAGTACTTTATTTTGAGTTTTTCAACACACAGAAAGCTTTTCTGTGAAAACCAATATTGGACACAATAAAATAACTAAGCATTGGTGTTGTAATACAGCGAACTAAAAAACAAGAACCCCGACCCATATTCTGTGTTTTAGTGTTTTTAAAACAAAACAACTTTTTATCTCTTTATTTATAAGTACTTATATAAGTAGTGACTTGTAAGAGAGCGTGGTAAGTACTCGCCTCCAATGTCATGACCGTGTTAAAATAATGAGTTAAAACAAGTAAGAAAGTATAGTCGGGCTTGGCCGACTATATGATACCCTACACCAGCTATTAATATTTAATGTGATTTATTTTTATACCACCATCAAAAAAGATGGTTGTATATTGTTTATGTCATTTCGTTTGTAACACATCGAAATATTTATCGTAAAAGTATATATTCTGGATCCTTATTAAATTCTAAGACGATCTAGCTATGTCCGTCCGTCTGTCTATCTGTCTGTCGGTTTAAAACACGATGGAGTCCAAATGGAAGTAGCTAGCGCTCATAACTGCCTTAAGGAAGTATCTATAGCGATGGAATTCGACATGAGCATATTTTATAGGAACCTTAATATGATTGTAAAATTTTATAAGGATCGGTTAATAATTGACCCTATCCCCCATTAAGGTTCCTTTCAGAAAATGAACTTAACGCTCATAACTGACTAAAAGAAGCAGCTATAGCGATGAAATTCGACATTAACATATTTGATAGCAACCTTAACACCTTCGTAAAATTTTATAAGGATCGGTCCATAATTGACCCTACCCCCCATATAAGGTGCCCTTCAGAAAATGACTTTAACGCTCGAAACTGTCTAAAAGAAGCATATATAGCGACGAAATTCGACATGAACATATTTTATAGGAACCTTAATATCATTGTAAAATTTTATAAGAATCGGTCCATAATTGACCCTATCCCCCATATAAGGTCCCCTTCAGAAAAAGACTTTAACGCCCATAACTGCCTTAAAGAAGCATAGCGATGAAATTCGACATGAACATATTTTATAGGAACCTTAATATCATTGTAAACTTTTTATAAGGATCGGTTCATAATTGACCCTATCCCCCATATAAGGTCCCCTTAAGAAAATGACTTTAACGCTCATAACTATCTAAAAGAAGCATCTATAGCGATATAATTTATATGGGGGATAGGAGCAAATGTGGACCGACTCCGATAAAAAGGGCTGGATAGATTTGTATTTATATAATATATTTAATATTTGTCTGTGCTAAACTTCATTACAATAACAGTGCTAATAAATTAATTGCGGATATTCAAGTCACTGAGGGGGGCTTTGTGTGAGGGCTAGGGTCAAATGAAGTCCGATCATTTCGAAATTCGGCAAGGTCATCAAGGCTTGTATAAAACTTAGTTGTGCGAACTTTCATCGAGATACATTTATATTATACATAATTATGAACTCAAAAGCCCTTTTAGGGGGTTCATTTGTATGGAGGCTAGGTGAAATAATGGACCGATTTTAACCATTTTCAATAGGCTTAGTCCTTGGGTCAAAACAAACACGTATTCTAAATTTCATCAAATTATCTTGAAAATTGCGACCTGTACTTTGATAACAACGTTTTCATGGACACACGGACGGTCGGACGGACGGACGGACATCGTTAAATCGACTCAGAAAGTGATTCTGAGTCGATCGGTATACTTTAAGGTGGGTATAGTACTAATATTTTAATGCGTTACAAACATCAGCACAAACGCATAATACCCCTTCCCACTATAGTGGTGTAGGGTATAATGATATTGAATAAGTAGTGAAAAGCGGATTTATTAGCTTTTAACTCATTACTTTTCATTATAAGTTTTTGCTGAGTATTGGTAGGTTTTTATTTATTCACAATTAATTTATATGTATAAATTATATTTAGATAAAACTTATTCCTATATAAGTAGTTAATAATATCAATTGTTCATTAATTCATTACATTCGAAAAGAAATATTACCACAAAAGTTGTGTTCAAACTGTTGCAATAAAAATATTCAATTTCAAACATGTATTACCAAGCAACCATTGAATTTTTGAAGCTCATATTAATATATATGATCAGAAATATTGTCAAAATTATTGGCGTCAAATTTTAGTCATTTATCGCTTACAGATAAAAAGTTACAGATTTATGATCAGAAAACGACAAAGATTTCCCACTGTGCGTTGTAGGATATCACCAACTTCCGTAAGGGTTGTACCGTTCTTGGAACTACTGTTGCCGATCCTGGGTTGGAAACCTTTTGTCTGCTGTTTTAGTTTCCTGTATAATTGCCTACTATCATGGTTGGAAAAATTCCTGTTAATGCATTCGATTTTTGCCAGTAGGGCCTGTTTCTTCTTTCTCCTGCACAGTTCGTTTGCACTTATTCTCCTTTGGTGATAGACATTTCTGTTATGATTCGTGTCCTGTTGCATCATGATCGCACGAGTCTGATTGCCTCCATGCATTCCTCATCAAACCATTCCTCATTTCTCGATCGTCTCCTGTTGCCGATACAGGTTGCAGCTGCTATCGTTATTGCTAACTGTAATCTTCACTTTCCGGATAAATTCTTCGTAAGCAGCAGTGTTCACACAAAGATTCTCCAAGTCATTGTAAAAGCTGTCCTTGATCGAGTCATCACTTTCCTCTGTCGGGTCGTACGCTGATATGAGTGAAATGTTGTTAAATTTTTGAAGTACGTTCCATGTTCCAGTGATTAAATCATTAGTCCTCTTTCGTTGCGTTGGTCGGCATCGGGTATTCGTGTTATTTCTCCTTATATTTTGATCGTTCTGAACAGTATGGGTTTTATAAAGTGGATTGTTAGTCCAACGCTTAACACTACCCCTCTCTCAACCGGTCTTGGGACCGGCTATGGCGGTGTAACTTGCTGGAGCTGCCAGCATCAGATTTAAAGTCGTCGGGTCGACTATGGAAACAGACCGCCTCTAACATGAGGAACAGACGCCTACCAATCCACCGCTTATTATAAGACAGACGTTGATTAAATTTTGTGGATTAGCTTGTTTTGATCCGCGGGTGATATTTGATTTTCAATCTACCTAACATATCTATAGGGCATTCCCCTATCCGCCACCTGATGACGCGTCCGATGGGAGACGAGCAACTCCACACGGATTTAAATATGTATGTTTTCTTTAATTCATACTCATAACGACCGTCACAAACCCTTATTGTTTGCTAATAACAAGTTTCAAAAGAAAGCTTAGACCTTTTCCTTTAACAACTTTTTGGTCGCTTAGTGGGATACGAATAGGATATACATTACATTACAGTGTCTCGAGGAACAGCTTTTTGAGGAATTTCATGTATGAATACCTATCAATCGATGCGCATTAATGTACTGAACACGAGAGAAATAAAAAAATATTTTTTTTCGAATGGTCTACAGTTCCCTACCAGCGATTAAAAATCCTAACCTCAGTAAAATTTTTGAAAAATAAAATGTCTTCGATTTTTCCAAAATTGGTGTCAAAAATTCCGTAATTTTCTGCTGATTATATTTAAAAAATACTTTGGCATTTGGTTTAGTCCATTTCAGAATTTATTAGGATTTTTTGAAATTTATGTGCCCCTTATAATACAATAAAAGTCGTTTTGTGGACCAGAAATACACTAACAAAAATTTAAATTATTTTTCCAGCGATAAGCTCAAAATTACGGAATTTTTGACACACATTTCGAAAAGATTGCACAAAATTATTTTTGAACATATTGTACTGAGATCAAGATTTTCAGGTAGGGAACTGAGGACCTTTTCAAAAATAATGTTTTTTATTTTTCTCGTATGTAGTACATTAAGACGCATCGTATTCGCTGTTTTGTAATATGATGATACCCAAAATATTTTGGGTTTAGTGTTGTCCTTTCGTGAGCTGAACAGTTTTCAAGAAAATATCCTATAGGGGACACGATTTTTCATGTTCAATTCAAAATTTTACCCAGTTTCAAAAAAATCTTTGTTTTGTTTTATGATGCTTCCCAAAATATTTTTAGTCTATAGATGGCAGTTCGTGAGCTGTTTAGCATTTGCGCAATTTCAATTTTTTTCCTATTTGTGTGTAAATCATTGCAAAAACTACAGTGAGAAACTAGACAAATTAACCTTTCCGATAGGGTTCTATAAATCGACTTTCGAATAATCGAACAATCGACTTTTTGTCGAAGAAAGTCGAAGTCGACTATTTTTTTCCAAAAAAGTCGATAACTCGAGATATCGTCTATGAAAAGTCGAAAAGTCGACTTTGTAAATAAAAGTCAAAAAGTCGGAAAGTCGAAAAAAGTCGAAAAATCGTAAGAAGTCGAAAAAGGTAAAAAAGTCGGAAAAAGTCGAAAACTCGAAAATAGTAGAAAAAAGTAAAAAATAGTCGAAAATTTAAAAAAGTAGAAAAAAAGTCGAAAAACTCTAATATAATCGGAAAAACTCGAAAAAAGTCAAAAGATAGTCGAAAAACAGTCGAAAGAAGTCGAAAATAGTCAAAAAGTCGAAAAGCCGGAAAAATACGGAAAAAGTCGAAAAGTAGAAAAAATCAGAAAGTCGCAGAGATCTATAAAATGTTCTTCATAATATACAGTGGGGCATAACAAGATTTTTGCAAATAAATCTGGCATTTCGAAATGGCTGGTCCGATCGGAACAAATATTTACATAGGCGTAGCTAAGAAGTATTCCAGTTAAAAAAGATTTTCATTTTATAAAAAAGTTTTTAATTTTTTTAAGATGGAATAAACTATTTGGAACAAATTTTGATAGGAATATTAATAAAGGTATTTTCAGACTACAATACTGAGTATTAACACACTTCAAATTAAAAATATTATGAAAATAATTCGCATTTTCAAAAAATCCATCCGAAAAATACATTTTATGTTTACACTATAATATTTGTAATATTTTTTATCCAATTTTCAATTATTTATGCACTTTTCGTTCTTATTTTTAATGTATTTTACACTTTTTGTTTGTTTTTTATTGTATTTATAAAATACATACCGAATACGTTGGAAAATAAAAAGTTTTTGAATTATTTTAAAAAATTTATGAATACCGACCGTATGCCAAAAAAATCAGTAATATTTCTGAAAATCAAATTACAAATTATATTTAGACTAGTAAA
The DNA here is from genome assembly GCF_015586225.1 of Lucilia sericata. NCBI lineage: Eukaryota > Metazoa > Arthropoda > Insecta > Diptera > Calliphoridae > Lucilia > Lucilia sericata. Next base: position 3,264,707 of record NW_023994042.1, read on the forward strand.
TTGTATTATGATACAAACATTTTTGACAAGTATTAATACTCAGTATTGTAGTCTGAAAATACCTTAAGTAACATAGATGAGAAAATACACATGTTTGCAAAAATGTCAATCTTTGACGCACTGAAACTGAAAAGATGTGTCTAAACTACTAATTTCATCCCAATCGTAGAATATCGGTTTCAAATATTGGGTCACTTAACATGAAATCTCCCATATCGTCCAACAAAAACAGTTATGTGTTTTTGTTAGGGTTTCAGGAGAGCAAAAAAACTGTTTTATTTTGTAATTTCGCGAACTACATTTGAAGTTATATGTTTCGTGCGAACCTAAGCCCACTAGCTACAAGCGTGTTGAAGATATATTCCAGAATGATTAGCCATTTCTGATCTATAATTAAATATTTAATAAAACCTACACATAACCATTTTTGTTTCAAGCATTTTGGAGCAAAATATTTTAAAATTTTAATATTTTATTACACATAACTGATTTTGTTCGTAAAACTTGTACTTTATATGATCAAATACCATCATAATTTCTGAACAAAAAAAGATATCGTCTCGGATTTGGTGGGTGGATGTATGACCAATAAAGGCATTAAATAGTGAAATAAAAAAATTATTGAAAGACGATATGTAAATGGACATTTCCAAGGTAAGGTCTAACTTAAAAAGTATGCAACCTTATAATTTTCGCATTTTTGAAGATAATTTAACAATATTTGGTTTGGTTTCTTTTATTGCATAAAAGGCTATTTAAATGTTTAAAATAGGTCCATTATTTCACTTAGGTCCCAAACAAACGTACCCTTGAATAACGCTTTAGAGCTCGAAATGTTTATAAATAAACTAATATAATTCCAAAACTCTGCTGATATGACCTTAAATCGTACTGCAGATTTTTGTAATAATCTATCTATCTATCTATCTATCTATCTATCTATCTATCTATCTATCTATCTATCTATCTATCTATCTATCTATCTATCTATCTATCTATCTATCTATCTATCTATCTATCTATCTATCTATCTATCTATCTTTTTTTTTTTTTGGACGTAGTGATAGTAACCTATCATAGTAACGACATCTCCAATCCACCCCGGCACCATTTCATCAGGGTGGGTGGTTTAAGTTTATTTTCTTCTTTAGTTTTTTTCTTTTTCATTCCTACATCCTCCTATCGTGGGAGGTTCGGAACTCTCAAGCATCTTTTCTTGATAACTGCATTAATATAGTTTTCACAATGATTCCACTCTTGCTTCGATTTCAGCATAATTCTTATTATATTATCTGCTGAAATCATCTCACATAACTTAGAGCTTAATGCCCTTCTTTCATTTATCCACTTTGGGCATTCAAATAGTACATGTTTTGACGTTTCTTCATATGCTCCACATGCCTCACAACTGGCACTGCTTCTCAAATTAAACCTGTATAAATACTGGTTGAAGGCTCCATGGTTTGTCAAGAATTGGGTCATGTAATAACTAACATTTCCATGAGATCTTTCGATCCATTCTTTGATGTTTGGTATCAGATTGTAGGTATATCTTCCCGTTGTCTCATGTGACCATCTTTGCTGCCACATATTCAGCATTCGTGTTCTAGCGTTATTTTTTATCTCCACTTCTCGTTTTCGTTTTTCTGCTTGGTTCATGTCGCTGGATTGAATTATGTTTAACTCCTTGTATATTTCATCTTTTTCTATTATTTGAAGGTCGATAGGTAAGAGCCCAGCAATCATCAGAGCTGCTGATGTTGGTACTGTGCGATATGCCGAAATAATTCTTTCTATCTATTCTATCTATCTATCTATCTATCTATCTATCTATCTATCTATCTATCTATCTATCTATCTATCTATCTATCTATCTATCTATCTATCTATCTATCTATCTATCTATCTATCTATCTATCTATCTATCTATCTATCTATCTATCTATCTATCTATCTATCTATCTATCTATCTATCTATCTATCTATCTATCTATCTATCTATCTATCTATCTATCTATCTATCTATCTATCTATCTATCTATCTATCTATCTATCTATCTATCTATCTATCTATCTTTTTTTTTTTTTTTGGACGTAGTGATAGTAACCTATCATAGTAACGACATCTCCAATCCACCCCGGCACCGCGTCAGCATTTCATCAGGGTGGGTGGTTTAAGTTTATTTTCTTCTTTAGTTTTTTTCTTTTTCATTCCTACATCCTCCTATCGTGGGAGGTTCGGAACTCTCAAGCATCTTTTCTTGATAACTGCATTAATATAGTTTTCACAATGATTCCACTCTTGCTTCGATTTCAGCATAATTCTTATTATATTATCTGCTGAAATCATCTCACATAACTTAGAGCTTAATGCCCTTCTTTCATTTATCCACTTTGGGCATTCAAATAGTACATGTTTTGACGTTTCTTCATATGCTCCACATGCCTCACAACTGGCACTGCTTCTCAAATTAAACCTGTATAAATACTGGTTGAAGGCTCCATGGTTTGTCAAGAATTGGGTCATGTAATAACTAACATTTCCATGAGATCTTTCGATCCATTCTTTGATGTTTGGTATCAGATTGTAGGTATATCTTCCCGTTGTCTCATGTGACCATCTTTGCTGCCACATATTCAGCATTCGTGTTCTAGCGTTATTTTTTATCTCCACTTCTCGTTTTCGTTTTTCTGCTTGGTTCATGTCGCTGGATTGAATTATGTTTAACTCCTTGTATATTTCATCTTTTTCTATTATTTGAAGGTCGATAGGTAAGAGCCCAGCAATCACCAGAGCTGCTGATGTTGGTACTGTGCGATATGCCGAAATAATTCTTAGCGCGCTGATTCTTTGTGGTTTTTGTAGCTCTCTTACTCTACAGTTTTTGTCCATCACTGTTGCAAATGTTGGGGCTGCATACAGAATTTGTGAATGGACGACACTATTTATTAGTTTTCTTGTGTATGGCTTTGGGCCACCACGGTTTGGCATTATTCTGGCCATTAATGCTGCGGTTTTTATAGTTTTGTTTCTAACATTAGTGATGTGTTGTTTAAAAGCATAACTTGTCATCTAACTGTATACCAAGGGTAACATAGGTTACGTTTAAAAACTATATCATTTTTCTTGCAGCCTGATCCGCGGGGTAACGAACTCCTCCTAGATCTATCTATCTATCGATCTATCTATCTATCTATCTATCTATCTATCTATCTATCTATCTATCTATTCTATCTATTATCTATCTATCTATCTATCTATCTATCTATCTATCTATCTATCTATCTATCTATCTATATATCAATCTATATATCTATCTATCTATCTATCTATCTATCTATCTATCTATCTATCTATCTATCTATCTATCTATCTATCTATCTATCTATCTAGCGGCGCCTGATTTTCAAATACATATTTCAGGGGTCATGAGAAGTGTTCCTGTAAAGTTTTAAATTTGTCAGACAGATGGCGTCGAAGTTTTAATTCCCAGTCAATTACACCCAAACCGCTAAACCGATTATTTTAATACTTGAAGGGTATATGGTTATTTACATGTGCGGACAGGGCGCCACTAGTACATTTATAAACACTAGTAATTTGTTAAAATTCGCCATAAGTAAGTTTCACATAAACATAAATCCCACCATCAAATTACTTCAAGATCAAATGTATATACATATAAGAATGTGTCCTGTAGAGTTCGATCCATAAATATTTTTCTGACCCTCAATTCCGAGTCCCTACAGATGGCGGATTCGATTTATCCGTGTCCGTCTGACCTTCGTCAGTCCGTATGTATGTTGAAGTCAGTTTTAAGAAAGAGACGTCCCTGTAGTCCCCAAATTATTACAGATAAAAACACTCCCCATTGTATACTAATATGTGGAGAGCAATCCGATTTAGATCACTATTATATCTATCCTATTGTCAAATTTAATGCATATAAATTTTATTTTTTATACCCTACACCATTATGGTGGGGAGAGTATTATACGTTTGTGCTAATGTTTGCAACATCCAAAAATATTGGTCCTACAACCACCTCAAAGCATACCAATCGGCTCAGAAACACTTTATGAGCATAACAAACTACTTTGAACCTATTTTTACAAATGGCGGGTACAAAATGTTTCTATTATAAAAATACAAAATTAATATTAAAATCGACCAAATTCCAATGAGTTTGGTAAAGTAAAAATAAAAAATTTCGATTGAAAGCATGTGTAAATTATAACTTATTTGACAAATACTAATAAAGGTATTTTCAGACTACAATACTGAGTATTAACACACTTCAAATTAAAAATATTATGAAAATAATTCGCATTTTCAAAAAATCAATCCGAAAAATACATTTTATGTTTACACTATAATATTTGTAATATTTTTTATCCAATTTTCAATTATTTATGCACTTTTCGTTCTTATTTTTAATGTATTTTACACTTTTTGTTTGTTTTTTATTGTATTTATAAAATACATACCGAATACGTATGAAAATAAAAAGTTTTTGAATTGTTTTAAAAAATTTATGAATACCGACCGTATGCCAAAAAAATCAGTAATATTTTTGAAAATCAAATTACAAATTATATTTAGACTAGTAAATTGTATTATGATACAAACATTTTTGACAAGTATTGATACTCAGTATTGTAGTCTGAAAATACCTTAAATAAAATAAAAAAAAGTAAAATGAAATTTCTTAGATTAAGATAAGATTATCGGTTAAGCGGTAGATATTCTGCCGGTTAAAGTATTTTTTGTATGAAAACTGTCCAAATATTGTTTCGATAAAAAATAACAAGACATTGAGAAAATGGGTGTAAATCATTTATTTTTCATATTTTATTCAGAAATTGCTATTTGACAGTAGCTCCCTAACTTCTTTTATTTTTTTGTTATAGTTATAGCAAAACACCGTTGATGCTGATTTATGGGAAAAAGTTCACAATTAACCCAAGTTTTTATCCTCGTCGAGATTCACAAAATTATTAAAAAACCTTTTCCGGTTAATTGAATGATGTTAAAATTTTTCAATATTACTTTCATACATATTTACGACATTTCATCCGTTATATTTTTACAGTTGTATGTATGTATAACAGCAATTTGAACATTTTTAACAGTTCTTTTGTAGTTTATATGTTGGCAAAAATGGTACATAATAAGTCCACTTCCATCTGAAAAAGAGAAAATTATTAAAATGGAAGTAGTAATATGGTTTGATTAAATAATATTTGGTATTATACACGAAATTTTCGTAAATATTACAAAAAAGTAGTTACGATTTTCTTTAAATAATCAATTACAAGTAAATTTAGCTAACCGTTTTAAAGAATCCATTCCAAAGGGGAAATCATAATCTGTCGCTGTACCATCATTGACATTATCATCCCCCAATGGCATTTCGTTGGCCCATTCGATAAGTCCTCGCTCCTCTGGTGAGCCTTAAATAGACAAAAATAATTTTAAAATAAAATTTAACAACAGTATGTAGTATTCATAAGTTAATTGATAGAGGAAAGTATATATATATTTTTTTTTTTGTAAATAAAGGTGTATGTGTAATTAACTTTCTCATACCCGGTATTATGTTATCCAAAAAACAGCCCAATACACCACCCACTAGAATTGTTGTACCTAAAAGTACAGATAACGTGGAGTCAACAGTTTCGTTACCAGTATTAATCGCACCCGGATGTTCTTGTATCCACTTGCATAAAACCATGGGAAAGAAGATTGACAAACCCAAAATGTAAAGATTGCGCGATGAACGTAAGTCCACATATTGCAGAGTTGATAAACCGAATGCAATTATCATACCAAACATGACACAGAATATACCACCAACTACGGAATCTGGAATTAAAATAAATATTGCACCAAATTTTCCAATTACACCCTGCAAAACCATTATAAGTGCAGCCCATTGTATGACTCGACGTGATCCTATCTGTTGTTGAAAGTTATAGTAAAATTATTTATGTTGCTAAATATAATATAATTTTCTAATTAGTACCTTCGTTACTCCAATAGCACCAACATTTTCTCCAAATGTATTTGTACCGTTTCCAGCTCCCCAGAGACCCGCTAAAACTGTACCTAAACCTTCGGTTCCAATGCCTCGGTTTATTGCATGCAAAGGTGGAGATTGGGCTCCTTTAAAATTAGTACTTAGTTAGTATTAATACATAATTCTATTACTTAAATTAAAAAAACTTACCAGACATTTGAGATACTGTGGGGTAGTAACTTAGAGATTCCACAGTACATGCCAAAACTCCAGCTAACATTCCCAAAACTCCAGAAAGTGTTACAGAGGGTACACCAAATTGGCCTGGATAAGGAATGTAAAACCATTTTGCATTTGTCAACACATTAATTCGCACATCAGTTCTAGATGGATGTCCATCTTCAAAAATATTTGCTAGTGTTAAAATTCCACATAGACCCCACATCAGTATTATTGTCAAAAGAACCTAAATTTCCAAAAGAACATATTTTATCCTACAATGTATGTATGTTTATTGGGGATTTTATGTCAAGAACTCTCTGAGTTCTTTCCGATCGGAAGATATCGGTTTCAAAAATCACTTAACATGTAATACCCCATATAAGAAGTTTAACATATTGATATTTTACTCCTAAAGACTTACCGGGAACAAACGAAAGAGTAGGAATGGCCGGAATTCAATACCATATCCCTTTCGGTAAGCAGGGACAGGTATAGCTATGTTTGACAATATTTGGGAGAAGAGAGTAAGTAAACTTATAGTTCTGAAATAAAAGTAAATAAAGGAATTATTAATTACAAATAACAATTACTTGTTTTACTAAATATTCATACCCAAAAGCAATACCCCAGTGTTTCGAAGCCGTTTCCGCAGCATGCTCGAATAAGGTAAGACCCACCAATGAAACAGTGGGTACTATTGTAAGAGGAGTTACAAAACGCAAAATCTTCCCCACCAAACCGGTATAGCCCAACACAACTTGTACCATGGCAGAAACAGCAATCGCCCCCGACAATTCACGCATTCGAACCTGCCACAATTCTTGACGTTCTTCATCGTTCATTTCCTTAATCACATTTTCCGCGGGACATCTCCACTGCGGCAATGCCAATATTGCCAGAGTTGGCACTAGAAATGAAATAGTACCGCCCTGAACAATCGGCAAACGAACTCCCCATGTTGCCTGGAAATAAGTCACAATTCCAGTTACGAATATCATCGTTGATATCACAATGCCTCGATTGGGATCTTCATCGCTCATACAAAGTGCTGGAGTTAAAATAAATGGTATAGACACGATCGCACCAATCATAGTCAAATAATGTTGAAATGCCAAAAATATACTCAAATACCATGGCGGATTGTCATTTATGCCATACAATAGATCTGGTTTTTCATTTTTTGAAGTCGTGTTTTTCTTTTTGCCAGCATTTCTTAACTAAAAAGGAATGTTTGTATGTATGTATTTATTAGTATGTTATTGTTTATATATTTTCAAGGGAATCAATACGATAGTACTGATGACTGTCCCATGTTATATCAAAGTACAAGTCGCAATCAGAATAAAATTTACCAATAATACATTTAGTGAGAAGTTCTCACGTCGAGAAGTGTGTTTGCAATGCTGGTCCTATGATACCCTACATCAGCCAGCTTGTTACAAATTTGCATTATGTTTTTATATTAAAGCATTTAAATTGTTTTTTACCTTAATTCGGAAATATTTTAACATTTTGTTGAAAATATATGCCCACCATCATATTATGTGCCATAAATTTCAAGTGAACTTCGGAAAGTTGCCATATACTATGTATATGTATGAATCGATCCTTTTGTTATATGTTACAACAATTTACTCACTTATTAAATTAAATTTATTTTTTGGATTATGCCAGTCCTATAGTAAATGAGCGATACAAATATTTAATTCATTGCGTTATGATTTTGTCTTGTGTGACATCACAGTAGTATACAAATTATATACACGTGTTTCCCTACTTGTAATGATATCAATACACGTTCATACATATTTATATTGAAGTAAAGTTATTAAAAATTACCATATTTTATGAAAAGAGTTAATAAAATTTTTATTTTTTATCAGTCATAATACAAAAATTACAATATTTAAATTGAAATGTAAATGCAAACTTTATGTCCCTATGTCACATACACGTGTTTGAGTGATAGTGTTTTTGTTTATTTACTACTGTGACGTACATACATACATATGTAGATGCACAGAAAAATAAAAATTTCACAACTTGGATGCGCTATCTTTTATTCTTTGTTTCATGGTTTTCACACAGAAATGCTATTTTATTCATAAAACAAAATAAGTACTTACGTATATGATTATATGTAAGCCATTAATAGATTACTAAACAGTAATGCTGTATGTACTACAGTATGTGGTAGTCTTTGAAAAGTAAGTTGTTGTGTAAGTGCAAGTCAATACCAAGTATTGGGAGGTAACATGAACCGTCAGTCAATCGATTCTGAAATTAAGTGTACTTCAATGTGGGTATAGTGCTATTATTTTTGTGCGCACAATACCGTCCCCTCTATAATGGATTATGGGTAAATAAGAAAGTTTATTATTATTATATTTATTGTAAAACTATTAAAAACACAATGTTTCCTTAAATGTATTTGACTCATTATCAGTTATCGCCTAAGCGTGATTTGCACTTTTCAGTATTTTAACCTTTTGTAACTTTATTATATACGATTCTTATCAGATAACAATCAAATGATAACAGATTTATAACAGTGACATACCGCAACTATAATTATATGATGCTAGTTTATTCAGAGTTAGATAAGTATTTAATATTGCGCCGAAAGACGACACGTTTTGTACCTCCAGGAAAATAATTTCTTGATTTAATCAACTCGGTAAATAAAAATTGATTCACACCAATTTTCTCCATCTCTAGTTATTTCTATGAAAAATGTTATTATATCTTAAAGTTAAAAAATAGATTTTGTGAAAATGGTGGTCATTTGTTTATTACTTCCCTAAATGCAGTTAGTCTTATCAGAAATGGTTAAATTCTAATTCTAAATAAAAGTTTATTTTTAAATTTAACAAGTACATTTAACTATATTCGGCTTTGCCGAATCCTACCCTTCACCATGATGTTGAAAAAAACAGCCAGTATGAATTTTAATACAAAAAATAAAAAATACCATTTGTAAAACGTAAAAGTACCAGAAACTCCCCTTTTAAAGATTTTCATTCAATCATGGTACTGTGTGCATAAAAACCAAAAAGTACCAGTCATGAGCGAAAAAGTACGAAAAATTCTTTCCTATAGATTTTCATTAACTTAGGAGTCTTAATGTTTCTAGCTTCAATATAATAGAAAATTAAAAAATACCTTTTGAAGAACGAAAATGTACCAAAATGTCCCATTTTATAGGTTCTCACTTTCTCCGGGGTCTACATGCTTATTTTATGTTTCTAGGTTCAAAATTATAGAAAATTATACACAGGGGAAAAATAAATATACACGCCTGGTACCAAATTAACACCAAATTTTTCAATAACATCCATTGTCAAGTATATACATACATACAACAACAACATTTAATGTAGACCACGCAACTTTGTCAACATTGCAACAATTCGTTTTCGCAATCTAAACTTTATGCACATCCGTTGTCTAAAAGTTAACAAACGTGGTAAGCTCAAAATGCGTTGCCAATGTGGATGTTATTGAAAAATTTTGTGTCAATTTGGTACCAGGCGTGTATATTTTTTTCCTCTGTGTAGAAAAGTTCCTTTTAAAAAACAAAAAAGTACCAAAAATTTCTCTTTATAGGCTCTCACTTAATCCGGGCTGTAGGTAGTACCTTTTGAAGAACGAAAAAGTATTGGATCACTAAAGTATTGGATCTAAATTTATCTTTTAGGGCTACTTTCTTTTAATAGTAATATTTTTGAAACATATAGTAATATCTATTTTATTTAATTTATACATTTTGTAGGGTGTCACAAACACTTTTACTTGTTATTATTTGATTAAGGTGTAATTTTCCAGTATTTTTCCTTGCAAAACAAGTGAAATTGCAAATTAACGTGTAACACTGTACAACAATTTTTACAACAAATGAAAGCTTAAATTAATAATTTTTTTATTTATATGAATGCATAGATTAATGTGAGTTAAAAATGAAATTCGTCACAAAAAAGTAGTAGTAGTAGATTTTTATGTCCAGTTGAGGTAAATAATATTAATGGAATGTAAAGATCACAGCTTTCATTTGATAGCAACATTAAAATCATACAAACATATAAATAATTGATTTTTTGATTTTGGAAAATTGTTACAGGGTGTAATACGACACAATTATATCTAATTGTGGCAATTAAATAATTTAACTTACCTCTTCCCCAATATTCACATTTAATTCCATGCTTGATTTGTTTATCAAAATATCTAAACTAAGGAGATTGCACTCAACAAAAATATTTTATAAATTTGCAGATAATTTATGGTTTTGGAATCTTCAATTTTATTTTAAAAGTTGAAACAGCGCTACTGAACGCTTTCTTCGCAAGTCAACGAGCAAATGTCAAATTCTTTAGGTTTTAAGACATCAAAGTAGAATAGTATTTCGACATTTACACGTGCTTATTTACAAAGAAAACTGGTAAACAAACCTATTAAAAGATTCTTTGTTTACTGCCTATAAAAATGATAAAACAAACCTTAATTTATGAACGCGATAATGATATAACCACATCACAATAACTTTATGCACCTATGCACGGTGGGCTAAATTGCGATTAATTATCAAAAACTTCCATGTGAGAGTAAGCCCTCTGTTGAGATTTGTGACAATTTTGAAGGAAACACCATAGAATTGATAATGTATCTTTACAGAGTTGAGTTAAAAAAGACATCTGTAAAAGTTAAAATAATTTTCAAATGAAGCTTCTACAGATATGTATATGTGGATATGTGGCCCCGTTTGTATGGAGATAAAATAAAGTACTTGACTTACCGAAAGTGAACGTTTGATTCATTCAAAGATACCACTTCTCAAAATTTTTGTTCTGGAGTCAAATGTTTTGTGAACTGTGAAAGGATAAAAATAGACTTTTTTAAGATTTTTTGATATCATGTTAAAGATTTTTAATGGTGTATAATCAATTTTATAATTTCTAAATTTTTACATGGTTTTATTATATAAATACGATCGGTGGAAACCGGGTTATATTAAGTTATCAACTATATAGGCAAACTGTGTCCACATGCATTGACATTGAAGACGCCTTCAATAACGTGCACACTGATACTCTTATCCAATTCTTAGATCAGTTTTATGTTGACTTAGTGCTCCGTAAAAGAATCAACTACATGCTTAGAAACAGGTGGATAAGCTGCGAGATGTAGTATATACATGACTATCAGGAAAGGGTAGAAGGGCTCTGAATAAGGCCTCGATCTGGGCTCAGCCAAGCCCTCAATGTTAACTCGGCGAAAACGGAAATAAGACAAAAATTTCTAAGTATATTGAAGCCTGTTTCCTGGACAAAAACATACCGGTGACATGGTTAAGTACTTAGGTGTAATCCTTGATCACAAATTAAAATGGAGACACCACATAGATGATAGGCATTACGAGCTGGACGATATATAGGAGAACCACAGGTATGAAATGGGGCCTTAGTGCTCTTATGACACATTGGCTTTATAAAATTGTAATTAGACCAATTCTAATTTATGCTTGAATAATCTGGTAGACTTCTATGGACCAAAAGTATAATATAATACCACTTCAGGGAGTTCAGCGGACATGCTGCTAGTGTGTAAGTGGTGCCATAAATTATACGTCAACTAAGGTTCTGAAGACGTTGCTATATACATACATATGTATTTCACCCATTGAAACATGCATACATATCGTTACCTGAAACGCAAACGGCCCTAACTAACCAAAAAATCAAAATCGATTTTATTGTTGATTCTAATGTATTGCATCAAAACAAATGTCCAAACAAAAAATTGGACTTCTCCGACCAAATATTTTATTGACAAAACACAAAAGGCCCAATCTACAAAAACATTTAAATATTAAAAGTAAAAAGTTCAATATATCCATTTTTATATACGCCATTGTCAACTATCATAACAACTGATAGGTTTCACTGTTAAACAAATTGTTTATTTACTACAAATAAATCGCGTTGATAGAAACAAACTTTTCAATTTAAATAGTTTTTTGCATCTCCTGTAAAATTTTAAAAATGTTAGATAGGGCCGTTTGCCTTTTAGGTAACGATTCGTAACTTTAGGCGAACTGACCAAACACGGTTATAGCACACGTCAGAATATGTCGGGAACTTTGAAACACAGATCCCAGATAGAATGTTATGGTCAAGCAATTAGAGCAAATACCCGTAAGAATTCGTTGCTATAGAAGGCAATTAGACAATATCATGTGATAAGGGTAAATTTAAGACCGTATTGAATTGTAATAATGCTTTAATCGAATACTCTCCAAGAGGTAAGGTTTACAACATATGGATACCAGGCCACTCGGGAGTAGTCGGCATCGAAAGAGCGAATATACTAGCTTTAAAAGAAAGGGAGCTCGAGGTAATTACATTGAAGAACGCAAAACCAACGAGGACTGAATTAAAAATATCTGTGAGAGAATCATATAAGGAATATTAGGGTTTTGTATAAATTAGATGCAAATATCTTGGATATTATATAATTCGGGATATAACATCCCTCACGAACACTGATTGGAAAATTCATAGAAATTAAGTCCATGAAACTGAGTTTCTGAACATCGATCAATGTAACATTCAATAAATACTATATTGTTGTGTTCTATAGTTCAACATTTATTTTCAGAGTTTTAAAAAATAGGTTATTTAAATATTTTAATTCAAAATACAAATATTTTTTATTTTTGTTTTTCAAACGCAAATAAAATATTTTTTACGTTATTTTAAATAAAAAATAACAAATTAATATTTTCAAAATAATTTTTTAAAATGAAATAGTTTATTTAATAGATCTGAAAACAATTATTTGTTCAAAAAGTTCATCTTTCATGATGCGTATCCATATGTATGTGTTCTCATAATCATTCCACCAAAGCAGAATAGTCGCTCAACTGGTGCAGAACTTGGTAAGCATGTATCATAATTAAAGACGGGACTTTTAAGATATTTGTTTAATGATTCTGAATTAGTATAATTATCTTTTACACATTGTAGAGATTCTATTTCACATGCTTTCGGAAATCTGAAACAAAGATTCCGTTTGGAATTGACAATTTCCAATGGCGGCATCGTAAAGTTTTTTGTATGAATTATTTTGAAATCTGGCTTGATCTATATCTTTGGAGGTTATTAAATGTAATGTATGTGTAGCACACCTTTCGTTAATTGGAAGTTGCAGCTCTCCATATTCCTTCTGTAAATTCCATTAGTAAAAATATAGAGTCATCATCAATAATTTCGTGCTCAACATCAAGATTTTGGTTTAATGCTGATTTTGTTTGATCTATTTCAGAATATCTTCTATAAATTTTAAATGCTTTAACCATATTTGACCCATTATCTGTAACAGTTCTAACGATGTTGTTAGAATTTACAGCCTGATTTTCTAAGATGAAGATATGTTTCGTTCTTAAAATAACGAACGAAATTTGATTTACGTTTTTGAAAAATAAAAATATATTTTCATGTGAGTGACATATATTTATGGTTTTCAGAAAATGAATTCGTTCGTAATAAACGAAAGAAAATGTCAAAAATAGACGATAGATAAAGGCCTTTCGTTTGCCCAAAAAAAAAAACGAAAATAATACCAAAATACGAAATAAAATATGGCCCCTTGAACCCGGATGCAATTTGCATAACAAACCTTTTAATTTCTTGACACATTGCATACAATTATTATGTTGTTTTTAAACATAAAATTTTTCATAATTTTAATTTTTTTGTAAATTTATTTTATTTATGTCAAGGACCCGAAAACTTTTTAAATTTTATTTTTTTTTTTATCATATAAATATCTTTTTTGTTGAAAAAAAAATGTTCATATGATGAAAAAAATTAGCAAAAAATTTTTATTTTCAAACATAAAAATCTTTCACAATTGAAATTAAAAAATATCTTTTTCAATCAATATAAAAATTGTTTTTTTTTCAAATGATCGTTATTTTTTCAAACTCAAATACTACATACATATTTAAAATTTGAGAATATTTCATAATAAGAACGAGATTTAATTTGCTGTAGAGAAAATAAGGTAATAGGGAGAATCCATGTGAAAGCGGACAGCAGTCGGATTTACCATCTCCGATTTTAATGAAACTTACCACACATATAATATATATAATATATTCCACATATCATTGACTTTTTGGGTGGAATCTCATTCCAATGTAAAAATATCGCGATTTGAAAATTGAAAAATATGTTAAAATTTCCTAAAGTACATACACATAATTGCCCATAACTCTGAAACTACTTAAAGTCCAACATAATTTTTGATTTCATATTAAAGCCAAAGATATTGTCTTTAAAATCGTGTAAACAGAATATTTCACTTCCAAAAGGTTAAAGGTCAATTTTCATAGTGTATAATTCAATGTCAAATAGGTCAGACAGCCCCGTGTTAAACATTATAAAAATACGTGGTATGAGGATACCTAAACTCTCTTCTATATTCTAGTGAAAACTTATCGATGGAGACTCGTGTAGTTCAGGAGTTATTAACCAAAACGTAATTTAAAACCAGTTTTTTATACAAGATCGTATGAAAAATTAAACAAACAGAAAAAATACATATTAGAATCAATTTCAATTTATATGGTAAATTACATTGTATCTCATAAACCACTGGTCCGATTTAAATGAAATGTGCAAGAAAATTATGAAGGACGATCAGGCCTTACTGGAGGTATCCTTTGTCATCACAATATTAAAATAAAAGGTGGAAAACAGCGTTTAAGAAGTTAACTCTTCGACTTCAAAAAATATTTTAAAGCTTCTATCATCTATAAATGAGATCAAATTTAACTGATCATAAACTTTTCGTAATCTATACAACACAGTAAAGCTAGATCCATATTGCAATACTAATTAAATTTAAGGGTTTAAGAGATATAATTTAAATAAAGTAGTAAACAAAAGTTAAACAATTAAACTAAAATAATTTTTCTATTTTACTTATAACTTAGTACTACCATTAAGTTTTATAATACGTTTTGGTAATGGCTACTATAAGAAAAATTCAACTTCAGCCAAATCGGTGCTTATTTGCAGATTTGTGAAGCTTTAATATTTTTTTATAATCGAAGTACTCTCATTTAACACCACGTACCTCACCTTGTATTTTAACACGGCGGTAACAATGTAATTTTTCAGTAAGGTTAAATCGTTCTTAATAATTTTCTTGTATATATTATTTAAATTGGCCCTGCAGTTTAAGAGATACATAGCATTTTCCATATAAATTGAATTGATTCCACTTTGTATTTTTTTCTGTTTGTTTAATTTTTCATACGATTTTGTATAAAAAAAACTTGCTTTAAATGACGTTTTGGTTAATAACTCCTGAACTACACGAGTCTCCATCGAAAAAATTTCACTAAAATATAGAAGAGAGTATAGGTATCCTCATACCATGTCCTTTTATAATTTTTAATACGGGGCTGTCTGATATATTTGGAATTGAAAAATACACTATAAAAATTGACCCTTAACCTTTTGGAAGTAAAATATTTTATTTACACGATTTTAAAGACAATATCTTTGGCTTTATAACGAAATCAAAAATTATCCTGTACTTAAAGGAATTTCAAAGTTATGGGCAATTATATGTATATACTTTTAGACAATTTTAACATATTTTTAAATTTTCAAAGCGCGATATTTTTGGTCTGGAACGGGATTCCGATCAAAAAGTCATTGATTTAGGGAACACTTTCAAACCATAATATATGTGGGAAATTTCATTAAAATCGGAGATGGTAAATCCGAAAATTGCTGTTTTCTGTCCGTTTTGATATGGATTCACCTAATACTTAAAATTTTCGTTTGCAACTATTAAGTGATTTAATGATTATGTACATAGGCAAAAAATATAAAATGGGTCGTGCAAAAAAACAATCGCTGAAGATCTCGTCAATGTGATAAGGTCTTAAAATTTCACATGGGAAATATTAAAAGACATTATAAACAACTACATAATAAGGATTTTGTTATGCTAGATTCGGTTGTCCTTCCATCATCGTCAAAGAAAAGAAAAATGGTATCGGTACCATTACAAATGGATAAATAAGAATACCTTAAAATTATAGGCAAAACAGTTTCGCCAGTTTTGCAATTACATATGCCTTTTAGGTTCTTTGACGATGAAGTATTTCAAAAACTTTTACAACCTTGGACTACAGCATATGATGTCAAATTCAATTCAAAATCCATCTGTACCCATGTGAATAATATAACTAAAACACTTCGTTCTGAATTGACAAGTATTATGAAAGTTATCATAAATTAACAGGTATTTTGAAAAATAAGTATGTATGTAAGTCTTAAGTTAGATATTGCTAGCAGAATGGAACGTAGTTTAATGGGTATAAACATTCAATTTATTCAAAACTATGAAATAATGGTTTACACCATTGGAATGATCGAATTATTTGAACGACATTCTGCTTTACATATATTTAAAACAAAAAGTTTTAGATGCACTTCAGCAATACAACATTGATATTAGCCGAGTGTATTCTATTACTACTGATAATGGTGCCAATGTCATCAAAACTTCTAAACTTCTTCAAGAATATTGCGAAAATGATATAAATGATGATGACAATTTAGATGTAGATATATTCCCCTCTTTTAATACGATCATATCCCAAAGTTTATCGGTTGTGCTGCACATACACGTCAGTTAGCATCATGGGATGCCATTGAAAAGATAAATGAACCATTGAGTTTGTTAAGGGGAAAAAATGAGGGTATTGCAAATAAGTCCTATTCCAACATTAGACAACAACACGAGATGGAGCACCACCTACGAAATGGTCAAATCATTAGTAAAAGTAGAAGATATTGTTAAATCTAACTCTCTTTTTAAAGTAAATATAGATTGGGAATTTGCAAAGAATTTTGAAAAATGCTTCAAACCGCTTGCAGAAACAACAACAATTTTACAATCAAAACAATAAATAATGGGTGATTTTTATTCCGAGTAGTTGGTTTGTGAAATAGAGTTAGAAGAAATGACTAGCAACATACTTATTCGAAGCATTGCAGAAGAGGAAAAAAAATAGTTGAAAATAAAGCCTTTATTGCTGCATTGTATTTAGATCCTAGGTTTTGTTATAGGAGTTCAACCTTTCTAACAGATGATCAAACAAAACTAGCTATAGTAAGCTGGAATTATATTATCTACTATTTTTTATTAATATTCACTTGTTTCACAGTCTCACCTTTTAATGATTTTTAACATCATGTGGAGAACTACATACAGCCAAAGAAGACTCTTTTATATATCCAATTGATGAAAGACATGCGAAATTGGAAAAGAAGTCTGCTGCTGTTTCTTTGCGACAGGATGACTGCAGCTCTGTTTGGAAAGTTCAGAGCAGCTTCAATATGGAGAAAAACTTCCATTTAATTCCAACATACTAAATTATTGGAAACAAAAAAGTTATAAAAATTATGCTATTGCAAGTTTCTGTTGAAAGAGCTTTCAGTGCCTTGTCTACTGTAATGACGAAGCTCAGAAGAAATTTAAGTCCTGAAAACTTAGAAAACGTTTTATTACTTCAACTTAATCCAAGCCTTTTAGATAAACTGAAGGGGTTGTCAAACAAAATTTGTTATTCACACAGACGAGATCTGAGAGAATAAAACACACTTGAGAGAACTAAACGTACTCACAAAACTTCAAATTTTCTTCGAAATTGCGAGGATATTAGCACTTAATAGTTTTACTTATCACTTAAACTTAATATTTATTATTTTTTGCCACACTTTTAATGTATTTTAGAATCCGAAAATAATTTATATTTTACAAACGAAAAAAAAATATTTATTATTCTTTGACATTTCATTTTATTTAAAACTGAAAAAAGAAAAGTTGTAAATTTTCGTATTGAAAATGAAAAAAGTATTTCACATACTTTTTTTCTTTTTCCATTAGTGCAGAAAAAAATAACAAAACGTGTTTATATGTTTTAAGATGAAATATCTTCTGAAAAAATTAATTAATTAATATTTTCATTCACTAGTATATGAACTCCCAGTAATAATATACAAAAAATAACGTATCAAATATACATTTATTATTTAGTACCTTTCGAGAAACTGTGTTTATTTTCGTGCTTGTACTAATACATTCTCACCAGTTAGGTTTTTGACAGGGGACTTAGGTCTTTGACAATCCCTTTTGCCTATATGCTACTATATGCCTATTACTATGTACATGAAAAAATATTGAAAATTTCATAAATGAAATACGTAGGCAATAATGTTCTGTTAGGATAGAAAAAACTCATTTCATTTTAGTAATTTTTAAAGGAAAACTTTCAAATGTTTTTTAAAACCAAATTTTAAACTTGATCATATTAAAATGAAATGTTCGTGTGAGAAGTAAATTGTTTTAGAAAAACAGGCTGTTAATTCAAATTCAGAATTAATCTTTATTAATAATTCGGCAACTTTGTCGTAACTATGGGTTCCCTTGATCCTTCTACATGCCAAAGTTACACTTTTTCAATGAAACGTGTCATAGTTAATCCAATGAGCTGTTACACCGAAGACCATATGTCAGCGGTTGTGCATACGAAATCAACACTTTTTAATATTTCTTTTGTATTCTCCATGAAATGCGCACCTACATATCGTCACCTGAAACGCAAACGGCCCTAACTAACCAAAAATTCAAAATCGATTTTATTGTTGATTCCAATGTATTGCATCAAAAAAAAATGTCCAAACCAAAATTTGGACTTCTCCGACCAAAATTTGCGATTTTATTGACAAAACACAAAAGACAATTTGTTTATTTACTACAAATAAATCGCGTTGATAGAAACAAACTTTTCAATTTAAATAGTTTTTTGCTTCTCCTGTAAAATTTTAAAAATGTTAGATAGGGCCGTTCGCGTATTAGGTGACTATATATTCATTTGCAATTTTATTATTGCACGTTCTCCTGCACATCATTTTTGGGGTATCTATTGAATTGATGTGCACCTTCAAATGATTAATTTTCTACAAGAGATATTAGTGACATCGTACCTACTATAAAATTTACTAACAACTCATAGACTTCCAAATGAGGACCTCCTTGTACGATAGTGACCTAATAGTTACTCTATAAGGCAGCAATCGTAAAAAAATATCACATGTAAGTTTTAAGAATATACAAATAATAATGACAAATTTTGTGAAAATCGGACCACATTTGACCTCAAATAAGGCCCCATTCAAAAAATAGCTTTATGATCTTATTTGACATATAAATATTATTAATATCGCAAATAAGCTTTAAATAAATTTTCATCCATAAAGTAAACTAAATAAAGTTTGCATGGAAAACAAGCAAGAAATCTATATCCGCCTTTGAGAATCTTATATACCCTTCATCATAGTGTGTTTAAGACAAGTAAGAATGTTAGTCTGGCATGGCAGACCATATGATACCCTACACCAGTGAATATCTTAAAAATGTGGATTATTTTTCTAATAATAAAGCATTTTTCCTTAATTCCGAAATATTTTAAAAATTTGTTAAATTTTGGTAGAGCGATTTACGATGACATTAAAGTTATTTTTGTAGAATTTCAATGTGATACTTTCCACCTTCAAGTCATTTTTTGAAGAGGACTTTGTATGGGGGCTGTGGTCAAATGAGGTCCTATTATTACGAAAATCGGCAGTATCGCTTAAAGTTATATATAACTAAGATTTGCCGAATTTTGTAAAGATTCTACAAGATTTAACATAATTATAATCTCAAAAGCCCTATTCGAGGGGCACGATTGTATGAGAACTAGACGAAATAATGGACCGATTTCCACCATTTTCAATAGGCTTCGTCCTTGAAGAGTATGTGCCAAATTTTATCAAATTATCTTGAAAATTTCGACCTGGACCATGGACACACAAACGGACATAGCTTAATCGACAGGGAAAGTGATTCTAACCAGATTGGTATACTTTAGGGTGGGTGTTGGACTAATATTTTTGGAATGTTACAAACATCAGCACAAACGCATAATACCCTCCCCACTATAGTGGTGTAGGGTATAAAAAGATAAATTTTGTAAAAGTTCAATTTATTTGATTTTTCCCGACTCTACCATTACTTTAGCAATAGCAAATCAAATGAAACAAGAACGCTAAACGAAATTAAACACAAAAATACACAAGGTAATGAAACCAACACGCATCCAAACATAGTTTTTTTTTAATAAGCAATGTTGTTGCTTTTCGTTTGATGACATATCCAGAATATATACATATATATACATATATACTATACTTTTGCAACTATTTTACCACTTAATTAATATTTTTTGATTATTACAGTAAAAAAAATTTAACACTTATGCAATTACACCGTCCGACACTCAAAATTAGACACGAACTGGATGATATACGTCTGAAACTATAAATTTAATGGAGAAAAACTGCTTTGTTAGTTTTTCATTTCGTGATCCTGTGTCCTTTTTAAAGGACTTCAAAGTTTTAAGAAGTACATTTTTCAAAAAATATTTTAAAATACTTCTACTGATCAAACAATGCCAAATTTGATATCAAACAAAAAGAGTTGTAAAATATTTTGTGTTATTTTTAGTTTATTCTGTCAGGATCAACAGATGTATAAAAATATCTTTCAACATTTTTTTGAAAAAATAATTTTGAAACTTTTAATAGATTTTTAAGGATAAGAATTTTAAAAGACATTTTTGACAGATTTTCATCCTAACAGTATAAAATAAAAATAATACAAAATATTTCCCAACTCTTATTCTTCTTCTCACCAAACAATTTCAAAATCAAACAAAAGCTGATTTTAGACTTTTTTAAATGTCAAAAGTGACACCTCTGTATACTTTGTGACACAGAAATCAGTTGAAAATTGCAAAGGATATTCTAAATTCTATTTGATAAGGGCATAACTCCAAAAACCATTATTAGACGCGCAATAAAATAGCTTAGCAGTGGTGCAGTGACTAAAACATTTGACTAACAAACCGAAGTCCCTGGTTCGTATTCTAGCTGGCTCTTTTTATTATTTAAAAACAAAACAACTTACTCAACAACTGTTTCATAAGAGAAATTGCAAGTAGTTCTTAAACTCCCTATTTGTAAGCGAACGTAGAAGTACTTGACTCCAATGACATCACCGTGTTAAAATAATGACTTAAAATGCTAATGAAGAAGTATTGAAAAGAGGTTTTATTAGCTTTTTAACTCGTTACTTTTCAATGTAAGTTTTTCCTGGGAATCTCAATAAAACGATATTTTAGCTCATATAATTTTGCTTTTAAATTTTTAAATGATAGTTATAGAAAATTTATTTGATTACAAAAATTAAAACTATTTGTTTTTTAATTAATTAAAATTGTAAATATGATATGGGATGATAATGATTTCGTGGCGGAAATGAACGTATTAATTTCTACCTTAGATGATTCTATAAGTTCTAATACTAGTAGTAGTACAAGTCAGACAGTCTCCAGTGTTAGTGGTGAGGAGACTGAAGATTTCGTTAAGAAAATCGACAAATTTAATGTTCGTGATATTAAATCTCGCATGAGAATAAAGACATCAATTCCCAAGTACATACATACATATGTATTTAATTTGGTATATAATCTAATTATTCATCTACTGATGTGTTCTTGAGTGATTATAACAGAAAAATTTAAATGGCACATCTTCATATAACCCCGATGATTGCAATGATGACAGGCAAAGTGTAAGTCCTAAAAAGCTGTGTATATGTACATTTGATATGTGGGAAACACAATTACATTTGAAGAAAAGAATAATAAGAATAATATTACTATTAAAGCACCAAAGGACAAAAAGAATGCTATTTTGACAGAAAACAAAACTATAGCATTATTTTACAAGCCGTTGTAGCAGTGATGCCAGGAGATTTTTTTCAGAAATCCCTACGCTTATGAGAAAAAATCCCTTTTTTCCCTACACCCACTTTTTATTTTCCCTACATTTTTCCCTACAATACTATTTTCCAAGTTTATCTTAAAAAAATACAAAAATAACATAAAAAACTAAAATATTAGCTCCGATTTATAATATACATATATACATATATATGTATTTTTTTTTTTAATTTTTAGGAATGAAATTTCTAGAATTTAAATTTTTTTTCTTTTAATTTTACATAATACAAATCTTTCAAGCCTGACTCTTCAGTTAAGATTAAAAAAAACAACACAATTGAAAGATTTATGGCAGTATCACGATTCGATATTAAAAATTTATTTTATGTTTTTTAAGGTTTACTTTCGCGTTTACTTTTGCGTTTACTTTTTGCGGTTTACTTTTATAAATTTTCAGAACATTAAATCTAAATGAAAGATTTTAGTATGTCGCATGTTTTGTAGACCTCAGTTCAAGAAACCCGAATTTTGGATTATCCCAGTCTTGTAGCGATATGTAGGTACATATATTGTAGAAATTACAAGCGGAATTTTTACTAACGATACACTTAAACCTGATTTCATTTTTAATTTTAAAGTTTAATACATGAAAGGGTATATTTTTAGTTGTTAAAAACTATGAAATTGAAAAATCCCTACAATTTGACAATAGTAAGAAATCTTTCCCTTTTTCCCTACACGTGAAATTTTTGAAAAAAATCCCTACAAAAAGGGAAAAATCCCTACACTTGGCATCACTGCGTTGTAGACCAAAAAAATAATTTTTGTACATTTCTTGTAGAGAGCCTGGATCGTTACATGACTTACGAGCCGAATTAAATCCGGAGCAATTATTTCCACACAACGCATTTATTTTAGGTGATTCCGCATATATACCCACCTAACCGATGGATAGTACCACAATTTAAAGATTATGGTATATTAAGCGAAACCCAAAAAAAAAAAAATCAACAAAATATATTAATCAATATGGATAGTAGAGGAAAATGCGTTTGTTTTACTAAAAACAAGATTTGGGAGAACATTAAAATTTACAGAACAAACTCACTTGGGGCCAAAATCTCAACCTCTGGTTATCGTTTAACAGGTAGATATACTGCCGGTTAAAATAATTTTTGTATGTACATATACCGTAAATTTTATGTTAGGATCAGACATTTAGAAAATGGGGATTAATATAACAAATTTAGTTACAATTGTGTGCATTTGCCCAATATACTTATATATATAGTTTGGACGCTTGATGAATTTATTGAAAATGAGTTATTTAACACCAGTTAGTTTTAGACATTAATAAACAGAATAAGACCCATCTGAGCAAAATCGGAATTTTTGGGCACCTCTAATGTACATATTTATGTATAAAACATTTTTGAATTGTTACCGTTACCTTGGGATACCATATCTTCCAAGACATTGGCATAAGCAATTGAAGCATTTTAGAAGGCCCAACGTTTCAGATCTTGTCCAAACTTTTCGCCTATATATAAATGTTTAATAATTTAACGAAAAATTACATTTCGTATTAGGAATATACTTACTTTTCAGTTGCAGACTGAAATTTGAAATGAAATTACCCTTGAAAGTTAGCAAAAAACATAGCTATTGATAGACTAATGCTCTTTTTGAAATGACAGGTTCAATTATTATGAACATAAATCCATATCAACCTTCTTCAGAAAATCAGTTTATCGTCTATAAATTTCATAAATATTTAGGAATTAATTACCGTTATATTTATAATTTATAATAATTTTTTGTTCGACTAATAAAAGGGCAGTGTCACACGTTCAATATATATTGTGATATTTGCTGTATTGAACCTGTAGCATGTAATATTGATGCATCGTGTTCCATATCACAGAAAACCCCAATTTTTTTAATTCCTAAATTGGTATCAATATTTATGACGGATGTCGGATAAATATTGAAAGTGTAGCATATTTTTTGATATCGATCACGATACATTTGTAAAATATAGAAAAATAAATAAACAAAAGTCAAATATTTTTTTAAAAGTTAATATAAAATATAATACATTTTTCTAAATTTAGAGTTTTCGCGACATTCTTGTTATCATCCGATGATCCGTATATCACAAAATAATGGAAATAATGACGTTTTAATTATCGAACGTGTAGCATAGATGAGGTATTCATCAATCTATTGTGTAATGGAACAGATTCAATATACATATATTGATCAATTTGAATCATGACCCATTTTAATGGATTGATGAATACCTCGGATATGCTACATGTTCAATATTTTTTATGTCATTATTTGCAATATTTTGTGGCGAAAATCCCGAACTAACACAAATTTAGAAAAAAGACTGATTTTCTTTTATATTTTTAATGACTTTTTAATGTTGTTCTCCGATATTTTCTTATGGTTGCTTTTTTATCTAAAAATTCAAAATAATTATTATTTCCGGTCGCTGGTTAAAGTGGTCTGTAATGCTCCATCATGTACCTATTCGATGGCTTTATCCAGCCCCGCGTGGAACATTTTTTAAAAAACTATACTGCAATTCTTATTTTTCGTCGCAGGGTGGCTAACTTTTCGAAAATGAAGTATCTGAGGATGTTGGTTAAAAATAATAAAGACTTGTACTAATTGATATGTTTTAAATAATAAAAGATTTAAATGACAAACTTGAATAACAGAGTAAAAATTGTAATGTTTTTTCTAACAGTTAGATATAGATATTTTTTTATTTTATTGAATATTTTTTCACAAGGTTGATATTTGACAATGTAAACAAACTAAACAAAAAGTTGGTAAATTTGACATTTTTAAAGAAAAAACATAAATTAATAACACACGAATATTGAAAAATAATTTGTAATTAAATTAATTTTAATTTTATTTGTCATATATTAGTTTTTAAATGAGTTTGTTGTGAAAAACATAACAACCAATGTCAATGTAGCTTTTTTTGAACAATTTAAAATTAACAATTTTACTTTTTTTATTCAATTGTACTGCTTTTTTAACTACGATGCTGACAAGCCTATTACATACATATGTATGTACATGACGTATGGATCCGTTATACATATATCCACCATTTGAATTGAATTTACTTAATCATCGAATACTTGTGCAATTATCTACCATTGATTTAACTTTTCCAGCTCTGGACATACTTGGACTAAACGTGCTTCATGATCCATATAGGTTTCATTCAGAAAATCCCGTGAATTTGGATGTTTTCTGAAATCTTAGTATTGTTGAAATGTTAGGTTTCTAGAGAATTTTAATTCTGTTGTAGAAGATTGACTTGCGAAAACAGCATCAACAAATTCTTTAGCAAGCTGGGAATTTTTGATAACATTGTTATCGTTTGTTCCTTCCTTGGATTTCATTGTAATCTGTACTTCTGATCGGAAGCCGGACAGCTTTACATTTGTTCGGTAATTGAGATTTACATCATCTATTTCCTTCCAAGATGGTTTTTCCAAATTGTTGGGAGGTCTACCTCTAGTTTGAAAAAATAATGGATCCTTTTCCATTTTATTTCCTCACCCAGACAAAAAAAATTACAATTATTTCTTTTGGACAAAAAAATAAAACTTTAGTTTTCTTTTTTTAAATTATTTAATACCCCATTTACACTACAGCGAAATCTAGTACTTACGAGATTTCGAGCAAATCCACTTGATTATTACTAGACAAAACAAAATCTACTTCATACAAATACTAATAGATTTCGGCAAAATCTACTCAAAATCTAAAAAAAATAGATATTCAACTCTGTTTTTTGCCAAATAGTACTAAAAAAATACGACGCTGCAGAAGAAACAATGACAATTAAAACAAAACAAAAAAATGTAAAGAAACAATTTTTTCAAGAAAATATAACGTGATGTTTAAATGCCGAATTCTGTACAATAAGTAATATACTAATAAATATTTTATATTTTTCACTATTTTTTGCTTTTAAACAATATTTGTTTTTAAAATGAAATCTAGCCAGTGTCAAAAAATTGAGGTGTAAACGATCTAGATTATGAGCAGGATTTGAAATCTAATCTACTATATTTTGCTGTAGTGTATATTTTTTATTTTTCTTTTTTTAATTAAGATATTTTCCTTTTTCTTAAAAAAGCGTCCGATACGTTTCACGTTTAACATTTGCTCAATACATTTTAATAATGCCTTAAAGTATGCTTTGAAATGTAACACATTGTCCAACAAGTGAGAAATTAAAGTCGTTCGTAGCCACCATATGATCAGGCCTGTTAGATTTGCCGATTTATCAGCATTTTGCCGATATTTTACCTTCCAAATTGGAAAGTGACGATTTCCCGATTTTTGCTTCAAAAATGCCGATTTTTTACCCAATCGAACAAATTAAAGAATTTATTATAACTTTACATAAGCAAAAATTACATGGAGCTTTTAAAACAATTGGGAAAGGAAAATTTACAGTACGGTAGAACACAATTTGCTCCATCACCAATGTCAATTGGATCGATTATGAAAAGGAAACACAATTTATGTATGAAAATCCTGAAGAGGTTCTAAAAGTCTGATCTAAGGGTGCTAAAATTTTAAAATTTTTAAGAAATTTTTTATGGTTCAAAAATAAATTTACACATTTTTGTGGAAAAGTTAAAAAATCTGGAGAAAATTTCCCATTATAAAAATGTACTTAGCAAAATCTTTACCTATCCGGTTTTTGTTCGACGATAACCAATAACAAATGTGATAACCCCACTTTCTTGGATTTAAAATCGGCTTTGCACTAATTTTCTGTGTTTATTAGTCTATTCTATTTGATCGTGCAATTTGGAATGGTTTTAACAAAAATTTAAAAAACAATATTTTTTGAAAAAACTTCTAATATTGACTAGGATTAAAACCATTAACTAATTCCACATTAGACACACGCTCTAGACAATTGGTTACAAATCCTATTGTAAAAATTAATTAATATTGTTGATAACGATCACTCACTGTCAAGTAATGTATGAAATAACTACATCATTCATAAGCAAAATTTGAAAATTTTTTACAGCGTAAATGTATAGTAATCCACAAATAATTATACATTTACATTTTTCTGCAAAAGTGATACAAATTCTAATAGATTTTATTCCAGTAAACCAAAGCTTCGGTGTACCCTTACAAAGAGTTATTTTATTAGACCTATTCTGAATAAAAATTCCCTGAGTTATGCATGTATGTAAAAACAATATTGTGATTTTTGAATTTATTTGTGTTATGTTTCTTTGGTACAAAATAGTGTTTCTTTCAATTGTTGATTTATTGTCGATTTTTAAAACGTAAGTGCCGATAAATGCCGATTTTTTGGGAAAAAATTGCCGATATTTCTACAAATTTATCTGGCAGCCCTGCATATGATACCCCACTTTCGATTTTTTGTAATTAAAAAAATAATTATGTATTTTGAATTTTACCTTACCTCCGATATATTTAAGCTGGGGCAAATATGGACTGATCGTCATAAAATTTGGTGGATGGATGTAAATATAAATCCATCCACCAAATTTTATGTATTATGCAGAATTCCATCGTGACATTAGTCTTAAGTGAATTGTGGACATTTATGTAATTTTCTTAAAAGAGCTTTACAAAATTCGGCAGACCTGTATAAAGTAGAGGTGCCAAAAAATGTATATATTTTGTATTGGTGTCTTAAATTAAATGCTGGTAAATATAGGAAATTTTTTAATTTTCTCAAATATTGTGCCATTAAAATTATATTTTTTTGACATTTTGATTAAATCTTATCTTCTAAGAAAAATATCTTTCTAACAAGGTATAAAATTTCAACAAAAAGTCGATTATTCGAAAACCACTACTAAAATTTAGTAGGGTTACTTTGTTACCACTATTGGTCTAATTCATAATTCACATTTTTCAACTTACTGGTTTGGGTATCATGTGGTCGGCATTGCCCGACTATACATTCATACTTGTTTGTAAACCTAGAAACATTATTTTTAACATGAACATTTAAAAAGAAGTCAAAAACTGAAAAAAATCGAAAAGATGACAATTACAATAAAATTTAAAAAGTCGACTTCTTTAATTGCAAAATCACTAAAATACTACTCAATACAATGTGACATAATTAGCCTATATCAAGGCGAATTCACATAAGTTGGTGTGAGTTCGGCAACAACAACATTTTTCATGCATTTTGTTTTGCATTTGGTACAGATCAAGGCGAGTTCACATTATGTGGTGTTATTCAAAATTTCCATCTGTGAAAGTTGTACATATCGTCTGATACATATAAAACATTGCATATGTAAAATACATGTGGAAATACATATGTAATTTTTTCGATTAGGGCGTGCTCTATTTTCGTATGCCAAACATAAACAAATAAAAATAAATAAATTTGAAATATTTTTTTTTTTTAAATAAATTAAAGAAAATGAAAAAGTAAGTATTTTTAATTTTAATAAACTAAATTATAATTTTAACAATTTTTACAAATTAAAAAGACAGCTTTTCTGCTTTTCTGAATTAAAAATTTCAGAAATTGCATTTTTATTTAAATTAATAAAATTCTTATTTTATTAGCACTTTTATTTTTAATAACTATATATATGTGTAAAATCATTCGTTCTAACCATCGTCTGTCTGACCACTAACTTTCCACAATGTTTAACGTTGGTATTATAATATTAATATATAGAAATTTAAATATTTTCACAAAAATCATCTCGCTCGGCATCATGTTCTATACCCCCAAGGCACAAAAAACCGTCCAAAAGGGCCTTCACCACCAGGCGCTCTGCCTATAAAATCATAAATCGACTTGGTGCCAAGCCAGTCGACGAGCTTACGGAGCAAGAGAGAAGCTCTCTCCAATGGGCGAAAATGCACATTGAGCAACACAAAGGAGCCTCTTCTACTACAGATTATGGTAATCCTAAACGGGTACCACCCGAAGTAGCGCCTAAACGGCAACGGTCAGAGAAAGGCACTCTTCCAGGAACAAAACGTTCCAAAAACATGCCTCCACGGACCCTCGTACAAAGAGGTGGCGAAAGACCATCTCATTTAGGCGATGATCGACCGTAATAACAGCGATGGCACCATCTCCTCAGGTCACTGGAAGTTGGTTGTCATGGCGCAAAGTGGGGCGTTCTTGAAATTCGTCCGGGACAATCCAGGACCACCGCCCCAGTGTGAAGATGTTGGTTGGTACCAAAGCTACATCAAACTCATTGGTTCTACAAACGAGCGTTCAGCTCAGCTGTACAAAGCAACCATAGCGTCCCTCGGGGAAGTTAGGCCTGGCGCGCGACTCTAGGCAATACCTCTAGCCGAAGTTCCACAGAGGCCTAGATCTGTTGCTAAGATCCCCGCCATAAGATACGACCCAGCGGAGATTCTAGAAATTATATAGGTCAGCAACCCTCAGCTACCCACAAAGGACTGGAAAGTAGCAAAGATTACTGACCCTGTTGACGGTTCCAGGAAGGCCACTGTCATCCTCAACAGTAACTCCTTGTCGTCACTCAGGAAGATCTTTCTCACAGTCTACAAGAGTGACGACACGGACAAGCCTCAAGCTCCGGAGAACATAGACCATGAGAGCTGTGACCCAATCGGTTTCAGAACTAGTGGGTTCCTTTTGCGGAAAGATGAAAGTGACAGACAACGAAGACGATCTTCTGAAAGCTACGGATTCTGATTCAGAAGACGCCAACGTTACGGACGTCCACAGCGATGAATTGTAGTGAAGGTTACACAAATTAACCTTCACCACTCAAAAGCAGCGTTAGCTGCCCTGCTTCTCCGATTAACTTCAGGTACGGAGGATCTCATTTGCGTCCAAGATCCATTGTCGTATATAAACAGGGTTTGCGGACCAAACAAGGACGGCTATAGTATTCTGTACGCAGCCGGACCAGGTAAGACCAGAGCTTGCATAATGGTTAAGAACAACCTTAAAGCTTTCATTCTATCTCGCCATAAAAAATGAACGGCAAACAATATGGTTCATGAGCTGTCACGTGGCGCACGATCAAGGAGAGAAACCACCAAACTCCACCACACGAAAGGCGATGTCTTTTGCCAATAAAAGCAACATCCCTCTAATGATTTGTGCAGATGCTAATGCTCACCACACTATCTGGAGAAGCTCAGATATAAACCAAAGGGGAGAGTCACTGCTCAGCTTTATTGTAGAAAATAAACTAAAATTAGCTAATAGGGGAAATGAACGCACCTTTATTATTACTAACAGAAAAGAGGTCCTTGACGTCACACTTGTTAGCGATAAATACGCAGATTCAATCAGTGACTGGAGCGTGTCTGAAGACTGCTCTTTCTCTGATCATATGCATATTGACTTTAACTTTCCAAGAGGCTTATAAGAGCAGCAAAAAGTCAATCCTGGAGAAAATTCTGCAGTGAGGTAGAAGATTCTTTGGAGACTAGTCGACTGCGAAAAATGCTATCGTCAAACCCTACGATTCCATCCTATATTCAGAAAAGCGATGGTACGTGTACCACGAATAGTAATAATACTCTAGAAATATTAATGAGAACCCACTTTCCAGGCTGTCAAGAATCAGACTGTCCACAGAATAGAAATCATGAACAAAATGTGTTTAACATAACGGACATCCCTATTAAATTATTAAATTTAAATACATTTAATAGCCCAAAAGAATCTATTTTTTACAAACGAAAAAAAATATTTTTTATTTTTTTGACATTAAATTTTTGTTGTTGAAATTAAAACTGAAAAAAGACAATATTGTAAATTTTAGTATGGTACAAGAAAAAAATATTTCAAATAAATAATTTATTTTTTCAATATTGCAGATTAAAAAGCCAACATATGTACATTCTTCTAAAATGCTTATAGATAAATTATGTTGCAAAATATTTAAAGAAATCTTTTAAAATAAAAATTTAAATGTAATAAATCCGACTTTTTGCAACAATGTTGGCTTGAGAATTCTACTAATACATTCATAGAGTTAGGTACCAACTGACAGTAGACTTAGGTACCAAGGTATATTAATTTTATAAGGTAGTGTCATCGGCCAATTCAGAATACCAAGCGAATTGGTTATATTTTTTTTGTATGTAGTTTGACATTGTGCCTGCACTTGAAGGCGAATTGGCTGTAAGGGAAATTTTTCAAAAACAGCTGACAAATAAATCAAAGCGAATTTGTATTAAACAAAAAATGTTTATAAATTTGAATCTATTTATAATTTATTTTGATGTTTAAAATTTTAAAGATTAAAAACACAAAATGAATCCAGTTTGACATTAATAAAAAAAAAAAGTTTGACATTTACAAAATGTAAACAAAGTTTGACATTAATTATACACCACGGCGAAAAATGAACATAATAGCAAAAAACGATCAGCTGTTCTGATAAAACTACCTTATAATTAATATATCTTTCTTAGGTACTTTTTGACAGTGTTTCACTTCTTTATGTTCAGTGGTGCTGACGCTCTAACGAAAGACGAAAGTGCTCAACAAGTGACTGAGTTTGGCTGCAACATTGACATACCGTTGCTGTTACTCTTTTTCAAAAAACGTTATAAAATTATAGGTATTAAATAGAACGTCGCGGAACCGTGGCAAGAACAGTTAACAGTAAATTTAAAAATAATGTAACAAACATAAATAACGATTACAATAAGTAAGTATTGAACATTAATAAACAGCAAATTAATACAAATATCATTTAACGAAATGTCAAATTTATAGATAAATAAAATAACAAATAAACAAAAAAAAACATTCGAGCCTTCGTAAAAAGGTATATACAAATTCATTTAACTAGAACGTATATATCACAGATAACCCGATAAGAAACCATTGACAGCTGTCCAAAAAGTAAATTCGAACCGTATGGTTTTGTTTACATTTTTTTTCACCATTTTTGAGTTCCGCCATTAGGTAAAATTTTAGAGCAAACGAAAAAATGAAATGTTTTAAAAAATCGATGAGTGTGTGAGATGAGCTGTATGATTGTTTTCATCGCTTGTTTGAAAAAAAATAGCAAAAAATGTAAACATCGAAGAAATTGTATGTGAAGAAGAATTGCAAAAAAATAAGATTAAACAGAAAACAATTATTTTATTAAATATTTGCTTAGATTCTAATTAAAAGTGTACTGGATTTGTTTTTTAATTATTCCTTAATGTTCTTTCATTATAAAACACTTTTCAATACACTATCAACACCACAAACAAATTTTTTGACTTGCATGTACAGTAAAACCCGTTTATTTGATTTTAACGCATATTTTTTGAAGTTCGATATAAAAAAGGATAAATGTATAAAATATTATTCATGGGACTAAATAGTAATTCGTTTTAACCAAGAATTCTTTATAAAATATGTTTTTGTATCAAAATAGTTATCAAAATTCCGGTAATTAAGATGAGTTCGTAAAGAGCAAGAAAAAGTTATAAATGGGTTTGACTGTAATGCAATTTGTTTTTTATATTTGAAAAAATTAAGTGTAAGGTGAAGAGAGATGGAAATATATCTTTATATATTTGTCCCTCTTTTAAATCTCCCGTGGTTCATTTTACATTTTCTTTTGTTGATTTTTCGTAAAATTTTTTTTGTTTGCCTCCGCCATATTGCTAAAATCAGCTGATTCCAGTCTATGAGTAGTGTATGGTATATATAATATAAAACTATATATGTATATACAGGCTTAAAACCAAGTACACTTTTGATTATCACAGACGTTATTATATTTTAATATTTATGTTTTTAAAAAATTCGAAAATAGACTTAAATATCACAGAATTATTTAGTTTGAGTAAATCGGTTATATTCAATGAATTGAATTGAATTTTCATGAGATCGTTAATAAAGTTTAATCGAAAGGACCGGTCGATGTCCGAACAGTCAAATAAAAGGTGACCAGGAGACTGAACCTCACCACACGAGCAGATATTGCTTTGGACAATGTTTATCTTATTAACATGATCTAAGCATCTCGTGTGGTTCAACTTCAGGCGGTTCACCATACATATAACCTCCCTTGGAAGAGTAGAATCACTATACCAAGGTTTCACGTTTACACGAGGATTAAACATGAAAAGATGTCTGCCATATTCAGATTCACTCCAACTCTAATGCCCTGACATCAGATATATAGAATACCAGTTCCATCGCCACTAGACACTACACAATCAGCATAATCATTACCCTCAATTCCCATGTGACTGGGTACCCATAAAAACCTTACGTCGAAACCAAAATTCCCTAAATCAAATAGCTTTTCCCTAATCTTATATATCAGAGGACTAGTCCTACTGTCAGGGAACGATTGTACAGACCGTAAAACCGACATGCTGTCGGATATAACGACAAACCTCCCAGACCCTTGCAGCTCTACTAGGCACAATGCCTCGTAGATAGCCACAGCTTCCGCTATAAACACCGATTGAATTGGGTTAGAAACAAAACATGTCTCAATGTTCTGATCTGGGAACCATTGACCACAAATCCGGGAGCATTTGATCCGTCGGTATATATCCTACCATATGAAGCAAGTTTAACAATGCGTAGTGTTCGAACAGTAATTTCACCGCCATATGTGTTGCCTTGGCCTTTCCAATTGGAAGATATTCCACAGTGGGCTTTAGCCAAAGTGATTTGAGGGGCACAGAATACATTGAGTGAACACTAGTGTCAAACATATCATGAGAACAATACTTGTTAAGAAATTTTGTGACGTATGAGGACCTGATGTTGTTATTCGACAGTTGAATGATAAATTGGCGAGCAGGGTGGAGCCTATTCGATACGAACCTGTTGATCGTTCCGTCAGCCATAAATTCAAGTCGCTGAGGTAGCGACATTACATTGGCCATCTGCTCCAGAGCCAGGGTATGGGTTGAGTTCATTGCTCCTAAAGCAATTCTCAGGCACTTCCACTGGACCCTCTCAAGTCTTAACATATAAGACGCTAGACAGTCAAGAAGAAGCACCGCCATGTGCTCCAAGATTGGTCGAACTGCACCCAGATAAAGTCTTATCATACAACTGGGTCGGACCCCCCAGAAACCCCGCAGAGTGATCGCAATGCATTGACGGAGCCAAACGTCCGTTATACCACGGACGTGGATCCTCAATGAAAGTTTGGGGTGGAATACAAAGCCCAGAAAGTTGAAGGAATTCACAAAGTCAACGGGCCTGTCATTCACCCGGATTCACAAAGTCAACGGGCCTGTCATTCACCCGTATTGGGGTGATACCATGTATCCCTCTCCTGCGAGTAAAAATCATAGCCTTCATCTTCGTCTCCGACAGGGACAACTCCAATTGGAGCAGTTTCGCGGAGAATTGACATACCCTACGTGAAAGCTAAACAGCTGATTACAGACAAACTGCATACGATCGCTAATAGAAGATGAAGAATAGGCTTGCCAGATTTGAAATCAACAAAAAACGAACATCGCAGTTAAAAAAGCAGTACAATTGAATAAAAAAAAGTACAATTGTTTATGAAAAAAATCAATTAAATTGTTCTAAAAACGCTAGATTGACATTGGTTGTTATGATTTTTCACAACAAAGTCATTTAAAAACTAATTTCTGGCAAAAATGTACCAAAATTTTTTATTGTGCTATTAATTTATATTTTTTCCTTTAGAAAATGTCAAATTCACCAAATTTTTGTTTCGTTTGTTTACATTTTTAAATACATTTCAACCATTTATTGTGAACAAATGTTTGATATCTTTCTAAAGAAAAAATATCCAGTAAAATTAACAATTCTCTAACTCTGTTAGAAAACAGTTAAAATTTCTTCTCTGTTATTCGAATTTGTGTTTTAAATCTATTATTATTATTTAAATAATTTTTTATTTATTATTTAAAACATATCGAGGGACTATATTCAATAGTCTCTATCTGTCATTTTTATGAACATAAGATTTTGATGGCAAAATTTCCAGCAAACTATCCCGCATCAGTGACATAAATTTCAAAAGAAAAAATATTTTTTGGAAATTTTATAGCAATTTTTAAATTTCTCTATCTTATAAAAAGAAAAATTCGGAATGCAAAACTCTCTATCTTATCCAAAAATTGCAAAACAAGTGTTTTTACTAATTTGGATATGCTGAACACAAATCCGCAATATATAATATTTGAAATCGGTTTAATAATTTTCAAGATATCGCTCATTTTATTGCCGGGTTTAACCATATAACATTGACCAAAACCTTATAATCTGTAGCTTTTTCAACAATTTTGTTTATATAACTTCATTAAATTACATAAAATAAAATATTTATTGATATTAAATCAAATAAAAAATTTATATTTCTGTGAAAAACTCTCTATCTGAAGGTTGTAAAGAAAATTTTTCGTAGAAAAAAAGCTCTATCTGATTGTTGTGAATAATTCTGCAAATAATGCAAAATTTTAAATTCTTTTTATATAACGATTTAGAATATGGGTTTAAAAATATATTGTAAAAGAAAAATCTCAAAATTTTTCACGAACTAGCTAAATAAACAGTTTTTTTGCTCTCCTGAAAACTTTTGTATTTTAAATAGATAGTATTGAATATAGATCCTCGATATCAATTATTACTTTCTTCATTTTTTTTAATTACAGCCAAAAATCAACGGAAGTTTACTTTTGCGCCACCTGTTATATTATTTATAACCCCGTTTTTCTAAATTCGCCGACGACACTACCTTCAGGTGGAAGTACACAACACGCGATGAGGTTTTACGCTTTTCAAACTTTTCGCATCATTTTGATATTATTTTATTGTTTTTTAGGACAATTACTGTTTTAAAGATTAATATTTTAAGTTTATTCTTATTCTACACAAAATAAAATACAACCCTGATCAGCTGCAAACGCTTCAAATGTTGAAAGTTGCTGAACTTTTCACGGCAGACGCGTTACAAACTACAGTGTGTAACTTATTTATTGAAAATACACTATTTCAATTTCTATAACGTGTTGTCGCTTACAACGCGTGCTGTGTACTTCAACCTTTATAATTAACATATATTGACACCTACCTGAACTAGGGTTCTATAGTTGAAACGAAAAGTCGACTTTTCGACTTTTTTCATTTAGTAAAAAGTCTACTTTTCGACTCTTTGCATTTTATGAAGAGTCGACTTTTTGACTCTTTTCATTTAATTAAAAGTCGACTTTTAGACTTTTCGACTATAAGTATTTTATAAATAGTCGACTTTTTGACTCTTTTCGACTTTTTTCAACTTTTCGACATTTTCCGACTTTTTTCGACTTTCCGACTTTTCGATTTTTTTCGACTTTTTGACTATTTTCGACTTCTTTCGAATTTTTTCGACTTTTTTTTTACTTTTTTCGGGGTTTTCCGACTATTTTTGAGTTTTTGACTTTTTTCCACTTTTTTAAAATTTTCGACTATTTTTGACTTTTTTCTACAATTTTGGAGTTTTCGACTTTTCGACTTTTTCCGACTTTTCTCAACTTTTTGACTTTTTACGACTTTTTGACTTTTTTCGACTTTCTTCGACTTTTTTCGACTTTATTCGACTTTTCGACTTTTATTAAAAAAGTCGACTTTTCGACTTTTTTCACAGACGATAGTCGAGTTATCGACTTTTCGACTTTTTTCGACAAAAAGTAGATTGTTCGATTATTCGAAAGTCGATTTATAGAACCCTAACCTGAACCAAATGCAAAAACAAAATACATGGAAAATATTGTTGCCGAACTGCCACCACCTTGTGTGAATTCGTCTTGAGTATAATTATCAGCTGATTAAATATCACCACCTTATGTGAATTCGCCTTGCGTACAGAAATTCAAGCCGAGACGGCTTAAATAAGTTTCCCAAAAAAAGTTTGCCTGTGTGAACCGGCACCTTGTATCTCTGCTTGCGTATGGCTGTCTAACTCCATATAAAACATATGCTTTCTTAAACAATCATTTACTTTGTTAACCCATGTCTAGATTAGATAAATTTTTATTATGCTAATAGTTAAATTATTATCTTGATAAAAAAAATTAGTAGGTACAGACAGCATTTATTAGCTTTATAGCAGCATTATAACAAAGGTCAGAATAATTGTTTAGACAACATTATCTTGATAACAAATGTGATTTTATTGTAAAATTTGTATATTATTTTGTTTTTCTGTAATTAAATTAATTTTTTTACATAAGTTTTAGAGAAACTACTATTTATTTAAAAAATTTACAGTTAATTTTGATTGTTTTTATAAAATATAATATTATTTCACTAAAATTATCTATGAGTTGTCGTGATAAAATCAGCATTTTCCCCTATGCATTAACATAAACAAAAAATTGCCAATTGCTTTGTTGACGTATTTTTAAGTGCTGTGATAAATATGTCTAATATAGAGACAGCGTAATAAGTATTTGTCAAGTATAGACGGGAATAATAGGTAGTCACAACAAAGAAAAATTGGAGCATATTTTATTAGGATTCTATAAATCGACTTTTTGTCGGAAAAAGTCGGAAAGTTGAAGTCGATTTCTTTGTCCTCTCAGAGTCGACTATCTTATAAGAAAAAATTCGAAGTTTAAATTAAGTTAAATTTTACAATTGTTATATTTCGTTGTTGACTTTTTGTGTAACGATATACGTTTTGGTTGTGAAATTACATTCAAATATTTATTTACCTTCGGAAAAAATCGAAATATCAAAAAAAAAATCGAAAAGTTGGGATAAGTTCGAATAGTCGGCTATTCATAAATCACAAAATTCAAAAGTAGAAAAGTTGACTTTCATAAAACGAAAAAAGTCGAAAAGTCCTACAAAGATATCGATATAAAAAAAGATCGAAAAGTCGACAATATAAATATTTTATTGTCGGTGTGAGTCGTTTATTGAATTATTTTCCAATTTTCTAACAAAAAAAGTTGAAGAAGTTTCCCATCCTTGGCTAGAATACATTTGGTTAAAGATGGCGAATAATGCAAGATTATGGCAACTCCTAAACATATGAAATATCTACAGAAACAACAGGGTATTTGTTTTTGTTAAAGTTATTTAATCTGTCAAAGTCTGCTTTTTGTTTTTGGATATGTTTATTTTTTGCAGGCACAAATACTATTGAACTTGACAACTTAATCAACCAAATAAGTCTAAATAGCTACCACCTAGTAGATATGGGACTTCGTCAAAAAAAATAGTTCTTCTTCTTGGATTGAGCAGCGTGCATAATTTTAATAAACTTGTTATTTATTTGTTTACATTAAATAATATTGTTCGCGAAAATTTTTGCAATGATCGAATATTTATACAGGCAAATTTTAATTTAAGTAAACTTCGTACAGAAAATATGGAATAACAATTGATATTTATTTTTACAAAAAATAGAAGCATTTATAATTTAGAACTTGTAACATTTGCGACTTAACCGTATTTAAACATTTTTCTTTGAAATATATAAAACGAAGAGAAGAATTGTTTGAGTTGGTCGTACAATTTCAAATGACATTGGAGCTTTTAAGGAGTTCATTAAATCAGGCGATGTTTTTCCTATGCATATAAATCTGAGCGAGCGTGTGGAATTGTTTATTTTTTACGTAATACGTAATACAAGACGCCAGAAAGTTCCCTTCTAACTACATTAGGAGGGGGTAGAAATTAAAGGTGCGTATTTACGAATTACTTTTTAATATACATATGTATTCATATTTATGTACATGCACGTATGTATTATACATAGTATATAATTGTATGTGTATCGCGTTCTTTGGAATACTAGTGTATGTAGTTTTAATTTAATCTTTACTACACTTCCACCTGTTATTTGATACACAATCAATTAATTCATTTTTTATTTAATTATTAATGATATTCGATTTATAATAATGCATGTCATTTTATTTTTCAATTCATTACAGCTGTAACTATTAAAATTCACTATTAGAGTTTGATATTTTGATGTCAGATCATCATTAATCTTGTAATGAATTAATTTGCTTCAATTCATTTACTAATTTTGGAATTATAGTGAAATTGTTATTTAAAAGGACAGTAAGCTAACAACATAATTATCACATTTCTGCAACCTTTGTTTAAAATATATTCGAAATATATGGCTTCTAATGCTAAAGCTGGAGAGATTGTCCTTGTAATCGCCGTGTCCATATTTTTGTATTATTTTTTCTGGGTGTCAATTCTGCCCTTCATGCTTATAGACGAAGGTGAGTACTATTTATACATACAAACATATTTGATTGTCGCTTATTTACTTAAATAATATTTTTTAAGCATAAGTATTTATAATCAGCTTCCAAGAATAATGGGACAAATACCTATTTGGTTAAACAAATTTTATAAATAGTCGGCTTTTCGCCATCTGTAGTTAGCGATTCTCGCACAGTTGGCCTGGACCAACAAAAGGAATTTTCTATTATATGGTGATTCAAACACCTTGTCCACTTACGATTTCGTCCGAGCGTTGTATAATTTTATCCAGTAACCCTTTTCTGCATTGCGTGATTATAATCTACTCTAACGCAGATACCTATTCCCTGAAATTTTTCTTGTACGTTTTCTCAGGTAATGTCGGTTTAAATAGCGTTTGCTCAAATAACACTTTGAATAATTCTTTTAAGTTAATTTGTATACATACTTATTGCGTTAATATACATACAGCTGTGGTCAGCTAATTAGAAACGCTCTTATTATATTACTGCTTGATGTTATTTATATAAAGTTATGAAAATATTGCGTTAGATTTTCAGTTCCAAACAATTGTATTATATTATTTACTATTGTTATAATGAAATGGAATGCATTGTTTTGAAACATTTCTTATTTTCTTTTCAATTTTGAATTTGGTGAAAATCGCTAAAAGATAAAGGATATAGGAGAGCAGCTAAATTGTTCAAAAAAAGATATTTTTAATCCTTTATATCATATAAAGAAATATGAAGTTGATATTAACGTTCCTTCAATTCAATACTTAAAATTTTGTTAAAGTGGATAAGGGATATATCCATAAGCACGTCCTTGTTTATCTTAAATAATTCAAGGACAAAAAAATACATATCCATAAAATTTACCATAGTTTTGAGTAATAGATCTAGACAATGTGTGATTGCTATAATTATTTGACTTGTAGAAAAAGTAGTTGAACATTATGATAGTTTTTACATAGGTATGTAAATAATAAATAAAATTACTAAGTCGAGCTTTTACACTAAATATGTTGGCGAAAGACATAGATTTTTCAAGTTATCTTTTCAGGAATGGATGTAAATAAATCTGTTTAACACTATTATATTAAAAACCGCGTGTTTTTCAGAATGGTCTTTACGCCCTTATTCGCATACATGTTTCAAATGTGTAAAATTCTTTTAGTGTTAGTTTGTAATCAAATTGCCTGAAAATATATATATACATATATGTATTATCGCATTTTTGGTAATCACTATCATTACATGTATTCATAATTCTAATCTCAAAGTTTTTTTTTTTTGTCGCTCATTTGCGACAAGATTGTAAGAAATTAATTTAACATCTAGTTTAAATATTCAAATCCCCTGATTTATTTAAAAGATATTAAACAAATAATTAAATGTCTTTAAACATTCTAAGTCATTTATCTCAAAACGACTTTTTTGGATTATTTCAGTTTTGTAGTAAATGAGTGATATGTTTATAAAAATGAAATCTGATATAATGTTTCTACGACAAACTTTAACTATAATACTACTTTAAAAATATGCGAAAAAGATAGATTTTTACAGTAAAAAAATCACTAACACCGACAATCATAGACATTTATAAAAATATATGTATAAAACTACATGAATGAATTTAAAACGGTCCATATTTTGTATTACTCAGTTCGAAAATCCGAGTATTTAGTTATACCAGTCTTGAAGTAAATTATCGTTTTGTAAATACTATTAAGAGAGTAAAACATATTTGTTGTTAATCAAAAACGATCTTAACCGATTACAGTGAGAATATTTTTTCATTGAAAATAACATTTGACCTGCTAAAAAGTACATTTTGTTTATTGTTTCACATACATATAAATAAATTAGTCGTTTGATTCCAAC
The DNA here is from genome assembly GCF_015586225.1 of Lucilia sericata. Taxonomy (NCBI): domain Eukaryota; kingdom Metazoa; phylum Arthropoda; class Insecta; order Diptera; family Calliphoridae; genus Lucilia; species Lucilia sericata. The sequence continues at coordinate 3,305,972 of NW_023994042.1, forward strand.
AAACTAAACCTCAGCAATAAAAATTAAAAACTTTTATTTGATAATTTAAATCATAATTTCACTCAAAGTGGGAACAATCTAGCTGATATTGTTTGTGAGCTTTGATAATAATTTAACTAATGCATGTGTTTTTTTTTTTATTCCGATTTTAATAGGCAACTTGATACATTCGTTCTTTCCTCCATTGGAGTACGCTTTTATATTGCCTGCTGTATTTGGTGTAATATTTCTGGGTGGTATTGTTGTCTTTACCCTCTATCATATATGGGATTTTATTAAGACGAAAAACGCAAATTGAATAGTCTGAAGAACGTAGACAGAAGGAACAAAAGATTTTTATACATACCTTAAAAAAGAAACAAACACGTAATATAAGTGTCTCACAAACAACAGACATTGTGTGCTCAAATAAATACGTTAAACTCATATACTTATTACTGTATAACGAAGAAAGTATAAATATACAAAACTATGCCTCAGTGGCTGGTGATTGGTATTTCGGGTGTCACCTGTGGTGGCAAAACTACATTGGCACACAAGTTACGCGATTATTTTATGAACCAGCGTAACATTCAATTGTGGAATACGCCATATACTATCCATGATGTTCAGTTAATATCTCAAGATGATTACTTTCTTCCCGTTGATGATTTGCGACACAAATGGGTCGAACCACTGAATGCTATAAATTTTGAACTCATTACGTCATTGGATATGAAGCAAATGATTTCTGATATTACATGGACAATGAAGGGTCGTTACTTGGCCAGTGATCCTCTTGAAAATGTTGATTTCTCCAACGAGATGGCGCCATACAGTGGTACATTTGAACACTTTACAGGTTCGCAAAATCAACATTATGGAAACCCATATGTTGGAGCACACCTTCCCACACACCTCAGCAATATGCCACATTTGTCAACTAAACCCCAACATAATAAACATCATCTTCAACAACACCAGCAGCAACATCAACAGCATTACCACAACCACCATCATCAGCATCAACACCAACATCATCACAACAACATGAGCAACCAGAGTCATCAGCACACAGCTCATATTATGCGTGTCAATTCGCAAATGGTTGCCCAATTGCGCGACAACAAAGTCAACATTCTAATTATTGAGGGCTTTATGATTTTCAATCAGCCCGAGTTACTCACTTTGTGTAACATTAAATTCCACTTTCATCTGCCATATGAGAAATGTTTCGAGCGTCGACGCAAGCGTACCTATGATCCTCCAGATGTCACTGGCTATTTCGAGATGTGCGTATGGCCGCACTATGAAAAGAACTTTATGGATTTTCGCGATCGCAAAGATATCACGTTTTTGAATGGTGAAATAAGTAAAGAAAAGATTTTCAAATTTGTTCTACAGCGTATTGTTCAATATTTTGAAGAACGTTGCGATGTGGCCTGTCCGCCGCCCCACAAACTTTTAGGAATTCCAAGTTGCAGCAATGGCAACATTAATACCAGTCCAAAGATGCAAACATGTCCCATGGAACAACAATAAGATAGCCGTTTAAGATTTGTTCGTTACGTCATTCGTTCATACGTTTCGAAGGGAGGCTTAATTTCGAATATACCTCGTCCACAATGCGGTATCAGAAAATCTATTTTATTTAATTTAATTTGATGATGTAATTACATATTATAAATATCGTTAGTAACTTTTTCTTTAAGCAAATGCACATACATACATGTAATATGTAAATATGTATAGTTTCTCTACTAATTTATTTATATAGATTTAAATGTATATACACATATAATATGTACTACACAATTACTGAAAATAAACTTTAATTGGAAATGTTTATGTTATAATTTATAAGTTGAAATCGAATATTCGAATTTTAATTTTAATTTAACTGTGAATAAGTGGTTTTTTGAATAAAAAGTAAAATATGTATATGAAATATTTATTAACTTGTAAGAATTGTAATGTGAATAAATAAAAGGAAATGCATATAAAATTGAAAAATTATGTATCATTTTTTCATTAGATATCGTAGATAAACTAATTTAAGCAATCTGAAAAATTAAAAAATTACAGTTTGCAATTATGATCTTGACTATCAAGTTAAACTGATTCTCACATAACCGGAATATGTTACGTTTGCGTTATCGAATGTTTTGTTGGCAGAAATATGAAACAGCTATCTAAGCTTTATAGAACATAAACAAGTCTTTGGAGTACATTATTGCCTTTTTAGAAATTTCACATTTTTTCAATGAACTCAATTAATATAAAGCTATTTCTGTGCAGTTCGAATTCCATCACATACCGGATTCTGTTATCAAGTTTTCGTTTTTAATTGTTAAATGAATACAAAATAGATTGTTTGTTTCCGTGGCCCGATATTTTTATTTATTTAGGATTCATGGTTTATAATTGAGCCTCTCAGTTTGGCCATATATGATTGCTTAGACTAACAATCTTATAAAACAATGTTAACGATCTTATTTTTGCATAATCAGGAAAATTGCAATCGAGAAATATATTTCCGCGAAATGATGTATGATCGTGAACATGTAATTTATATAGATACATGTATCTTATTATTCGGCGAGTTGCTCTTTTCAGTTCGCCTACCAAACATCCTTCAATAAACAAAATATGTGGCATTATAATATTGTGGTTCCTAATATATCTCTTACATTTACTGACCTGATGACAATACAATCACCCATATTCTGCTTTTCCGTATTCATTTACGCTACGACCGAAAAAAAAGTATTCCAACAAATAACGAAACCGTTAGAAAAATACGCTTTATTACATTTTATTTCCATGCTATACGGCGGAGTAAGAATAGAAATACAGAATACCAAAGATGCCACTCGGAGAAAATTTCGATTCGAATTAAAAGGCAGAATAGGGGTAATCATGTTCGAATATTGGAAATTAACTTCTAAAATTTTAAGAAATGTAAAAAAACGTCCAGCTCACGAAAGGACTACAAACTACTGTGCGCCATCCCCGACTACAACTTTTTATTGATTTTTTCTAAAAGTACATATGTATATAATTTTTAAGAAAAAATCTTGATAAAATGTAAGATGTATGTAAGTAAAGATCAGAACAGTCTTCAACATTATCATTCTGGATCTCATCAAAATGTGAATTACGTAAAGGTGGTGTTGGCGTTCTTCAATTGTTCGTGCAGTGAGGTATTAAATAGTTATTTGTTGTGGAATTAATAAAAAAAAAAACATGTTTATGATCTGTTTTTGTATTAATTTATTATTACTTTATTATTTTTAAATGTTAGTATGAATATATTATTTTTAAATAACAGATTTGTGTGTGATTTTTTAGTTATTATATTTTATGCATGTGTGAGTGACTTAGTTAGAGTAATTATTATATATAAAGATTTACATTCAAAATCTAAGCATATTTGAGTTGATCTGCTTACTGTAGTGGATCAACTAATAAAAAGATATACACAAAACTTAATATCTTGTAAATGTCAAGAAAACAAAAATTCAGCAAATAACACAAATATGCAAAGATTTTTAGTGCGTCTCACGAATTAGTAAATAAATATGTATGAATATGCTATTATTTTGTTTTAATTGGTGAGCTTAATGAAGTGGCTGAATAAATATTGAGAGGCATCCTAAAATATAGGCAAATTTAAATTAATATAAACTTTTGCAATTTTTAGTTAATAATATATATTTGTTATAAACAATTGAAATGAATATCAAAATATAAACTACGACTAATGTTACTCTATATATGAAAATACTAGTATTTCAATTAAAGGCAAACGAAAATGGAAATGAAACTTATAAAATAGTTTTAAACTTTTGCGGCATTATTCATAATAATAAACAAGCTGCAAACTAACGAACTGATATTTTTCCCTTATGGAAATTTACACACATAAAAATTTAGTAGCGAGTTGTTTAGTAGTTCGTTTTTATTAATATTAAGACCTTTGATGTTTATTCTACAAATGATCACCGTCTCAAGACTTTACTGACATTTTCCAACAAACATGACATCAAATAAATTATTGAATAGAATGTATCCACTTCACATGTACTTTACTCTAGGTAGTCCTTACAGGATAATTTATTTAAAATCCAACATGTTGTGTACATAAATTTGTATGTTCCAATATATTATGTAGTTTATACCATTCAATAAAAATTAAAATAATTGGTGTTGCTCCTATTTTATTTTTGTGATAAAAAATTGCTTATAAAGTGGTTACGCTAAATTTTTCTACAGTTGATCTATTTTTAATATTTTAACTGTTTTGTGGGCCATATATAAACACGAAATATTAAGCTGCAATGATATTAAAAAAATATTAATTATTTAGCATTATTTTTTTAATTAGATTATGGGAAATATAATTATTCTTATAATGTAATCAGACATTGAAAATTACCATACAAATAAAAGTTTAATAATCAAGTTTAATTTTCTTTGATTTTTAAATTAATTTCTTTTAACTTAAAAATTTCAAAAACTGCAGTGTATTCTCAAATAATAAAAGTTGAAAAGATAGAAAAATAAATACTATAATACACAGATATTTGTATGCAGTTTATTTTTTAATGAAAGAATTCTAAAAATAGAATTAAAAATTTTCAACACTTACAATCATATTGTGTCTATTTATTTTAGAGAGCATCCCAATCGGTTTGATTGTTGTAGACTTCCTCTTCCAACCAAAGCGAATAATTTGCTTTAAAATAGTCGGTCAATTCAACCTTACGATCCCACCATCCAGAATGGCCGAAGAATGCAAAGTCTGAATGTGTTAGAATTTCATCACTTGGGAAACCACCCTCAATGCCATAATCCTGCAACTGTCCACCGACTCCTGAAGCTATACCATTGCCTGTCGCGCCCGATGTATAACCAACGCCTCCATTACCACCACCACCGTTGCCATCAACGTTTCCACTAGCAACATTGCCAGATGAAGAGTTATCTGAATTATTGGCGGAGTTTCCATTGTTACCGCCTGCTCCACACTTTTGGGTGGCTTCGGGATACCTTCTCAAATTGAATCTATCTACACATGCACGCAAAGTGCACTCTTCCGCTTGAAAGTCCCATGGACGTGATTCCAAATCATTGCCAAATGCCCAGTCATCGTTGAGGCGATGACGTACTTTCGAGTAAATAGCACTCATTGTCTTCATGTTTGATTTACGCCATTGTCGTCCCAGATATTTTGTTTGCATTTTTAATAGTTTCAAAACATATAGCTGCATCATTGCGTGTCGAACCTTAAGGGTTTTTTTTAGAATGGGCGCAGATTTGAAGACAACCAGCATCATGACACGCGAATGTTTCCACTTGATAAGTTTATTTAGAATACGCAACAGATTAATGCAAGAGAATACATTTCTCCACGAATATGGCTTGTCTGTGACATCACCACTATAAACGAAACTTTCGCCCGACAAGTCGGGTTGTTCTCCAATCACACACGATGGGAAATCCAATAATGGAATTGTGTTCTTCATGCTGACAAATTCAGTGATGTTTTGGTTAAAGAATTTCAAAACCAACGGAATACAGTTGGCGAAAACTAAATGTTGTGACATGAATTCGAACTGGTAGATGTGATTCAATTTAAAATGCTTCAAGTACAGCAATATAATGGCTGAAACAGCTTTCACAATAATCTCCTTGTGACGACCCATGTCAACTGTCAGTTTGGTGGATTGCGTGGCTGTGAGTGGCATTTTCTTAGGCAAAACATCTGCCATGATATTGATACTTTCGGTTTTTGACTTGGAAGTTGGCGAAGCAGCCAGTAAAACTTTTAGCAGTGCAATCATATATTGCGGCAAGTTCGGTAGGATTGCCTGATAGAGAACTTCTGCTGGAGTCATTTGAATTTCATCCTCTTGAGTGGATATAGGATTTCGGGCGATATCTTCCTCCTTTTTTATTTGAATATCCGCGAGACTTACGTACATGTGACGCCTTAGTGTCTCGACGCCTTCATGTATAGGCTGGGGCAGACCAGCTAAGCTTTCATGATCGTCGATCAGGGAGTAGCCAATAAACTTATTGCGTGATATATCTAAGAATTGATCAATATCCTTCTGGCGTACTTTTGGAGTCCAGGGCAAACAAGTGGTTATTTGTGGAGCTTGCACTGAAGGTTGTGCACTATAACTGGGCAAATTATTGGGATTTGCAGTTGAAATGCCAGATGAAGAAGTGGTGGAAGATGGATCTTCAAAGGGCCGATAGTAGTCATCCTCACCATTTTGGTTGCCTCCATTACCACCTCCATTGCCAGAACCATTGTTTCCTCCATTTGGAGCACTTTCATTTCCGGGTGTCATCTCCATATCCATTTGTTCCTGTTCATCCAGAAATCTTTGTTTCATTAAAGACCTTCTGAAGGCATTGCGCTTCAGGTTTTGATTGTCCAAGTAATCAGCTGCTGTGGCGGGAGGAGAACTAGCCCGCATGCATTTGGTTACTTCCAGAGTATCTTCGGTTATCGGTTCTAAGCCAGCTTTAATCCGATATTCGTTTTTGAGATTCTTTAGCACTTCCATGCCGCCTAAACCCATTAGTGATATTTTCCAAAGCAACAACACCACTTTTTTCATTGGAAAATGGGGTGCAGCCCCGCTACAGAAACGAGTAATCATTCCTAGAAGCTTTACCGAAAGCAGTTCTCCATCTGGTAAAGGACTGTTTATGTCTTGCACAAATGATTCAGCTATCTTTCGATAGTCTTCGCTATCCTTGTCTTTCTCATTACGAATTGTTTCGGTGATAGTATAAAGTACTGATAATATAACACGCAGATCTGCCGAGTCGGCAAGGGTGACATTGGTAATTTTTACAGCCACTATATCGGGTGAACAAGCACTCTCAATCTCCATATTCAGCAGATCTATGAATGATGAAAAAATTCCTAATTCATAGAGAACAATCACATTCTCTCTTGTATTCTGATGTTGTTCTTCATCCGACTGAACTTCTGCCCAACATCCTTGGGCCAAATAAAGTATACATCTCGCAGCTTGCATACGAAAAGATCGATTCGAAACCTCCAACTGGTCCATTAACTTCATTACAATACCCCTTTGGGCACTTGAGTCCAATTTCTGCCAATTGGGTGGCAAATCATACATTTCCATCTGATCTTCGAATGCCTTAACATTTTGCTGGAATTCACTGAACTCCGTATAGCTGTACAGTTCGGCAATTTCATTTTGGTATGTATCAATGTCTGCGTACACAAAATCCAAATCTGGCCCATCGCAGTTCGCATCCGTATCATGAGTGTCCTGCTCAAATGAATTATTTATCGATGAGAGCATCATTTTGTTGCTCCTTTTAATTCTTAGGAGTTACAAAAATAAAAAATAAAATTTTAAATCTATTTTTTCCTCCTTAATTTTATAAAAATATAAATGTCTGTGTAGATTTGAATGTGTGTCAAACTTTTCTACTCTGTTCTTATGTATTTTCTTATGGATGCACTGCACTTTTATGTGACCACTGCATCAATTTGCCAATAAAACCACTCAAACATTATTGCTTTTTATGTTTGCATCAGAAAGTTTTTATTTTATTATCAATTTACAAAAATAATTCTTTATTTTCTAGTATTTATTTCATTACAACTTCGATTTTTTTCTACTCATTATAGTTTCACAAAAGAAAATTTTGTATTCACGTAAAAAATCTGTCAATTCTATGACACTCCTGCATTCGAATATGTCAGTTTATGTTTCTTTGCAGACCGCTAGATGGCGCTATAATTCATAGAAAAACGTTAGAGATGCACAGATGTAAAAAGTACTATTTTCGTAAAATTGTTCCATTTAGGTAAAAACAGATAGCCTTCAGACCGAACGAAATTACGATTTTTGATCGAAATCTACTTAAAATTAAGCAATTTATAACATATTTAATTTTATTGAAATTAACTTAAAATCATAATGACAGGAACATGTCTTACAACAGGAACCGTTATGACTTTAATAAAAAAATAATTATTTGGCAGAAATAATTACACGGTGTGTGATCTCTCGGATGCATGTACCTGATACATTTGCCTTGCTAGAAAATATTCTTTCCGAAATTTATTTTCCTTCAGGTCCTTTTGCATTTTTTATCACATTTAGGTGGACTGACAAACGTTTTTATACATATGTAACAGAAGAAAGTACACACAAATAGCTTTCATTCGAGATATTGATAATCAAATTCTATCATATTGTTTGGCGGCACTGTATATTTATATGTATGTATATAGTCTAAAAAAGAACAGCTATTGTTTTTGAGATTTATTTATAAATATGGCAAAAATATAAAACTTGTTTTAACCCATATCATAATTGCGTTATTAAACTATACTATTCTGAATACTATATTAGATTTTATGCAAAAGAATTTCGCTGATTTTTAATAAAAGAAATTTATATTAAGTTGTATTAATTTTCGATTTTATATGTATAACAATTTTCTAAATCCCTATTTTTCCTCCAAAATCCTTCTTTTTATACACTCGGATCCCGCTTTATTCCATACGTTTAAAAAAATTAAAAACAGCTGAAAACTTAGCCGATTTTAAGACGGCATCTACATTTTTAGTTTCAGCAGACTTCATTTATGGTTGTCGGCGCATATTTTGGTGTGTTTATTCTGTGGCAAGGCGAATTCACATAAGGTGGTGGCAGTTCTGCGACAACAAAATGTTCGTCTATTTTGTTTTTGCATTAGGTTCACGTAGATTACGGAAACAGTATGTAAAAATTAATTAAATTAAAAATTTAAATATTTTATTAAAAAATAAAGATATTAAAGTTTGTGTAGAAAATATATCCTGAATTGAATAATGTTTGTTTCAAACGAAAAATTCTATTCCAGCAGATTAATTTGCAAAATTTAAGTGTGTGCCTGAAATTAAGTAAAACTTAATTTTTTATAAAAAATAAACATAAAAAGTACATATTCATGAAAAATTATATTGCGAATGAATGAATCTTTTTTGCGAATCGATAATTATATTCCGGCGGAGTAATTTCCGCCGGCAGGGTAAATACCTTATATGGGTTTTGTTATATAAAGCGTTCCGGTATAGCCTTTTTTAGTTAATCACTTTATCTACATAGTGTAAATATATAAGAATATTGTTTAGTTTGTTAACATTTAATAGATTTCTAAATTAAGCTATACCGTAGAAGTAAGCTGTCGATGGCATATGTGTTTCTTTATATAAAGTGTTCCGGTAGAGATTTTTATAGTTAATCACGTTATCTACACAGTGTTAATATAAAACAATATTATTTAATATGTTAACATTTAATAGAAAAAAACATTTTTCTTAAATAACATTTTTGTATACATATCAATTATGACATTATTTAAATAAAATGATATTTGTTTACGAGATGCTTGGTATTTTTAGATTTTTTAAATAAATAATTTAAAATACTAACCAAGTTAATGGAAATTTTTAAATATAAAAATGTAAGCAATAACAAACTTTGACAGCTTAAACCAGGCCAATTAAGAAAAAAATTATCAGCTTTTTATAAAGTGTTCCGGAAGAGATTTTTTTAGTTAATCACGTTATCTACACAATGTTAATATAAAATTTAAAACAATATTGTTTAATATGTTAACATTTAATAGAAAAAATATTTTTCCTAAATAACATATTTGTATACATACCAATTATGCCATTATTTAAATAAAATGATATTTGTTTACGAGATGCTTGGTATTTTTACATTTTTTACATAAATAATTAAAAATATTAACGAAGTTTTTCTCCGTTTAACGGAAATTTTTAAATATAAAAATGTAAACAATAACAAACTTTGACAGCTACATAAACCAGGTGAATTAAGAAGAAAATTATCAGCTGATTGAATAACACCACCTTATATGAATTCGCCTTGCAGTCACCTCTCTAATGATGCCATGAACACCACCAAGGCGAGTTCTGCAACAACAACATTTTATATGTATTTTGTTTTTGCATTTGGTTTACGTTGATGTCAAAAACCATAAGTACGGCGAATTCATTTGATGACAAATTTTTGTAAAAAGTTTATATTTTATTAAAAAATAAAGATATTAAAATTTGTGAGGAAAATATATTCTGAATTGAATAATGTTTGTTTCAAACGAAAAATTCTATTCCGGCAGATTAATTTTCAAAATTTAAGTGAGTGCCTAAAGTTAAGTAAAAAACTTAATTTTTTGTGAAAAATAAACATAAAAAAGTACATATTCATGAAAATATTATATTACGAATGAATGAATATTTGTTGCAAATGGATAATTGTAGCAGCCGCCGGACGTGTAAATACTTCATATGCGTTTCTTAATATTAAGTGTTCCGGAAGAGATTTTTTTAGTTAATCACGTTATCTACACAATTTTAATATAAAATATAAAACAATATTGTTAACATTTAATAGAAAAAATATTTTTCTTAAATAACATATTTGTATACATACCAATTATGCCATTATTTAAATAAAATTATGTTTGTTTACGAGATGCTTGGTATTTTCAGATTTTTTCATAAATAATTCAAAATATTAACGAAGTTTTTCTCCGTTTAACGGACATTTTTAAATATAAAAATGTAAACAATAACAAACATTGACAGCTACGTAAACCAGGCGAATTAAGTAAAAAATTATCAGCTGATTGAATAACACCACCTTATATGAATTCGCCTTGGAACACCACCTTATGTGAATTCGCCTTGTGCAAAAACAAAATACATATAAACAAAGTATATTAATAAAGTAGCGACATCTCTTGTTGTACAACAACATCTACAACAACCACATATATTTTGTTTTTGGAATAATTTAAGATTGTGTCAAAATAAAATTTCCTTGAACAACAATGTGAACAAAACATAAATAAAATATATTACTTTTAAGTTAAAAATATTAACAATTTAATTATATTATTATATATTATACAATTTATTACACTTTTAAACTACTTTAAAACCACTTTTAATTCACTTTTTCAACTTTTCACAAATTTTAACAAATAGCAAAACACAATTTAAAAATGGCGACGTAAACAATGTTAACAATTTTCAAACCAAACTTTGACAACTTGCTTCATTTATCTAGTTTAAAAAAAATAGTCAGCTGTTCAAGTGATGCTACTTTATTAATATACTTTGCATATAAAATGTTATTGTTGCAGAACTGCCACCATCTTATGCATGGCGAAACTAATAAGGTGAAGTCATTTCAACAGCTGATTGTTTTTTTGTCCATGGAAATTTAGCCCGAAGCTGTCAAACTCCATATAAAAAAATTCTCTCTCAAACCCGACGCTGTCAAACTACATATATAAAAAATTTCATGAATTCGCCGCAAAATGAAATGACTTCACCTTATAGTCTATTCGCCTTGCACCTTATGCGAATTCGCCTTGTATCTGTGGTTTATATATAAATCACTCATTGTTTTTCAAGTTTAATTGCCGGTCAGAAGTTTATTTTACCAAACAAAAGTGAGTAAAATTAATATATTTTTACATATTTTTCAGAAATTTTAAAAGTGAGTATACAAATTGAAATTATTTAAGTATGTGTACATAAATTAAAAAGTTCAGAAATATGATTATTGGAAATCTTTATAAGAATGAATTGCAAAATTTATCTAGAATGATTCAGGAGAATGGGACATAAAAAGTGATATCGATTTGAACTTTGCACCATCATACTTATTTTTTCATGCAATTTTCTTTTTGTAAATTTGTAGATAATTGAATTCTTTATGGTGAAATACTTTGTAAACAATGATTGGCAAATTATATTTTTAAATTGTAATAACGAGTATAATAATTTGTATGGTTTATGTCTACAGATAAATCTATAGTCGAGTGAAATGACCACCAAAACATTATTGCATTTTTTAATTGGAGCACTTGTCACTGGCTTGGGATCTTATTACTACTACTATAATCTGAAAGTAATTAAACTACATATTCTAAATTCTAATTATAATCACTTACTAACTTCACATTTATTATTGATTAGTGCATTTTTAATGATTTAAAATAATATACCTACATTGTTATGGGTAAAATGAATATATACAGTTAACTGCGCCTTAATTATTATAGTAGAGTTTTAAGATAAATGTTTAAATTCCAGTGATTTATTGATAAATTACTTTTACGAAATTGTCCACTTGTGCGTTGGCAAAACGAAAATCTTTGTCAGAATGGGTATTTAAGAAGAATGTTCGAGCATAATATACATACATATATAAAAATTCATATTGGGGACAAGTGTCTTCAAGTCACCAGTTTTGTCGTTTATTTTATTAACTTTTTGAAACTTTCTTGGTTAGTTTGTTGGTTTGTAATGTTTAAAATTTTGTAGCAGAATTTTCGATCAGTTCCCGTGGCCCGAATTGATTGAAATTTGGCACACATAAAGATACCTGATAACAATGCAATTGCAATGCATTATAATGTTATGTTCGATAAATCGAAATTAAATTCGAAAATTATTGAAGTATTTTATTGAACATTTTTTATATATTAGTATGTTGTTGATATATTAGTATATGTATTAGTATGTTGCATTTTTAAACTGAAATTAGTAATATATGTATATAGACATCTGATAACAATATAATGTTCGAATTTGAAAATATTTTGATTTGGTAGTCAGACACATTATTAATATATTTGATTATCGAATGTTAGTTCAAATGTCACTGATAAGGGATATCAAAATTGCAATAAATTGTATAATTCCAAGAACATGTATTAATTAAAGGAAAACAAAATCATATCTCATAATAAAACCCGTTAAAAGATAATGACATTCATAATATTTCAATAAACATATTTTCCAATATTAAAATTTGGATTAAAGCGTTTCTTTAAGGTTAATTAATTATACTATAATTTCATTAGCATATCGAGGGACTATGTATACTTAAAAGTCTTTATCTTAAATAACGCAAGTTTATGTTTTTTTTCTCTAGTTCGTAAATATTTTTAAATTATTTCTAATTATATGTATAAGGTTTTAATATATAAACATTATAAATGCAGTGGTGGAAAATATATAGACTTTATTTTGTGGTGAAAACTACATTTTCTCAAAAACTATCCGTTAGAATCTGATGAACAGCCGTCAGAACTCATATGGTCAACCAGGCGTTGAAAAAAACAAACGTTAACATAAAGAACCGAAGAAACAGTATATTATGATATTGGGAATATCTTTACAATTAAAATTTTTAAAATAAGTACAAAAACGTCTCCAGTGTAATACTATGAATCGTTTCTATTATTTTTTCCAGTGCTAAATATTTCAAATACCAATAAAATACGATGGAGCAAAAAAACTTGTAAACTCTATATATCACAAGAAATAAGATGCAAAACATAAAATTTTAACGCATAATTTTTGAGAGAAATTATTTTTTACCGCAAAATAAGGTCGTTTCTTTTATTATTTCCATCACAGCATTCAGACTTAGAACATAAACAGAATTTTTGAAATTTAATTATTAATTTGTTTAGAAATTTAAAATTTTGAAATTTTTTTGGTATTCGAAAATTTGGATACTATACAAATTTTATATATAGATAAGATCATGATGTAATAAGTAAGGTGAGAGCGTTTCGGCAACAAACACAATATTTTTTTTTGTTGCCTAGAGTTGGGTTTTGTCAAAATGAAATTTCTAAAACTGAAAAATAACAAACATTGGAAAGAAATATTTTTTGTGTATTTCTCAATATTAGCTATAAAACCTTCCTTATATTTAGCTTGTATCTGCAGCAGGACAATGTTTTAATGCTTCTTCATCAGAGTTTTCTTATTTGAGAACTTTTTATGAACATTTTAATTCATAAATTTAAATTTTAATTTTTTTTTGCTTTGAAAACACAAATATAATTTTTTTTAGAATAAAAATAAATTAATTTATTTTGACACAACCCAAGCACTTTTTTAATAAACAAATAAAAATCATCTGCCTTAACGATTTCACCTTACTTAGTGCATCCTGGATAAGATGTATTAATTTACAGGTGAAATCAATAAGGCAGCTTATTATTTTGTTTTATATTTTCTAACTGTCAAAGTTTATTTACCTTTTCATTTGTTTGTTTTAAATTATTTTCGTTAGAAACAAAAATTTTATAATGTGTGTTTTTTATAATCCGCCAACATTTTTATGCAAAAAATAGTAAAAAACTTTAAAACCGTCCATCCGGCTAATTACGGATGAAGTTGTTAGTACAAATACTATTCCGCAGGACTTTAAACCACAAGATGTCGAAGTGCTTTACGTGAACGCCTGCCATCCCGTATCATATACATTTAACACCTACTCATTTCCAACGTTTAGTTTCACAGTCTCTCCTCTGTGGTGTATCTGTTGTCTTCGGCAACAGCACCGAACTTATCACGAATCATAGAATTGACCATGCATCAGTCTTTTAACTGACATTCTGTTTCTGCGAATTTGGGTTTAAAACACAGCCACCACGGGCACCCTGAAAGTACCTCTCCAATAACCGGGTCCCAAACTCTGCCTTGCGGGCTACCGGTTCCCGTGGTAACAGATTGTGCGGTTCTCTGGTTCTACCTATATCAAATCATTCCAAGGAAAGGCCGAGGATACATTTGATCATCATCAATCCCGGCAGACTAGATGTTCTGGTAGCACTTCTTTTCCCCGGGATTGCAATAACACCAAGATGGGATCTTTCATCAAGGTAACATGCCCCCGAGGGATGCAAGTGCACAGACACAGTCACGATCTCAAAATCACCAAAAGTATTGGAATTTCGCTAAAATATTGTTTTTAAAATATGAAATGTAGATTGCGGAATTCATTGCGCAATCAACCGTATCAGTAGATTTCCTATCTTTTGCAAGACATATGCATTTCATAACAATTATATCTGCATTTTATAATTTTCCTTTTAATATAAGGAAAATAATATAAGGAAAAATTCAAATTGAATTGTTTTTTTTTAGTTTTATTTCTGACATTTAGAAAATATTTTTACAAAAACAAAATACATGTTGTTTTTGCTTAGTTGTATTTGTTGTAGAATTGGGACTACCTGTAAATGATTATACCATGATATATAGCTATACAGTTTTAATAGAAGTATATCGAGGGACTATATTCGATAGTCTCTATCTAAAATAAAACAAGTCGCGCTATTTCGTGAAGATTTTTAAATTTTTTCTTCTACAATATATATTTACGACCATAAAATTAAATCGTTTTATATCAGATAGAGCTTTTTTCTACGAACATTTTTTACAATCTTCAGATAGAGAGTTTTTCATAGAAATATACATTTTTTATTTGATTTAAAATCAATAAATATTTTATTTTATTCAATTTACTCCCATTTTCTTAATGTATAGTTTTTTTTTAACTTTAAAATATGTTGAAAAAGCAACAGATTATAGGACTTTGGTCCAAAACCTATGTTATATGGTTAAATACGGCAATAAAATTAATCAAATAAGTATCATAATAACTCGAAAACTATTAAACCAATTTGAAATATTTTGCCGGATTTGTGTTCAGCATGTCCAAATTAGTAAAAACACTTGTTTTGCATCAGAAAATTATCCAAAATAATAGACTTTGAAGCAATTTTTGGGTAAGATAGAGAGTTTTGCATTCGGAATTTTTATTTTTTTAGAGAAATTTAAAAATTGCTATAAAATTGCCAAAAATATTTTTTTTCTTCGATATTTATGTCACTGATGCGGGATAGTTTACTGGATATTTTGCCATCAAAATCTTATTTTCATGAAAATTACAGATAGAGACTTGTTTTGCTTTGAAGTCAAGTATAATTTAAACCCAATTTCTATGTATAAATTATATACAATATATTGTAAATATTAAAAAATGCGAACAGTTCTCCATAACTTCAAATGGACCATTTCCACCTATTATATTTTAATAGGGAAGCAATCAAATTACATGTTGTTAAAAATTTTCCCGCGCGGAATGTCTTGGTTTTTTCAATTTTCTTAAAAACCAAACAAATTAGCACCAATTATAGGGCAAATAAGTAGCTTAAATATGAAAATAATTCGACTTTTTCTACATATGGAAATGGCCATACATATTTTTAGTACAAATTGTTCTTTTTTATTCGGAGTTTCGATTACAAGTTATTCTTAGCCATACACTACAGTATTGAAATAAAAACATGTGCGTTAACAATGTCATTAAATTCAATTACCTTGGATTTATTTCCAGTTGCAATGTTTGCCAGTAATTTAATCAAATGCCTTAAGAATGCAGCTGTAACTAGTGGCAGAAATAATCTATATCATAATAATAAGTGTAATATGAGCCAAATGCTCGCCAAAGGGCGATCAAAACAATTACATGAACCGCAACAGCAACAAAAGCTAGGCAATTCCTTCACAACCTTGTGTCCTAAAACAGATTTAATAAATAGGACACGCATTTGCTTAGTACTCTTACCATTGACGAGCGTTAGTTGCACAGCTCATACTTCAACAACAACCAATGTAAAAGCAACAGCAATTACCGATGTGAGTAATTTAAAATGCACAGTGTTATGCGTATAAGTATTTCCCATGAGTTATTTGTTATTGTTGTAGATAATACATATAGTGCAACAACACACAATAATAAAAAGGTTTTTTTAAATTCTGACTAAAACATACATATATGATGTTAATTTAAAAACAAATTAATTTAGTTTAGTTTACAAAATGTTCCTTTAAATTTAGCAATTCTCCAAAAAAATGTTGATCTATTTAAATTGTTTGGTAAATTATCATATATGTACAACATATTTAATTTTCAATATAAATATTTTAAATATTAGATAACAAATATATGTAATTTATGAATATGGGCATTTCCACCGAAAAGTATATTTTTGTTACATCACGTCACGCACCTTAATTGACAATATCTTAGGACAATTGCTTTGGATTGGTCGCCTCTTTATCCTTTGCATAGAGCTATTAGAGCTTTACATAAAAATATAAAGAATTTAAAAATATATATTTTTTCCCCAGATATAGGCAGTTAATGGTACGTGACGTGATGTGTCAAAAGTAGAGTTTTCGGTGGAAATACCCATATCAACTCTTTTATATAGAGCTGTTAATCTATTAGTCTCATTTCACTGTGCATATGAACATTTAAATCTTAAGCTGTACTTTGAAAAAAATTTCACACTCAATTTGCTTCTATTCTATTTGTGCTAATATAATTATAACCACTGTTGCTAAAATATTAACAACAAAATTTATAAATATTTAATTAACAATATTCTTCTTTCTGTTGTTGTTTTAAAATTGTAGTTATTAACATTGCTTGATAATATATCTTATATATGAACATACAATTAACTTTCGAAAAGCAAAAACTATTGATTTGTCTATATAATATGTTTTTCTAAATATTAGACTGCCTCAGAAAACTCAGCAGAAACTATTGGTATACTATTTATATAATATAGGTAAATATTAGACCTCCTTCCTCCTTATCAGACCTGGCGTTTTACATTAGCATAAACAAAAAAATATTTTAGTGCAAATCATTGCACTATCACATTATTTTTATCAAAGTAATAAAGTCAAAAAATAAGTCATACTTTACAAAAAGTATCTTAATCACACATAAAAATGCAATTACACATTTTTCGCATTTATAAACCAAGAATTCCTTTAAATATAAACCTAGAATAGTAATGAGGAAAAAGATGTAAAAAAGTCACAAAAGCAAAAACAATGACATTTAAATAAGTGTATCTTTGGAAGAATGTGATTTATTTTTAACATCCAAGTATGGGATTTTTACTGCTTCTAAAGTATTCTACATTATTCAACATCTTTTTCCTCACTTTTTTGCTGGGTTCTTTTAGGTAAAATCAGTATTGTGCAATTAAGGGTTATTATATTCATGACTAACTGCATTACCACGTCTAACTACATACTAACAAAATTAATATATAACGTTACTATTGTACTTTCCAAACAGTAGCTAATACAAATAAAATATTTACTTTCAGTCTGAAATCATGTCTGAGGAAGCTAAAAACGCAAAGAGCATTTACGATTTTACCGTCAAGGATACCCATGGCGAGGATGTTTCTCTTGAAAAATACAAGGGTAATGTTGTACTTATCGTGAACATTGCTTCTCAATGTGGTTTAACCAAAAACAATTACAAAAAACTTACCGATTTGCGTGAGAAATATGGTGACAAAGGTTTGAAGATTTTAAATTTCCCTTGTAATCAATTTGGCTCACAAATGCCTGAAGCTGATGGCGAAGCTATGGTTTGTCATTTACGTGATGCTAAAGCTGACATTGGAGATGTTTTCCAAAAGGTAATTGACTACATCATATCATTATAATTACACGCATAAATATTCATATCAACTCTTATTATATTTCAGATTGATGTAAACGGTTCGAATGCCGCACCCTTATATCAATATTTGAAGGCCAAACAAACTGGCACTTTGGGCAGCGGTATTAAGTGGAATTTTACCAAATTTTTGGTAAACAAGGAAGGTATTCCTGTTAGCCGTTATGCTCCTACCACCGATCCCATGGACATTGCTAAAGATATTGAAAAGTTGCTTTAAAATAATCAATAAAATTTTTCAATGCATTTTAGCCTAAATGACAATGGCAACTTAAAATTATATTCGTTAAATTACTAAAGGACTAGGGGCAATTTAAAATTATTGTCATTAATTTATTCAAAGATTTCACTCTTACTTGTTATTTATGTATTACGTGTGTAGGTACTTTTCGGCTTTTTTATGCTTATGATCGAATCAGTTTTTATTCATTATAATTATATATGTTTTAATGCATATCAAATATGCAATTTATCTTTTGTAGACTTTTCATAATAAAGTTTGTTTTTTATTCCAAAAATATCGTAAAATATTTCAATTGTTTTTATTTTATGTACATACCTATTTCTATATTTTTGGTCAAAGTGAATTCCAACACACACAGTGGCTATAATGTAAGTAGTTCTAGTTCAACGAACAGTTGTACACAACCAAAGCAGCAACAATTTCAAGTTCATCTTATATGTAGTGGTAAAACATTTCTTAATAGAATAGTCGACCTTCCGGCAATTAAATGAAAAATGTTGTTTTTCCCATAAAAGATTTAATTTTTTTTATTCTGAACATACTTTTGTGAGTTCTGCCATGTTACTAAAATACGCGAAGAATTAAAAGTTTTTTTCCGATATGTTGGGACAAATAAATATTCTAATACTGTCATTATGTACATATTTTAAAAGGAAATGTTGAAAATAAATAGAAAGTCATAATTAAAAAAACAGCAAAAATAGAACTTAAAAGTAGGAGAATTTACTCTATGGAAGTACTGAAAAAGACATGTAGAAGTGATGATTTTAACACATAGGAGGGATGTTATTTTTATTTGATCCCAAATTCAATACTTCTGAAGTCATTCTGAAGAAGTAATTTATATGTTCTTTTCTTTTGAAGTTATTTGGAAGTGAAATTGTAGTAATATAGAATACAACTAATTTGACTTAAATAATATTAACATCAATAAGGGAAATAGACAAATCCCAGCAAAAAAGTGTGGAAAAAGATGTAGTATTTTCATCACAACTAGTAACCCGAAGTGCTTCAAATTCGGGTGTAAAACCTATGTATTTTACATTAGCGTGTCATTGGAGGGATGTTGTTCATTTTTGTTAACTTTGAACTACATCTAATCTTATTTTTAGAAGCAGTAAAAATCCGATATTTGGATGTCAAAAATAAAACATTCTCTTAATGACACGCTTATGTAGATTTCACTACTCTTTCACCAAATCTTAATATACTTCAAATATGTTATTTGTAATGACTTTTCCACATCTCTTTCTTCATTTTTAACTGGGTTTTCATTTGTAAGGAAATATTTGGTTTATAAAAGTGAAAAATATGTAATCGCATTTTAAGATGTGATTAAGATGTAGTTTGTAAAGTATGACATCAATTATTTTTTGCTGGGATTTTATACAAAATTCCAAAATTAAAAATTTTAACCCATACAAATTTAAGAACGAAAAAAATTTTCACTTTTCGGAGGTCATAAAACATAATTTCCACAGAAGGTAAAAAATACACTTGGTGCTACTCTTGAAGTGGTGATAAATGTTATTCTGTTGGAAGTGCTTCTTTTTATTTTTGCTGGGACTAGATGGGATGTTTTCTGTGGATTCATACAAGACCATAGCGTCCTAGTACACTCATGTGATCATCGGTCTTGAGCTGAACTGTATAAAATATCGGATATAAGATTTTTAGTGGCAGAACTGGTCTATATCCAGTGTAGCCAACGTAGTTCCAGATTTCACCACGGAATATCTCAGAACGTCCGGCATTCCTGTGATAGTCCTGAATGCACACCGATCAGAGATTAAATAGTATGTAGTTTGACTATCAGTGCAGATTTTTATATTCCTATTAGATACCTGCCCAGCAAAAAATAATTGATGTCATACTTTACAAACTACATCTTAATCACATCTTAAAATGCGATTACATATTTTTCACTTTTATAAACCAAATATTTCCTTACAAATGAAAACCCAGTTAAAAGTGAGGAAAGAGATGTGGAAAAGTCATTACAAATAACATATTTGAAGTACCTCAAGATTTGGTGAAAGAGTAGTGAAATTTACATAAGCGTGTCATTAAGAGAATGTGTTTTATTTTTGACATCCAAATATCGGATTTTTACTGCTTCTAAAAATAAGATTAGATGTAGTTCAAAGTTGCCAAAAATGAACAACATCCCTCCAATGACACGCTAATGTAAAATTCATAGGTTTTACACCCGAATTTGAAGCACTTCGGGTTACTAGTTGTGATGAAAATTCTACATCTTTTTCCACACTTTTTTTGCTGGGTGATAGTACCTATGCCAATTTATTGCCCTCTTTACAGCTAATATTTCAACTTGTAAAATAGTACAGTCATTATTAAAACTAAAAGAGATTTTAGTTCCAAATTTTCTCAATGAAGATATCTACATCAAATCCCTTATTTGACTTTGATTCAACAGTATAGACACGAAGACTCATCAACATCTATACGGGAAGATTCAGAATTATCCGAGATGATATGACGGTTTCGGAGCACAATAGTCTATAACGTAAAGGGGATTTGGAAGAAGATCTACAATCTTCGCATTACCCTTCGAACAGATGTTCTTCTTGCCAGTAATACTCAATCTGGCTGCTGTGCACATTACCACTTGTCCGGCATGAATATCAACAGCCAGCATATTAAGCATATCAAACAGTGTCTTGCTAGAAGTTGTTCTAAAAGCACCAGTTATGAGAAGAGCTGTTGATCTCATAACCTTCGTAAGATAATTCCTGTTCTAGCCAAGTGCATGAGTACTGCTTCAAATAGCCATTTGAAGTTCCTACGGTTAATTACCCAGTGAATAACAATAGGATAACATATAAAGTTGTCATGACTTTAATAGATCTAGATAGTATATTTAGACTTCAGGATACTTTCTATTAAGAATAACCCCCAATTTTTGAGCTATCTGGCAGCGATAGAGAAAGTGAGGATTGAGGAATTTTGTATTTGCCGGATAACAATACAAGTTCCGTCTTTCCAGGATTTACACTAAGACCACAGTTTATACTCCATTAGCTTATGATCTTAAGAGCTTTCTCCAACCTTTCAGATAAGGTCCTAAGGTGAATGTAATTTACAGCTTCTTCAACTTCGTCAGCGTATGCAACCGTTTTTCCATAGGAGGTAATTTATCCACAAACCCAACAGTAGATCTGCCCAACCCAATCTGAGAAAGGGAATGGCAGATTCTGGCTCTGCAGATAATGACATGGTCTCCAGCAATCCAAATTCCATTCATCTAAGGATTTAGGCAGAATTTTACGAAGACGACTCGTTCCTTAGGAGCTTTCTATAATATATACTACAAAGGTTTCTCCCTGATTTAGTTTCGATCTCCGTGCTTGATTTTTAAATTCACTGACTTTCAACTTATAAAGAGACCAGTTTCCTTACCTCTTTCCCTTGTTAAATAATCTATGAGTATTCGTGTAGGTTTACCCTTAATCACACCTTCCGATAGTTTGAAGCTTAGGGAACTAGCAATCACGTTTACATCTAACTCAATGTCTCTTCTCTTTTCTATAATAGGAACAGGAAGAAGAATGTTATTAAAGATTACTTTCCTTAATAGAATTTTGTAGCGAAAATAAAGCCTCTTATATAACGTGGACAGTTATAGCCTCTGATGGAAAGTCTACGAACTCTATCATGGTGCATCCACGGTTCAAGGAATAGCTCCTCACCTTTTTCAACCATACCATTTGGAAATTATTATTTCTTGATAAAAGCATTCTTTGTGTCAAAAATGGGCGATACGAGTAAAGTGGGCGTGGCACTCCCCATAAAAACTTATATATTTTATAAATTACATTTCAAGGGATCTTGAACCTATGTTGATCCTTTTTTGAGGTGAAGTCTTCATTTTCGCATGCATTAATGTGCTATAGTTTGCTCCTTCTTGCGTTTAGTCGTCGGCTGATTTTCAGGCAAAGAAGAGGACTCCTCCGTTTGCTGCCATTTAAAGGTCTCAGTAGCAGGTTTAGCCTGGCAGAAGTGGCTGGAGGATCTAAGTCCTTTTACATTGCCAGGTAAAAGGCTCTTGGATCTGTCAAGATTTCTCGTTCGTTGACAAGCATTGCAATGAGTTCGGCGGATTCTGCTAAGGATAAACTGGAAGAGCCCGACATCGAGTTCGACGACTATTCCAATGTGGGAGGAGGTGCGGCTGAGTAACATTAGGCTCAATGTGGATATTTGTATTTTTGAACTAATGCCAGTACAAGTTAAATGCCGTCCCATTGGGATCAAGCCGTCCAATATGGAACAGAGGCTTGATGTTACTCTGCTCATTGTCCTATATCAGTAACAAGAGATGCAATCGGTAGAGTAATGTTGACAGACCGACCAATGTTTGGAACAGATGTCTGCCAGGATGTTCTTAGTTTCGCGCTCGTTTGGCAAGAAGACAATCAGCTTGTCTCCGTCAGCATGGCTCATAGGATTCATTGCACTTAAGTTTTCGCCCTTGGGTTAACAGTGAAGAAAACCGCTAACATCGCCAGTACAAATTATTAATAAATAAAATCTATGTTTTATTTAAACTGAGCAAAATGTAATATTTATACTTATTTACGTATCACAGATACTGTGATTGAAGTACAAATCTCTCATAACTGTGATGTGTACGAATGTGTATTCAGATGGGATTTATTGATTTCTTAATTCCATGTATAACATAAGGAAATATTGATCATATGTATTATGCACAAAATAACACTTTCCCGTTGTAATAACTCGATCTTATGATCTCATTATAATACCCTGTCCACTAAGAACTGTAAATAATAAAATTATTCATTTCATTTTCTAAGTATGTAATAGATTAACATTTCAACTTTTTCTTAAAAAAAATTTAAAAAATGGAAAATTTAATAATGCACGCATATTTTAATTCATATTCGAGCTAATTAAATTGAACATAACTTGATTAATTCATTTATATACAAACTAGCCTCTATTTTAATTATGAATTATTTTAAATTTATCGCTTATGCTATTGTATATAAAACAGACAGTTTGTTTGTTTGTGTGTTTGTTTGTTACGATTTCACGGCAAAACTTCTGAACCGATTTACATGAAATTTGGACCACTAATAGGTCTAGCCCCAAAAGGAACAATAGGCTATATAAGATCTTGATCGGATGCCACGCCCCTTTTTACGCCCACTTTTTTTAAAACTATTATTACACCAATTTTCCAATCACAATATACAAAAACTACTAAACCGATTTACCTGAAATTTTGCATACCGATAGTTATAAGCTTGGAAAGAACTATAGGCTATATATAAGATAGTGATCCGATGCCACGCTCCTTTCTACGCCCACTTTTTATAAAATTATCCTTACCTTTAAAGTTTCTTAAATTTGTCTACAAATTAGTCAAAATTTCCTAATTTAAGCTCATTATCAATTTGTAAATTTTTAAAGGACTTTTTGGTCCAGAAACTGACTTTAAGTATTAAAAAAAATGCGGAAAAATATAATAACTATTTTATCGTTATAAGCTAAATTTTGACATCTATTTAAAAAAAGTATAGTCATTACAGATAGAAAAATATTCTTTTTAATTTTCGAAGAAACCCGGGCAACGCCGGGTACACGCAGCTAGTTTACTATAAGATTGGCATAACGCAAAATGACTTTTGGAGAAAAACGGCTTTAAATGTTTTTTGACATTTTATTACTTCTGAAATAACTTTTAAGCAAATTATTGGATTTCATACATAAAACCAGATAAATAAGATGTACATACATACATATATTATTATATTTTTAATCTGAATTTAAACTTTATTTTTACTTATTAAAATATATGAAAAAAGTGACTTTATTTTTTAGGTTTATAGCAAAAAATAACCTTAACTCCGAAAATAGTGACATTTTTGAAAATAGATAAAGTTATATGAAAAACTTTAAAATAGCACAATTAATAAACAGTTCAAAAAAACGAATTTTGAGTTATTCCAGTCTTGTAGTAAATGAGCGATATGTATGTATGTTATATACATATTTATATAGTAAGAGTAAGTTTTAATTGCTTTAGAAAAAAATTTAGTAACTTCTTCACAAATCAAATTTGTATGAAAATCAATGTATAATGCCTTTAATGAGAATCTGGGTTAGATGTTTAGAACACATCAACAAAAAATTAAACAGAATTTGTTAATGTTGTCGCATTTTCTTAATTTTTCAGTTGGAATGTATTTTGTGCTTTTTTGTGAATGATTCAATCCTCCCAAATGTTTGTACACATGAGGAAAAATGTATGTATGATACTAGTTCACAAAAATAATGATTCTAAACTTTTTAAACTGAAATTATAAAATTTTTGATCGAAAATTGATTCAACAGATTAATGTAGAAAGGATAATGACATGTCGAATAAACTTCGCTTAGTAAGGTTATTAATATAGTATAGAAAAACTTCTTAATAAATTATAAATAAATGCTTAATATCTTTGAGGATATGGATAATGTGGAACAACGATCATTTAAATGATATGCTGTTCTTTGGGAGAAGTTACATCAAAACCGACGAAAAATACCTAGGCCAGTTGACAGTTCCTTTAACAGTGTCTCTGGTAGGAATCGATCCCATGACGTAAGATCTGACAGATTACAAAACTTACTACTAAACTACAGGAGTACTGTAGTTCCAACTCAAAATCTAGGTGGACAATATTATTTGGCACTCTTTTTTCTAGAATTGTTGTCACTGAAGCGATAAAACTATTTCTATATATATAAACTATAATTTTATTACAAATATATATATATCTTAAAAGTTTTTTTAAGATATAGTCATAGGAAGGACAAATGTCCCATTAATATAAAATTAATACAAATAAAAAAGGTCGAAGTAAAACTATTACTGCTTTATGCAAAAACGACTATTAAGTTAACAATGGTTGTTAAAACCTGTTTATACCTTACACCACTATAGTGGGAAGTGTATTATGCGTTTGTGCTGATGTTTGTAACGCACTAAAATATTAGTACTATACCCACCTTTAAGTATACCGATCGACTCAGAATCACTTTATAAGTTGATTTAACGATGTCCGTCCGTTTCGACCGTGTGTCCATGTAAACGTTGTTATCAAAGTACAGGTCGCAATTTTCAAGATAATTTGATGTGATTTGGCATACACGTTTCTTTTGACCCAAGGACGAAGCCTATTGAAAATTATTATTTCACCTAGACCCCATAGAACTGAACCCCCCGAAAAGGGCTCATAATTCCGTATAATATAACTGTATCTCGATAAAAGTTCGCACAACTAAGTTTTATACAAGCCTTGATGACCTTGCCGAATTTCGAAATGATCGGACTTCATTTGACCCTAGCCCCCATACAAAGCCCCCTTTCGGAAAATGACTTGAATATCAGCAATTCACTTATTAATACTGTTATTGCAATGAAATTTATCACAGACAATTATTATATAAATACAAATCTATCCAGCCCATTTTATCGGGATCGGTTCACATTTGCTCCTATCCCCCATATAAAGCCCCTTTCAGAAAATTAGTTTTTCGTCAATAAATTGCTTAAATAAATCGGAATCAAGGTAATATTCCAGATAAATGCTTTATTATGAAAAATAGATCACATTTAATATTCATAACTGGTGTAGGGTATCATATTGTCGGTCACGCCCGACTATACTTTCTTACTTGTTTTATATGGAAAAAGTGTGTACAAAGAAGCAAGAAAGAAGTAAAATTTACTCCATGGAAATACTGAAAAAACCTAAAGAAGTGATGATTTTAACACAGGCTTGCCATAGGAGGGATGTCCTTTTTTGATTCCAAATTCACTACTTCTGAATTCATTCTCAAGATGTAATTTTAATGCTCTTTTTTCGGAAGTTATTAGGAAGTGAAATTGTAGTATTATAGAATACAACTAATTTGACTTAAATAATATTAACATTAATTAGAGTAATAGACACATTTACTACAAAGCCCAAATATAACATTTTTTATCTCATAAAAATGTAAGTACAAAAAATATGTATATCTTCAAAATTGAAAAAATATCTTTAATCGTCACTTCCTCAGAAGGTAAAAAATTCAATTAGTGCTACTTTTGAAGTGGTGATAAATGTTATTCTTTCGGAAGTACTTCGTTGTATTTTTGTTGGGTAGTAAACCATTGTCACAGGATATATAGAGCTGTCACGAGTAAAAAACTACTTCTCTCTTTTTCACACAAAACAATTTCAATGATTTTATTAGCTGTGTTTTATATACATATGTACATACCTCTTCTCACCAAATAATTTCAAAGACAAACAAAAGCTGATTTTAAACTTTTTTAAATGTCAAATGTGACACCTCTGTACACTTTGTTTCATTGTTAACTTCGTTTTTGCATAAGGCGGTTAATCTATAAAATTTATATTTAGTAAAAGCCAGGGATGGCAAAATTAATTTTCAAGTTGTATAAAATAGCATTTAAAAGTGTACTTTTTTGAATCCGACTGTAACAAATCTATATTTCTGCAAATTTATATTAATGTAGAACAAAAGCATTTCAAGCCGACTTCTTCAATTAGTTAGAACTAATCAATATACTAGTCCAAAGATTTCGTAGAATAGTCCTAAAAAACTTTGAACGTCTAGTTAATTCTAAATACATGCACAAAAATTTCTACTTTATAAATTTTTTGGGTGTATCCAAACCGGCCGGTATTTTATTTTCTATTTTTTGCCAATAAACATTTTATTATTTTTATTTTTGGATGAAATGGAATTCCTTAAATGTGATATTCGTAAATATTTTTTACATACAATTTTTAATCTTGTATGATAGATACTATTTACAATTGTTGTACACATTACAAACTGCATGCATACATATAATACATACTATATTAGGAATACATAGACTCATAAGTATGTATGTACGAATATTCTAACTAAATTAATTCTTCGAAGCAAATCAATTTCTATATAAACGACACATTTATTACAATAGTCGTTCACTCATCTGCTTCAGTTCGTTATTAGAAAATAGCAGCATCAGTAGCAATTAAAGCGTTTTTGTTTCAAAGGAAAATATATTTTTCAAGAAAAAATAAACTCCTTCATCACTTGTCAAAAAATAAAAATAAGAAATTGAAATGAAGTTTATTGTTTTTATAATGCTCCTGATAGCAGGAACCGCAATCGCAAGTACGCATGTGAATGTTTCGTTCTCTCAACATTCAAGTTCTGGCTCCACTGAACTACGAAATGATCATGTTCAACTTAAACCATCCGACTCCTTTGAACAATTTAATAATAACGATCAAAATGGACGCTTTGCTAGAATTCAATTGGATGATAAAAAAGCCAACGTTGATATAAAAAATAATCAAAAAGTAGTCTTAGATGCAAAAACAAATCACGAATCTACTGCAGACTACCGTTCAGAACATGCACAAAATGAAGGAGCATCTGGATATTTCGGATCCCAAGCACAAAACCAACAAAGAGGGTTTTACATTTCTAATCACGGAAACAGTAATGGTCAGTTTAGAAATATAAGTCCCCAGGATAAGCAAAATATGGAGTTTGAACGTTACATTCAAAATTATCATAGTGGACCAACCGTAGAAACCGTAAGTTAAATAAAAATATACCAATACCATACCCTTATAGTGATGATCATAAGGACGAAATACAGTTCTCAATAGAATGTGTCCAAAAAAGCGTTACACATCTTGAGAATGTGTAATTAGTTTCGTATTTTAAATGTATTGCAATTATTTATTAATTTTTTTAGGTGTATGAGTCGGGAAAATCAGAAATGCAACATACTTTGTCTACTTCAGCCGATCACGAAGGAAAACCACGTGTTTCAAAGTTTGAGCGGTTGGTTGCTGCACCTACTAAATCCGACAATGTTCAATCTCCCTCTGATGACATTAAACCAATAGTTAACCATCAGCCAGTTACATCAAGCCACTCTGCCTCAGTGTCTTCAATATCATCATCAACATCGCCTTCATTATCGCCATCTGTTCCGAGTGTAGCAGTGAGTTCTACGAATGGCAACAATTTTAAAGTAAACCTTAACCAAAAACCAGCTCTAGTTGGCAAAGATGGTTTTAATTTCGATCTTAGTTATAATAAACCAAATTACAACGATCCCGGTTTTAAATACAATGAAGGAAATTCTGACGCCCATTTCTATAATCAATTTCCACCCTCAGTAGAAGAACCTCAAGGCGGTTATGGACAGAATTATGGCAATATTTATAATAGGCAACAAGTCGCAGATGGTTATAATCCAGTTGAACAGAGACCTGTTGTCACAAAAACTATACAAATTGCACAACCCGCAATCAAAGCTAAAAAGTATGAGGTTCGTCATCCCGCTATTCAAAAAGAGTTTTATGATATTGAGGAACGTGTTGTAATTAAGCCTGCTGGCACTGTAGTTGTGGAGCTAGAGAGACCGTCTGCTAAAATCCTTAAAGAAGAGACAACTTTACCTCTGGGCCTCCCTCATCCAGCTGTGGCCTCAGCATACACGCCCAACCGAAATACCCCAACATTTAGCAACATTATTTACAGCAATGCCGGATCATCATCGAATCATCCAAATAACCAATATATCCCCCAACAGACTTACAACAACGATAACATGCCTGATCATCATTTATCGAGTGGATCTGCTGTACAATCTTCTCCCAATTATGATCAAAACTCGAAAGATGTTATTTCAGAATCAAAACAAAGTAAACCATATAGTGGTGAAAATCGTTTTCCTGCACCAACAACAGCAGCTGTGCCCAAGCCACATAATAGAGAAATCGTAGTCGTAACAGACGGGCATGGAAATCAACGTCAAATGACAACTGATCAATTCACTTATTCACGCGATGAAACTGACCAAGCCCCTTCAAGACCGGCTTACAATCACAGAAGTTCATTTGCATATGATAGTGGACGCACTAGTGGCCAAGCTAATATATCTCCCCAACGATCTGGTTTCCAGGCTAATCTGGATAACAGGAATGGTTTCACTTTTGATGCTGAGTATATTAATAACTCTGGTAATACTAATTTGCGGAATGAAAACAAACCAGCGCGATTACAAGAGGCATCCGCTAGAGTGGTAGAACATAAGCAACAACCACAACCCATAATAAAACATGAACATAAAATTGTGTTGTCACCTAGTCAACATAATATTTATCTAAGTCGTAATCAAGAGGTGCCCCAAACTAAATTCATTGAAGAAACAGCTCAAGTACGAGAAATTAAGCCACAGCTGCAAAATCATAGACCTGGTGTAGTGTACGCTTCGGCTAATCAAGCATCTGAAGTGAAATATGTTCAAAGACCCGAATATCAGTCCCAAGCTAGAGTGTCATCCCAAGTTGTACATCATCGTAATTTAGCAAAAAATAATCTATCAGATGGCCCAGTTAATCGAGTGCAATACAGTGCTCCATATGCTCAGATGCGACACAACTCAGATGAAGAACAATATAACAATCAACAGGAGTACAAATATCAAATTCAACCTCAAAAAGTTGTAGCTCATGAGAACAAATCTGCAAAATTGATCGCTGAAGATAAACCTGTAAAAGATGAAAAGAAAACATCAATGGATAATACAATGGAAAAAGATGCTCCACAGGCACATATCGAAATTAAAATCCCAAATTCGTCGCATGATTCAAATAAAGCTATAGTTGTTAATTCTAAAATAAGACCCATGATGATGGACGATGATAGTGACCAAACTCACCATTCCAAATTGGAAATTTCTGTAGCAAATAAAGGAGAATCTCAGAAACACCACCAACAACAAACATCGAAAGACGAATTCGACAACAGCGATCAAAAGGATATTGACGACAATAAAAATGATAGTGACATCGACAGTGAACATTTATCTAATTTAAAATCAAAGCCAGACTGTGATCAATCCTCTACAACAGAGGAAAAGGGAAATTACGAAGTTTCTCCCGATTACAATAATTATAGACAACAAAAATTCATGCGTATTGTAGAAGGATCTAATTCTGCTTCCACGCAAACTGCTAACGAAGCTTCATCTACCAGCGAATCTGAAGCTGTTAAGACAAACAATCAACATCACAATGTGGAAGAAAATACAAAAAGTACTAGTGGTCACGTGAGTTCACCAGGATCCCGTGTCATTGCAGCCACACCACCTCTCAAAGAATCAACACCTAGCGAAAGTTTCCATAAGCGTCGTATTGTTGTAAATCATCCTTTCCAGACCGTACGCGAAGTTGTCGAACACGAACCCTACACTAATTATCACGAAGTGCAAGTAAGTGAACCAGCTACGCCTGCCCTCTATCACTCTGCTAACTATTACCAACCCCATGGATCTTTCCGACAATCTGAAAATGGACATTCCAATTATTACCACTAAGTGGAGTGAAAGCAACATTATAAAACGCGCTGGTTGAAATCGAGTTGTTTGCTTAATTAATGCATTTAACATTTAAGTTATTACTAATATGTGTCTAAAACGATTTTCATATACTATACATACATACTTATAAACAATGAATTATACTATTCTGTGGGTTTAGTTGGTGTTTTTAAAAATAATAATAATAACATTGTACGATTAATAATATTCTTCATTAATATTTAAGTTATTTACTTAAGTTATATTTTTTTAATCTTAATTTTAATACTTTATTCTAAGTTTTTAATAAACGCAATAATATGCAAATGCATATAAAAAATTTAAATAATTATGTTTCTTCTATAATTAGAATTACCCAGCAAAATCTTTACTTACCCGGTAAGTAGGCAAGTAATATTGGAGCAACGTGTAAGTACTTCCTTTTTGGGTGAATAACTACTTATTTTTGTTTGACGATGACCAAAAAATAACTGGTTACAAATGTGCTTACCCGACTTTTCCGGATTTAAAACCGACCTAACAGTTATTTTCTGTGTTTATTAGTATATTCTATTACCCAATGCCCCATTAACAAATTGTTTTATCGTGCTATTTGGAATAGTTTTTACATGAAGGTACAAATCAATATTTCTTCAAAAATCGTCTAATATCGACTAGGCTTAAAACCATTAACCAATTCCTTATTAGACATACGCTCTATACATCTGGCAACAAATCCTACCCAAAAAAATTAAATAATACTCATTACCAAAATTTGAAAATATTTTACTGGGTAGTAAATGTTCACGTTTGAACTAGTAATTATTCACATTTGAGTGTTATATTCGGCTTTTTCTACATTTACTTTAATGAGCCGTTAGGTGCACAAAATCTAAAAAGGGACATTAATTAATTTTGAATTCTCCATTTCCAAAAAAAAATGTTAAATGAAATTTAAAGATTAGTTAATCTAAAAAAATAATCTAATGTTGATCCCTTTCGCAGTGATGCCATACAAAACAACAGATAACGTCAATGCTTTCTATTAAAACAATTCGTGTTTTATGTAAAATATGACAAGAATATGAAATATGAAAATTAACGAAAACTCAAATTAAAACAAAAAAATTTTTATTTTGAAGTCTCAGTAATTTATGTATAAATTGTCAATTTTCTGCCTTATATAGTCAAACCAGGAAATGATTCTTGAACGGCACATGCAAACAGCAATCCACACTTATCCTGTGTCCTGTTTCTGATTTTTATTGGCTTTCCAATCTAATTATTCAAATTTTTTGATGTTTTATTTTATATTTTTTATACCCTCCGCCACCATCAGTGGTGATAAAGAGTATATATAAGTTTGCCATTCCGTGTGTAACACCAAGAAATATTCATCTGAGACCCAGCAAAGTATATATATTCTGGGTCCTTATGAAATTTAGATTTCGATTTAGTCTGTTTGTCTGTGTACAACACGCTCACGTTAAAGCGAAGCAATGGAAATTAATGAAATTCAGCCAAAATATTCAATATTATCCCGTACAGTTTGGTATTGAAAAATGAGCAAAATCGGTTCACTTCGGGAAGAGTTATGAATCAAAATTTAAAACAACTCCGAAAAAAATAAGCATTTTTTACACATTCTGATGTAATTTTCTCGAAAACCATGGTATAAAGAAAACAAGGTAACTCCGTTCTCTCTCAATGAAAAGTTTTTTGACGTAAATAAGAATTATTGAAATTTATTTTTTGGAAACAAGTAAAGAAAAACGTTGCCACATATGTAGTAGGGGATATTATATTTAGGAAATTAGAAATAAAAAAAGTGTATTTTTTCTACTAGATACATTTATACATACATATGTTTGTATGTCCAGTAATACTGGAATTTTGTAAATACATATGCATGTATATAAATATATTTTAATAATTGTTTTATTGTGGGCTTGTATTTTTACATAAACTAACATTTTTACAGATAGAATCAAGTTGATTAACCATACATTCGCTAGAATATTCGACTCAGAGGTATCATTTGCAATGGTTTTTAAAGCCGAATCGAATGATCTATTAATCATATGATCTATTAATCTCCTCATATCAAACAAGTTAGAATGCTATATTCGGCACTGCCGAATCTTAAATACCCTCCACCTGCAAACTACTTTTTATTAAAACCCAAAATGAATATGTTATAAATGGTTAAAGTTATTGGGCCGAATGTATAGTTTATACTAAAGAAATAAATTTTACTTAAGTATCAAAGTACATACTAAGTACTAAAGTACTTTATTTTCCTTATGGAGAACTGTAAAACCCGGCACATATTTTGTTTCCGTAATTAAGATACTATTTATCATTTTGTAACTTATTTATGCATGTATGTATGTAACTAATTTTGATTAGGCCCAGAAAAATTTAAGTGATTTTCAGATATCGGCCGATTATTCTTCGACCTATTATGTTCCGATCCTGCCGATAAATTATATGGGAACTATGACCAATAATGGACCAATTCGAAAAAAAAAAATAATCAAAATGATTTACCTATACACAGAACATACTCATGTCGAGTTTAATAATAAATTATGTGGTATTAAGTGGTTTTCAGAAGTGAACCTTATATGGGAGCTAGTTATGGACCGATGCTGAAAAAATTCCTTATATGGAATGTAACCAATTATGGACCGATGTGGAAAATTTTCACGAATGATTTATATATACAAAACAAATTCACGTCGAGTTTTACCCTGATAGCCTTATTTATCAATGAATTATGCATTTAGGTGATTTTCGGATGTGGACCTTATATGTGAGCTATGACCAATTATGGACCGATCCGAAAAAAAATTCGTAAAGTAATTAATATTTATACACAAAACATATTCATATCGAATTTTATCCCGATAGCTTTATTTATCAATGAATTAAGCTTGTTTAAGTGATTTTAGGATGTGGACCTTATATGGGAGCTAGTACCAATTGTGACTGAATGATTTATATCTATATACAGAACATATTCACCTCGAGTTCTACCTTGAGAGCATTATTAATCAATGAATTATGCGCATTTGAGTGATTTTCGGATGTGGACCTTATATGGGAGCTATGACCGATTATGGACCGATCCGGAACAAATTTCGTAGAGTAATTTATATACACACAAAACACATTCATGTCGAATTTTATCCAGATAGCTTTATTTATCTATGAATTATGCTCGTTTAAGTGATTTTCGGATGTGAACCTTATATGGGAGGTATGACCAATTATGGACCGATCCGAAAAACAATTCCGTAGAATGATTTATGTATATACAAAACATATTCATGTCGAATTTTATCCCGATAGCTTTATTTATCAATAATATATGTTCATTTAAGTGATTTTCGAAAGTGGACATTATATGGGAGCTATGACCAATTGTGGACCGATACAGATCTAAGTCGGTAGTTTTGATTCCTGTTCATATAATGTCAATATGTACAAAATTTTGTGTTGATACCGATATATTTGAAGAAGTTATTAACTATAAATTAATTTCCGGGAATATGTACCTTTGTATGGGGGCTATGGGAAATTTTGGATCGATTGTTACAATTTTAAACATAATTAATCTATAGATGGAAAAAATAATCTGTGACAAAATTTGTCGAATTATCTTTGGTAGTTTCTGAGAAAACTACTCAGGAATTAGGGAAAAAAACTTAATTTTTTTGAGGTAGTCTGAAATTTTTACTCATAACTTTTTACGTTGTGGACCGATTTTGCTGATTTTCAATACCAAACTGCTTAGCAAAACAATGAATATTCTCAGTGAATTTGGTTGATTTCATTTGCTTAGTTTTAACGTGAGCGTGTTTTAACCAGACAGACAGACGGACATAGCTAAATCGACTCAGAATTTCATAAGGACCCAGAATATATATACTTTGTTGGGTCTCAGATGAATATTTTTTGGTGTTACACACGGAATGACAAACTTATATATACCCTCTATCACCACTGATGGTGGTGGAGGGTATAAAAACATTCAAATTATACTCATGTTGTATATATTGTTTAAGAAAAACTGAACAATTTTAAAAAATACTAAAAAGTGTCTTTTTTGTAACCACTCATCGGCCATCGATAGACTCAAAACATTTTGGGAACCATCATAAAACAAAAATATTTTTGAAGCTGCGTATAACTTTTAAATTAATCATTTAAAATTGTGTGCACTAACAATATTTTCATAAAAACGGTCCAGCTCATAAACGGACCACACTAAACCCCAAATATTTTGGGTAATATCATATGATATGACATTAGGTACAATTTATATTTTGAGAAGAGTAACTCAAGTAGCATTGTTGTAAGTCGGTCTGTAAACCATAAATTCTTTTGAATTGAAGTCGACATCCAGAGGATTTGATTGGCATGTGTCCTTAAGTTGTCCTAAATTTAAAACGAATGTCCTATATGGAAACAGAATTTGATTAATTTCACAGAACAAGTTCGTGTTGAATTTTATCTTAATACCACGATTTATTTACATTAAACCCCAAAATAACACTTCTTGCAGTTGTTTACGTTGAATTTTGTCGCTATACTCGCATTTTTAAATCTGTTTTGTTTAAATACATTAATTTAACTGAAAGAGATCATCATCAGATTTTCACAAATCAGCATAGAACAAATGACACAGGAAGACATCTTCTTTCTTACTTGGACATGTTTGACAGCGCAAGATATGTTCATCCGAGAAATGTGAGAACTGTGAAGAATCTTACCGGACACATATTTAGTACGTTGGTACTAAAACAAAATACCAGCAGAATACAACAATCATAAGAAACTGCAATTGGACACAAGGATGAAATTATGTTTCAGGGAGAATGGTCCGCACTACTTACAAGCAAACTTGAAATCAACGAAGTCCGTTCGCAAGGACCTTTTAACATTTTTATTATTTTCTTTGCTATTGGAATTTTATGTTGAATAATATTTTAATTTAGTTTGAAAAATATTTTCCATTTTATATTTTTAAAATGAAAAAATAAAAAGTAAACAAAAACCTCGGATTTATAAAGTAAATACGGTAGCCAAAGAATAATAAGAAGTTGGACTATGACATTGTTTTACAACAATAACATTTCCTTCTCTTCACAGACGAGTTCTGTGTAAATTCAACACACTAGTGAGAACTCAATTCTCTCACAATACTTCAAAACTTTTTCGCGAAAATACCGGGATAATAGGACTTGAACGACGGTTTTTCACAAACACATAACTATTTTTTAATTTTTTACACAATTTTATCGCATTTAACAATCCGAAATATTTTTATTTTTCACAAACTAAAAAAATATTTTTTTTATTTTTTTTGACAATTAATTTTTGTGTGTTGAAATTAAAATTGACAAAACAAAGTTGTATATTTTGGTATTGAAAATGAAAAAATTATTTAAAATAAACTTATTTTTTTGCAAAAAAAGAGATTTTAAGTCCGAAAAATATATTTATTAAATGTTTACTCATTAGATGTGGGTAAAATAAATTAAAAAATCTGCGAATGTAGAAATTTAAATGTTATTTATTTTTCCTAAAATTTTTATGTACGATTTTATGCAAGTATGTATGTTTGGAAAGTGTGGTGAAAGTGGTTGGAGCTCCAATACTAATACAAAAATTCTACCAATATATACTTAGAGTTAGGTACCGAATGACAACTCCTTTACGTACCAACCAAGATATATTAATTATAAGGTAGTGTTATCAGAACAGCTGATCGTTTTTTGCTATTATGTTCATTTTTCGCCGTGGTGTATAATTAATGTCAAACTTTGTTTACATTTTGTAAATGTCAAACTTTGTTTTCATTTTGTTAATGTCAAACTGGTTTCATTTTGTATATGTAAATTTTGTGATTAAAGTGAAATTGTGTGATTAGGGTATATTTTTGTGTTTTTAATCTTTAAAAGTTAAAACATCAAAATAAATTATAAACAGATTCAAATTTATAAACATTTTTTGTTTAATTTAAATTCGCTTTGATGTATTTGTCAGCTGTTTTTGAAATTTTTCCCTTACAGCCAATTCGCCTTCAAGTGCAGGCACAATGTCAAACTACATATAAAAAAAATATAACCAATTCGCTTGGTATTCTGAATTCGCCGATGACACTACCTTATAAAATTAATATACCTTGGTACCAACCATAGTAGAAAAAATAAAGGTATAGCCGTTCTCTCTTTTTGTAGCCATATTAAACTTCTGACGTTTGGGCGAATTATTATTTTATTGCTTAAAATCGTGCTACCATATCTACCTTAAAAACCTATGTTTTTTGTTTACTTTTATATTTCTTTTTCAAATGTCTGTAAAAAATATTTTTTCAAACATAAATTAAAAAATATTATAAATAAAACAAATAATCCGTGAGATTACAAAATATAAATCAAATAATACTATCTACCAAAGTCTGTTGCTTCCAAATTTGTGTGTCGGGAGATGCTGCCCAGTCTCACTAGCCAGCATTATATGGGAGTTTCAACATACCATCAAAGAAGAAAGTTGCTGACGTCTTTGTTCTAGAGAATATAATTTTGATTAATAAATAGCGAAAATGTTCTGATCAATCTTATATGGTACTAATCTAGCAGCGCTCACGATATTTGATAGTTTTACTTCTTCAGGACCATCGTATATATTGTGTGTGTGTATGTCCGGTAGGCCATTTATTAACACTGTAAAGTCTAATAATATCCCTTTTAATCCAGTGGCATACTACGTTTTACAAAAAGGAAAATATCCTTATTTTGACCTGACTTTAAAACGGAATATGCCAGTGGATTCTATTTTCGATTTTCATTGCACACAGGCGACAAGATCTAGGAATACCAGTAAATCAACCAGTACCAGTAAATCAACCAGTACCTTTTATTCAGAAGCACGCCTTGAAGTCCCTTAAAAACCAAATAAAGAAATTAGGTGGCGTCATAATGTCCATGGACGATATGACACACTAAATTAAGTCATAGGTCCATGGACGTTGACAATTTTAAGTGTCACAATTTCTACGAGCAAAAGGACATAAAAAAGTACATTTATCAAAAATGTCTTAATATAGCGAAGTCGGTATTCGAAATACCCTAAAATGCAACATACACCAAATTTAGGAGCAACTCTTTTCGGGATTTTCTTTAAATCTAAATAAAATTTCTAAAACTTTTCTTTTTTAAAAGTGTCATAATGTCCATGGACATTCATTCGTTCTTTGTAAAGTGTTAGTTTATATAAAAATATAAAACAATAATAAAACATTTATTAAAACGTATTTATAATCGTTTATATTTGCAATTCACAACAGTTAGACTTTTTTAGTAAACAAAATTACACATTTTTTAATTCTGATTTCCTAAATATAATTTCCCTTTTAAATTGTGTGGTAACGTTTTTATTTATTTGTTTACAAAAACTAAGGCGCAATTTACATGAAGACTTTTCAGACGTCTGTTTTTTCCAATTCTCTTTTGAGAATCTTCCAAAAAATCATGAACATTTATACGGTGATTTTTTACATGCAACTATGCATGTCTTTTTTTTGATGTTTAATTGTATAATCCTTTTTAATTACTTATTCGTAATAAAAATAAAATTAAATTTTTAACAAAAAAACCATTTAATTTGATTTAAAAAAATTTAATAACACGCTATAGTATTTTTTAATTCAAATTTTAATGTTTTCATGTAAAAAAAAGACATAATTATTTTTTTACATGAGCATAATATCAACAGTACGAATGAGTTTAAAGAGGAATGTCAAAAACAATCATGAAAATCCCAAATCATGTTTGTTTTCTTACCCCCCATTCTTCTCTACCCCGCTCACCGCCAATCATCGACAAACACCCAATTTACACGATGATTTTTTTTCATGTTTGCCCAGACGTCTGTTTTCATGTTTGTCGATGATTGGTGGTGAGCGGGGTAGAGAAGAATGGGGGGTAAGAAAACAAACATGATTTGGGATTTTCATGATTGTTTTTGACATTCCTCTTTAAACTCATTCGTACTGTTGATATTATGCTCATGTAAAAAAATAATTATGTCTTTTTTTTACATGAAAACATTAAAATTTGCATTAAAAAAATACTATAGCGTGTAATTAAATTTTTTTAAATCAAATTAAATGGTTTTTATGTTAAAAATTTCATTTTATTTTTATTACGAATAAGTAATTAAAAAGGATTATACAATTAAACATCAAAAAAAGACATGCATAGTTGCATGTAAAAAATCACCGTATAAATGTTCATGATTTTTTGGAAGATTCTCAAAAGAGAATTGGAAAAAACAGACGTCTGAAAAGTCTTCATGTAAATTGCGCCAAACATGAAAACAGACGTCTGGGCAAACATGAAAAAAATCATCGTGTAAATTGGGTGTAAATATCAAAAAATCTTATTTACGTCAAAAAATTTTTCATTAAGAGAGAACGGAGTTACCTTGTTTTCTTTATACCATGGTACCAACCATGATGTAATAAGTAAGGTGAGAGCGTTTGGGCAACAACCACAACAAACACAATATTTTTTTGTTGTTTTGAGTATGGGTTTTGTCAAAATGAAATTTCTAAAATTGAAAAATAATAAATATTGGAAAGAAAATTTTTTGCGTATTTCACAATATTACGTATTTCACAATATTACCTATAAAACCGTCGTTACATTTAAATTGTATTCGCAGCAGGACAACGTTATATTGCTGGTTCATCAGAATTTCTTCATTTGGAACCCTTTTATCAGCATTTTCATTAACAATTTTTGGTCTGAAATTTTTTCGTTAGAAAACACAAATTTAATTTTTATGTTAGAATAAAAATAAATACATTATTTTTGACATAACCCAAGCACTTTTTAAATAAACAAATAAAAATCAGCTGCCTTGACGATTTCACCTTACTTAGTGCATCCTGGTACCAACTGACAAGCCCCAATTTCTTTATATTCTTTGACGTTAGCATAGAAAATAATAAATCGCTTAAACGTCAGAAGTTTAATATGGCTACGAAAAGAGAGATCGGTTATACTTTTATTTTTTCTACTATGTCGAAAACTATGCAAGATAATTTCATGAAAGTCATCATGCATTTGTTTCCACACAAGATTCCTGCTGAAAATTGCCAGAATCGGTCCATAATTTCATATACCTCCCATACAAAAGTACATATTCCCGGAAAATGAGTTTTTTGTTCCGTCAGAATGTTGATATCTTCACAAAATTTTACAAATTAGAATCGGATGTCAATAGCATTCATTGGGAGAAAAAATTTTCTGGACATAGCTCCCATACGAGGTCCCCTCCCGAAAATAACTTAAACGCGCATAACACATTACTAAATTTAGATATCCATATAAAATTTGGCACAAGTATTGCTCATATACAGATAAATATTACTGTGAAATTGTTTTTTTATCGGTCCATAATTTATCATAGCTACCATCCAAGGTCCCTTTCAGAAAAACACTTAAAGGAACATAACTCATTACCAAATAGTGATACCCATAAAAAATTTGGCGTACATACTATTTTTGTACACAGAAATGTTATTTCAAAAATTTTTCACGATCGGTTCATTTTTGGTCATAGCTCCTATACAAGGTTCCCTCCCGAAAATCACTTAAACGCAAATAACTCATTACAAAATATTGATATCCATACATTTAGCACAAATATTGCTCTTATATACATAAATTACAATATTGCTCTTATATACATAAATTACAATATTGCTCTTATATACATAAATTACACTATAAAATTGTTTTACGATCGGTCCATATTTGGTCATAGCTCTCATACTAGGTCCCCTCCAGGTCACTTAAATGCACAATATTCATTACCAAATAATGATATAGATACAGAATTTTTAAATTTTGTCTTTATATACATAATTGGTCAAAGCTCCATACAAGGTCCTTTTACGGAAATTTCTTAAACGCACATTACTCATTACCAAATAAAGCTATTGACACAAAATTTGTCACAAATATTAGTTTGGTATACAAAAATTTAACCGTATTTAACTAGTTGCATTATCAATTTGTGTAGAACAAAATTATATATACAGTGGACGTCCACTAGTACGAATTATATAGTGTCAGGCCCTTTCGTAATACCGAAAAATTCGTATTATTGAACAACACATTTTGTATGTTTAAATTCAAATAATACACATAAAATATTGGATTTTATTTATTTTTGTTTTATTTTTCATGAAAAATTACATAACGGAACAAAATATAATAAATGTGTATTATTTTAAATAAATTTCTTGTACATAAACAGGCATAAAAGGGACATATTTACGTATATGAATTGTTAATTGTGAAAGTATCGTGAGTCCAATGGTTGAAATGAGATATATGTAGAAGGTTTTAAATTTTAATGTTTTTAAAAAGATGTGTGCCAAAGACAATTTGCAATTTACATATGTGTTCTAAAATGTATTAAAATGTTCAGATTACATAAAACTTTTATTAGAAACTTGAATGGAATATACCACAATTTTCTAATT
Organism: Lucilia sericata; assembly: GCF_015586225.1. Lineage (NCBI taxonomy): Eukaryota > Metazoa > Arthropoda > Insecta > Diptera > Calliphoridae > Lucilia > Lucilia sericata. Next base: position 3,347,632 of record NW_023994042.1, read on the forward strand.
TATAATTTTCTCTTAAAAATTAGAATAGTTATCCTTAAACCCATTGTTTGGAATGTGGAGTCACACTACTTTCAAAATTAACAGTTCATACATACATATGTATATAAATATCATTTTACTTATTAAAAAATCCATCATTTAACATCGATGTTTATTACATTGTAAAATGATTCTTACGGCTTTTTCAATAACAGCGCTTTTGAGGCTTCAATATTGTTCTCAGCAGAGTTATTGTCGGGAACTAATAAAATACTTTCCTCATTGGCGTTATCATCCAATTTAATTTCTTCTCTTGGGTAATCAAAATTCCAATAAAATAAATTAATAACACTAAATAATTGTTGATTTGTAAATATACATGCAGTAAATTGTGTGTATAGGATTTTTAAAAATACAAAACACTTGTAATAAATACAAAAAAACTTCAAAATTACTGAGCTTAAGGTGAATGATACCGAAATAATAAAATAAAAACAATAAAAACTTCATTCATACGTAAATAAAACCAAAATTCCCATAAAAAATGCGTTATTCGTACTATCGAACAGAAAAATTGTGACTTTATTCGTACTATAGAGTAGACAATGTAACAATTTTGCCATTCGTATTATTGGATATTCGTAATAAAGAGTATACGTACTATTGGACGTCCACTGTATGTATGTATTTTGAAAATCCTTCAGGATTTAATTAAATCTTTCACACACATGCATACATGCACATTATTAAATATCGTTAAAGCATATCTTAGGGCGCTATAAAAATATAAAAGAAAATGGGGTTTGTAATGTTCAATAAATCTTGGAATGTAACAGATTTAAGCTGTTTAAATCTTGGGCTTTTTCTATTTAAGGCATGAGAAAACTTATTTCTACAAATATTTGATCAATTAAAAACGTATTAATATAAAAGTAGCTGGTGGAGCGTATTTAAGATTCGGCTCAGCCGAATATAGAACTCAAACTTGTTTAATTTTCTTTTTTGTGACAATTCAAGGTATTTAAAATTGATAACGTACTTTTCTACTGTTTCTACCTGGTAATTGTTTCATTATGATCATAATAGAAAAATTTTGTATTTTATTTTTTTATTTTTATCATGATTATGATTTATACTAATCAAGAAATAAAACTTTTTAATGTTTATTTTTATAAAAATCTTATTATTTTTTCATCAGCTGTTTACCAGCTTTAACTACCAAACAAAATTAACTAACTGAGCACTCAAAAACAACTTTAGAAGAATAATTTCAATTTAATCGCTAAAGCCCCCTTCACACGAGCACACAAGTAATATGATCTGTCAACATTTTGTGTAGAAGAGAACGGATTATCACGCATTAAGAGAAAATGGAGATGGAAAATTTGATAGTCGTATGGCACTCTTCATTTTTTGAAATGATTCAAAAAAACAAGCAAGACCCATTAGATCAGGGATGTATTTTTATGTAAACACATACAAAAAAAGTGAAACAGCTGTTCCATCTTACTTTGTTATTGTTTTCTACCAATCGTGTAAACACAAAAAATATAAATCATACGACTTTTATTCTCTTTTTTGTCATACGGATGGAATTTCATTTTACTTTTTCATTAGACTTGTCGTACGTAAAGTGTGATCGTCTGAAGGGCCCTTAATCGTTCACTTAAAGATTGTCACTTAACAGTCAACTCTTTACACATTGAACAAGGGTGTCCCGCTGTTTATAATTGTTTATACCAGGGTAATTTCGAAACAAAAATTACGATTTTGAACTGGATTCTCTCCGATTTTGTTTATCAAGATTCAAAGTTCATCTTTTTTTAAATTTTTTCAACAAACATTAAATTTGACGTAATAGTATATTTTCTAAACTATGCGTCCGATTTTAATCGTTTTAGTCGCTACTTAAAGCGGTCAAAGAATCAGTTTTTTAAGAATATCTCACTTACGTCGTACGTGTTTTGTAATTTCTATAGAGAATTAAATTTCCTACATTTTATCAAATTAGTTAAAGAGTTTCTTATCGTGCTTTCAACCCCAATTTTTAAATAAATTCACTGTAATGTAATGATGGTGGGGAAGCTAATTCCTAGTTGAAGTATTTTTTTGCATATAAATAATTATGAATATATTTTGAAAAAAATTAATGGACATAAACTACAAAGTCAGGAAAATATTTCCACTAAATTTGCTTGAATCAGACTAAGGCTTCAACCAGCTCTAATATAGACAACCAGCGTTAATTTGTTGGGGATACGATTTTTTTTAAATTTAATTCATAATTATGATCTTTGACACTATTTGAAGTTATAGACAGACATTGCATCATGGGCAAAAAAAAAACAAAAATATATGAAAGTTAATTGTCAACAGAAATCTAGTAGCATTTGTAAAAAACAGTTTTTTTGCAACCTTTGACCACCAATATTTCGCTTAGCGTACATGGTATTAATTGTGACTTTTAAGACCCCAAAGCGAAGCCCTGTGCCAACTTTCTTTATTAAGTTATCTTAAATTGCCGAGTTTGCTGATTATTTTGACTAATTTTTATTGTTCATCAAGAAATAAAAATTTAAATTTTTAAATTTGTACGGAAATGATATGGATTATTAGTTTTGGTGAAGAAATAAAGGAAATGAGATATCCTTGAGTAAAGAATTAATATTTGAAATAATTATCCTAATCTTAAAACTATAATATTTTAAACAAAATATTTTCAAACTACAGCATATTGGCATTAATTGGAGAATAATATTATTAAACCCGGATAAATATGTTAGAAAATATACGGTATCAAATTTAATGCCTTTTGAAAAAAATCTTAAAAAAGATGACTCTTTGTTTAACAATCATTGAGAGCTCTAGTTAGCTCTTGCGAAGATTAAAACCAACAAACATATTTATACCCTTCACCTTCGTGAGAAGTATATATACAGGGAATCAACTAAGTTTTTTGCCTACCTTCTTTTAAGAGAATTTTGTTTTTTGTTCATAAATAAAATTCAAAAAAACAGGTAAAAAGTAAATTTATGGTTTCCAATTGAAAATAGAGATTGTGTAGAATGGGAAAACCAAGAAAAAAATATTAAAATAATAATTTTGGTGCATTTGTTGTTGCATTTTATTATTTTTCATCATAATTTGAAATTCAATTATGAGAAGATTAATCAATCATTAAAAAATATAAAATATAGAAATTGATGAAATAACACAAAGAATTATTAAAAAAAACGCACTGAGTTGTCATTCAAAATCTTTAACTGACAAAGGAGAGCGACTTGTATTCAAGCAAAAACCATTGAAGTCCTCATTTATCTTCTCCAAAGTCCATATACGAACTTAAAAGAACACTATGTTTAAATTTAGACCTCTAAACAGACCTTAGGTTGCTTCGAAACAATATAAAGTGAACTATCGTGTGGTACGGGAAAAATACTTAATTTAGATATTTACAAATAGAGGCGGTTCTCATCACCTAAGATCCACAAAAGCAATATTTTTCAGCTAATACATACACTTATATATAGTTAGAACCCAAATCAAGAATAACTATCCAAATCCAGCTACGCCTACTGTATTTTATTCATAAAATAATGCATTCAAAATATGAGGTAAAATATCAAAATTCTAGCATGTAATAGTTCTATAGTGGTATACGGTGATATCCCCATACTTAGAGTGGCTAGGATGGTACTTAGTGTTAGCTTTATTGAATAAGAATCAATATTATACAATTCTAAATAAAATTCACACAGTACTCCCCAAATAGATGGGGTTTCCGTAATGTAGTTTTTGTTTATCAATACAAAACGACCGAAAAACCAGATTATTTATGTTATAATCTATAGATTTATACCCCACTAAAATTTTTTTCTAGGTCCAAATCCATTGATTTCCTAATATATCATGTATCCAATTCAAAATTACTTATTATTTTCGAAATTAATTCAAAGAAACGATGGATTTCAAGTTAAGTCAAATATTGAAAAATTCTTATAGGTATATAGGATAGTAAATCGGTTAAGAAATGTCCAAACTTAGTCGTTCCACTACTAAAATATCTAAAAAATGTTATTCTAATACATAGGAGAAATAAAAATATTAAATTTTATAAAATAATGCAGCAATATTAAAAAAATGAACAAAAAACCTAAAAAAGCAAAATACTTTATTGACCTTAAAAATTAACAATACGTTCACATTTGATCAAAAATCTCGTTAATTAATATCACGATTTTACTTTTTATGGTATTTTATTAAAATATAAGATATTCTTTAAAAAATACAACAAACAAATTTCTTTATTTTGCTAAAAATAATTGTTCAGATAAAGTTTTTTCTTAAAATTTATAAAATTTTACATAGGCAAATTACTTAATTGATTCACTGTATATGTTTGTCATTCCGTTTGTAATTTCTATAATATAATTTTCCGACCCTATAAAGTATATATGTATGTATATTCTGGATCCTTATAGATAGCGGAGTCGATTTAGCCATTGAAATCAGTTTTCAGAAGACCCCATATATCTGCGAGATCCGAATTTTCAATAATTCTATTGGAAATACGATCGATTAAAACTTATTTAAAATCAGCCCAATCGGCCCATAAATAACGATGATATGAGTAAAAAACCGAGACCACCTCTGAAAATTTCATCGAAAATTTAAAATTTTCGTGCATGCTTATACAGAAGCAATAAACAAACAAAAGGTAAATTGATTGTTATTGTAATTTATTGTTATAAAAACAAAGCAAAGAATGAACATCACGTTACGTTGTTATTGGCTAGAAACATAATATTAAGCATGGCATAATGATTTACAGGTAGTCCCAATTCTACAACAAATACAACTATACAAAAACAACATGGATTTTGTTTTTGTAAAAATATTTTCTAAAAGTCAAACAATAAGTCAACAGCTGATTAAAAAAATTAAAAAACAAAATAAAAACCAAATGATTTCTTTCTTAACAAAATTTTAAAAAGAGAATTCTTAAATGAAATTGGTGATACAAAGTGACGAAACTCTTCAAGATTTTGGGGTACACAGATAGCATCATAAAAATACAAGGAACATGAGTCTAACACTAAGCCAGGAACTATGATTTAATTAAAACAAACTGTGTAAAAAGCTTTGGGAAGTTATTCAATGTTCCAACCGTCAGCAGATAGTATTTGCTCCATAGGTGATCTATCCAAACGTGCACAATTGGAACATCAATTAAAATATTGTCAGCTCTGAAGAGCTGTAGGGGAGAGTATTTCGTTAGCTTAGTTCGCAAACGCGACAAGTCCATTATTTATTAAAGAAAGATAAGTTTCTGTAGGCATTACTTTTATTTTTTAGCAAAACAAAATTTGAATGCTTTTTGTCTCTCCTGTAAAATTCCAAAAATGGGACTTGGCACTTTTGCGTACTAAGCTAACGATTTGCACGTAACAACGCCAACTAAAATATTGTCAATTTATCTATTGCCTAATTTAATGATTCCAAACTTTATCTAATTTTAAAACATAGATTTATATTTATTTTGTTTTTTGCAAAATTAAATTTGTTTAAAAAATATTTATATTTTGATGGATACATAATAAATATACATCCTTGGCATCTCGAATATTGTCCAGCTTCATATTTATTAGTTCCGACATTTCTGATGGTAGTGGGTGAGGGTACTTTGGGAGTAGTAAACCATCGCACAAGTCTTAAATAAAAATATATAAATTTAAAAATTAGTTGATATTTTTAATATATTTTAATTTTTAAACAGTCTTAAACTTACTAAGACAATTCTATATCAAAACGTGAGAGATTCTTGGCTTTTTGAATTAGTTGAGGAACAGCAATTTCGGCATAATATGAGACATTATCACAGGAAACATTTAAGATGAAACTTAACTAATTGTAATGGTGTGGAATCAGGAAATGATGAACACCTAAAGATAAATATATTTATTAAAAAGTAATTTACAGGAACCTATGACCAAAAAATGTGGGTCATCCTTGGCTTTCTGATCAATTGAGATACGATAGTATTGACATCTCATTGGTAGTAATACTTCAGGAAATGATGGACACCTAAAGGAAAAAATATAAAAAAATTATTCACAGGAACTATTGTATAGGGGATACAAATTTATGCATATGATTAATTATATATACGTTTTTAGAAAATGAAGCTGTAATTGCTTGAATTCCTTATTTTGCAGCTTTTAACGGATTAAAGCAATTGGTATGAATGAATAAGAGATGGGCAGTTAATTTTTGTGGGGGTATTGTGAAGACAATGACTACATATATAATGTTGTCTATGGCGATTGTAACAGCTATATATTTGGTGTTGACTAGGAGGTTGAATGTGTGGGGGTATTGTCAATTCCCTGACTACATGCAGGGAAACCAACTTTTGAGTACATCAGTACATCAATCCATGAATACCCTGCGTACATACAGAGTAAACACCATGAATGGTGCGGTGTATGTGGTACCACAGGTTTAGTGGATTCACTGGTTAGAGATTTATTAGGCTTTGATGGGCAGTTGCATTTATCATGAAGAATCAGTGTTTTTGGAGGATGTTTTGACCGGACTCTTCAAGTTTTAATAAAATTGCTGAAAACGTAAAATTAAATGAAAATCGAATTAAGATTTTACCAAAAGTTAGTCCTTACATGTTTGACAAGGGATATTTATGTAGTTATTTTTAAAAGTTTCTTATATCCCTTTTGCACTTTGAGTTCTTTGTTGAGGTGACGAATGCGGAAATAAATGCGACATTTATAAAAATATTTTTTTATATTTTCAGGGAGATTTACAGTTTCACTTTGGTTTAGCAAGTATTTTTGTAAAAATGGCATGTATGAAATTTTCGATCCATTTACTTTATGAAATATGAATTCCATCTTTTTTACTTCACACAAAAAGTTATCGTTTGGCTTTTTTAAGGAACCTTTTGAAATTTGATCGACCCATGAAAAAGAACTTCCATGATATTGGTATTCTTCAAGATTAAGCTTTTTTATGATATATCCTGAAACATATTCTAAAGCATCCTCTTGAAGAATACCAATATCGTCTGAAGTGTTTTCATCAAGGTCATCAAATTCACCAAAATCAGGAGATGATTCTTCTAGGTGAGTGGGGTCTTGAGTTCCTAATGCTCCGCAGTTTTGTGAGGGTGGAACAATAAGGTCATTGGAACAGTTAAGCCATTCGGTGGTATCGACTTCCACATTCCCTTTTCCATTGAGGTGTTCTGTATTTCTCGCTTTAAAGTAAATGTGTATATAAATATATTATTATATAATATTTATAAGTGTATGTTTTGAAACATACCCAGAATGTACTTTCGAAGTCTAAATTTAAAATCTCTGGGCGATGGATGATCATTTAAACCACCTTTGCTTCTTATCTTATCTTATACACCCCACCTTAAAGTACGAATCAGAATAATTTTATTTTGAGTAGATTTAGATATGTCCGTCAGTCCATTGTCGTTTCATGTAAACTTGTAACCAAACTGCAAGTCGCAATTTTTTAATATAATTCGATGAAATTTGTTTACTTGTTTTAAGATCGATATTTAATTACCTGGGCCTTTAACCGTCAGATGTTCAGTGGATACTTTATGCATAATGGACATATCAGATATTGATGTCTGGTTTAATAACTCTACCATGGTGCGGGAAGTCAACAGATCATTTTTGTAAAGAAGACCACTGTCCAGATAATGATTGCGAACTAATTTGATTAAATGGGGTGCATCAACGAACGTAAATATTTTCTCATCTGGACAGGAAGGATTAGGGAACCAAGGTTTTTCTAAAAATATAGTGAACTATTACACTGTGAGAAAAAAAAATCGTTCCTATCATTCGGGAAAAAAATATGTATTCCTTCCATTGGGATTACATATCAATTTAATGTTTCCGTAGTTTGTGGTTATGATGTTAGGTGTTCTTTGGTTTTTAAATATAATAATTTACTTGCCTGGAGTGACATCTAAATCATTCCACAATTTTCTATTTGTTGGTCCCATATCACATACAATGGCCACTACAACAAAACCTGCATTATTGAGTTGGGATATCACTTTGCTCAAAAGGTCTTTCGTTATCCTACAGTCGTAGTCATAGAAGACAGGCTGCTTCCATGACTTCCGAAAACCTCGAGCCATAATCACCTGCACATAGTTTGCAGGCTTTTTAACCTGGTCTGCAATAGGATCATACTCGAAGGTTTCCGCTACCTTCATTTCATCAAATGCTAAAACACATATTTTGTCTTCAGGTGCTAAGTTGTTTGTTTGCTTCATGAATTCAATTGAGGTTGTTAAAATACCCTCACTCACATTGATTTTTGAGCACCATCGCTGAAGCGTAGAAACTGAAGGCAGCGGAAATCCCTTCTGATAGAGGTGATTGTACGCCCTCGGACCTGAAGCATGTAAGACAATTGCACTTGATATATCTTTCCATTTCCAATTAATTGTGCCTGGCGACATCATTTTTCTTATCTGCCCTTCAGAAAATATGCCACGCATGGCTTCAATTGCCAAGTTGGCCTGGGCAAGTTGTAATTTTAAATCTTTGTTCTCAGATTCTAGTGCGCGAATTTTCTTGTTTTTTTCATCTTCGCCAATGGCAAAATCTGAGGGACTGTACAATTTTATATTTAATATTTTCCAGATACTAATCTATAGTCTAGTCTATAGTCTAGTCTATAGTCTAGTCTATAGTCTAGTCTATAGTCTAGTCTATAGTCTAGTCTATAGTCTAGTCTATAGTCTAGTCTATAGTCTAGTCTATAGTCTAGTCTATAGTCTAGTCTATAGTCTAGTCTATAGTCTAGTCTATAGTCTAGTCTATAGTCTAGTCTATAGTCTAGTCTATAGTCTAGTCTATAGTCTAGTCTATAGTCTAGTCTATAGTCTAGTCTATAGTCTAGTCTATAGTCTAGTCTATAGTCTAGTCTATAGTCTAGTCTATAGTCTAGTCTATAGTCTAGTCTATAGTCTAGTCTATAATCTAGTCTACAGTCTATAGACAAGGATATAGGACTAGACTATAGAACACAGGTCTTGTATAATAGCACAACTGTTCATAGAGATGAGCTATGTATTGTAGCCACAGGGCTTGTCAAGCTACTCTCTTTAGAAATATTTTTATATAAAACGTTTCACATATCCACAAAATGGCGAGATTGAATCGATTCGTAACTTTTTAATAAAATTTTACTCTCAGTTTGTGTGTCTTGATGTTTGAACTTTTCTTTAGGGGGTTTTGAAAGTTCCTCCCAAGTGAAAAAATGTTCAGTACTTTCGCCTCCAGTTGGTTTTACAAAGCATTGCGTTCTTTAAAAATATATAAAATGTTTAATATATAATTCATAATATATTAAGTTTATGTACTTACACAGCAAATGGAGATTCTCCAGTTGGACATGGCATATTATCTTCAAGTGGTTTTACAAAGCATTGCGTTCTTTAAAAATATATAAAATTTTTAACAATATAATTCATAATAATATATTAAGTTTATGTACTTACACAGTAAATGGAGATTCGGTTTCTAAATTTTTTAGTTCCTGAGCTTTCTGCACAGAAGGCTCAGCATTTGGCAAAAGTAGAACTTTATTACCAGAACGTATTATGCTGGTAGGTAAAAAATGTTCCTCGCAAATAAGTGCCGTTGCCGAAAAGATTTTGCCACAAATTTGGCCCCACAATAATCTTTTTTCGGGGTCTTTTGGCATTCTAAACAATGTTCCACCACCCTTTTCATATTTTTTCTTGCAAATAGTGCAGGATCGCATTTTGAATTTAAAATATTGGTAAAATTTCTTATAATTTTACTTTTTCTAACTGAAAACAATTTTAAATTTAAATAAATTAACACTGACAATTAGGAAACGGAAAATACAAGTAAATAAACTTTGACAGTTAGAAAATATAAAACAAATCGAACAAAAAATAATCAGCTGGCTTATTGACTTCACCTGTAAATAAATACATCTTGATATTAAGTATGTAGAGCCAGGATTGGGCGAGGACACATTAAAGGGGACTTTTTGGTACTTTTTCGTTCTACAAAAGGTACTTTTTGAACTTTCTATAATATTGAACCTAGAAACATGAAATTTAGCATGAAGGGCCTTGATTAGGTAAGAACCTATAAAAGGGGACTTTTTGGTACTTTTTCGTTCTACAAAAGGTACTTTTAGAATTTTCTATGATATTGAACCTAGAAACATGAAATTAAGTATTTAGAGTCTGGATTAAGTGAGAACCCATAAAAGGGAACTTTTTGGTACTTTTTCGTTCTTCAGAGGGTATTTTTTGAAATTTCTATAATATTGAACCTAGAAACATGAAATTAATTATGTAGAGCCTGGATTAAGTAGGAACCCATAAAAGGGGACTTTTTGGTACTTTTTCGTTCTACAAAAGGTAGTTATTGAATTTTCTATAATATTCAACCTAGCAACATGAAATTAAGTTTGTAGAGCCCGGATTATGCGAGAACACATAAAAGGGGACTTTTTGGTACTTTTTCGTTCTTCAAAAGGTACTTTTTGAAATTTCTATAATATTGAACCTAGAAATATGAAATAAAGCATGTAGAGCCCGGATTAAGTTATAATGTATAAAATGGGACTTTTTGGTACTTTGTCGTTCTTCTTTGTCTTGAATTTTCTATAATATTGAACCTAGAAATATTAAATTGTGCATGTAGTTGCCGGATTAAGTGAGAACCCATAAAGGAACTTTTTGGTACCTTACCGTTTTACAATTAGTATTTTTTGATTTTTTGTAATAAAATTCGTACTGACTGTTTTTTAACACATCATGGTGAAGGGTATATAAGATTCGGCACAGCCAAACATAGAACTCTTACTTGTTTGTTTTATTATTACTATTTATTATTTTATTATTATAATTTTATCAGTTAAATTATATTACAAACCCAGATCGGTCATATTGGAAAAGTTACGAACACGTTTCATTTTATTTTTCAATCAGGTTAGCACCAGTCTCACCCATAACTAAAAGTGTTAAATAAAAAAATTATTCAATATCTATGAACACATTTTTTAGTTTATAAATAGCGGCTGGCGTTTTTATTTGTCTTTTTTGTGATTGTTTTTATAATTCTATTAGACATTTTATTACTTTATTTAGGATGAAACGAAATTCCTTAAATGTGACAAATACGAATTTGTAAATTTTTTATAGTTAGATTTGATGTACACATAACATAATGTTGTACATATTCGACATACTTAGATATGAGAATTTAATACATAAATAGCTAATTAAATTTAAAACTTCTATCAGAATTTATCTTTACTGGATTGTAATTTATTTTGTATATAAACGAAACATTTAACTCAATAGTCGTTCACTCATCTGCTTCAGTTCGTCATTAGAAAATAGCAGCATCAGTAGCATTTAAACTGTTTTTATTTCAAAGGATATATTAGTCAAGAAAAAATAAACTCCTTCAGCAATTGTTAAAAAGTAATAAAAATACGATTTAAAATGCAATTTAAAGTTTTTGTAATGATCCTGATAGCTGGAACCGCTATCGCAAGTACACATGTGAATGTTTCGTTCTCTCAACATTCAAGTTCTGGCTCCACTGAACTACGAAATGATCATGTTCAACTTAAACCATCCGACTCCTTTGAACAATTTAATAACAACGATCAAAATGGCCGCTTTGCTAGAATTCAATTGGATGATAAAAAGGCCAACGTTGATATAAAAAGTAATGCAAAAGTAGTCTCAGCTGCAAAAGCAAATCACGAATCTACGGCAGACTACCGTTCAGAACATGCACAAAATGAAGGAGCATCTGGATATTTCGGATCCCAAGCACAAAACCAACAAAGAGGGTTTTACATTTCTAATCACGGAAACAGCAATGGTCAGTTTAGAAATATAAGTCCCCAGGATAAGCAAAATATGGAGTTTGAACGTTACATTCAAAATTATCATAGTGGACCAACCGTAGAAACCGTAAGTTAAATAAAAATATACCAATACCATACCCTTATAGTGATGATCATAAGGACGAAATACAGTTCTCAATAGAATGTGTCCAAAAAAGCGTTACACATCTTGAGAATGTGTAATTAGTTTCGTATTTTAAATGTATTGCAATTATTTATTAATTTTTTTAGGTGTATGAGTCGGGAAAATCAGAAATGCAACATACTTTGTCTACTTCAGCCGATCACGAAGGAAAACCACGTGTTTCAAAGTTTGAGCGGTTGGTTGCTGGATCTACTAAATCCGACAATGTTCAATCTCCCTCTGATGAAATTAAACCAATAGTTAACCATCAGCCAGTTACATCAAGCCACTCTGCCTCAGTGTCTTCAATATCATCATCAACATCGCCTTCATTATCGCCATCTGTTCCGAGTGTAGCAGTGAGTTCTACGAATGGTAACAATTTTAAAGTAAACCTTAACCAAAAACCAGCTCTAGTTGGCAAAGATGGTTTTAATTTCGATCTTAGTTATAATAAACCAAATTACAACGATCCCGGTTTCAAATACAATGAAGGAAATTCTGACGCCCATTTCTATAATCAATTTCCACCCTCAGTAGAAGAACCTCAAGGCGGTTATGGCCAGAATTATGGCAATATCTATAATAGGCAACAAGTCGCAGATGGATATAATCCAGTTGAACAGAGACCTGTTGTCACAAAAACTATACAAATTGCACAACCCGCAATCAAAGCTAAAAAGTATGAGGTTCGTCATCCCGCTATTCAAAAAGAGTTTTATGATATTGAGGAACGTGTTGTAATTAAGCCTGCTGGCACTGTAGTTGTGGAGCTAGAGAGACCGTCTGCTAAAATCCTTAAAGAAGAGACAACTTTACCTCTGGGCCTCCCTCATCCAGCTGTGGCCTCAGCATACACGCCCAACCGAAATACCCCAACATTTAGCAACATTATTTACAGCAATGCTGGATCATCATCGAATCATCCAAATAACCAATATATCCCCCAACAGACTTACAACAACGATAACATGCCTGATCATTTATCGAGTGGATCTGTTGTACAATCTTCTCCCAATTATGATCAAAACTCGAAAGATGTTATTTCAGAATCAAAACAAAGTAAAGAATATACTGAAAATCGTTTTCCTGCACCAACAACAGCAACTGTGCCCAAGCCACATAATAGAGAAATCGTAGTCGTAACAGACGGGCATGGAAATCAACGTCAAATGACAACTGATCAATTCACTTATTCACGCGATGAAACTGACCAAGCCCCTTCAAGACCGGCTTACAATCACAGAAGTTCATTTGCATATGATAATGGACGCACTAGTGGCCAAGCTAATTTATCTCCCCAACGATCTGGTTTCCAGGCTAATCTGGATAACAGGAATGGTTTCACTTTTGACGCTGAGTATATTAATAACTCTGGTAATACTAATTTGCGGAATGAAAACAAACCAGCGCGATTACAAGAGGCATCCGCTAGAGTGATAGAACATAAGCAACAACCACAACCCATAATAAAACATGAACATAAAATTGTGTTGTCACCTAGTCAACATAATATTTATCTAAGTCGTAATCAAGAGGTGCCCCAAACTAAATTCATTGAAGAAACAGCTCAAGTACGAGAAATTAAGCCACAGCTGCAAAATCATAGACCTGGTGTAGTGTACGCTTCGGCTAATCATGCAGCTGAAGTGAAATATGTGCAAAAAACAGAATATCAGCCCCAAGCCAGCGTGTCATCCCAAGTTGTACAACATCGTAATTTAGCAAAAACTAATCTATCAGATGGTCCAATTAATCGAGTGCAATACAGTGCTCCATATGCTCAGATGCGACACAACTCAGATGAAGAACAATATAACAATCAACAGGAGCACAAACATCAACTTCAAACGCAAAAAGTTGTAGCTCATGAGAACAAATCTGCAAAATTAATCGCTGAAGATACCCCTGTAAAAGATGAAAAGAAAACATCAATGGACAATACAATGGAAAAGGATGCTCCTCAGGCACATATCGAAATTAAAATCCCCCATTCGTCACATGATTCAAATAAAGCTATAGTTGTTAATTCTAAAATAAGACCCATGATGATGGACGATGATAGTGACCAAACTCACCATTCCAAATTGGAAATTTCTGTAACAAATAAAGGAGAATCTCAGAAACACCACCAACAACAAACATCGAAAGACGAATTCGACTACAACGACCAAAAGGATATTGAGGACAATAAAAATGATAGTGACATCGACAGTGAACATTTATCTAATTTAAAATCAAAGCCTGACTGTGATCAATCCTCTACAACAGAGGAAAAGGGAAATTACGAAGTTTCTCCCGATTACAATAATTATAGACAACAAAAATTCATGCGTATTGTAGATGGATCGAATTCTGCTTCCACGCAAACTGCTAACGAAGCTTCATCTACCAGCGAATCTGAAGCTGTTAAGACAAACAATCAACATCACAATGTAGAAGAAAATACAAAAAGTACTAGTGGTCACGTGAGTCCACCAGGATCCCGTGTCATTGCAGCCACACCACCTCTCAAAGAATCAACTCCCAGCGAAAGTTTCCATAAGCGTCGTATTGTTGTAAATCATCCTTTCCAGACCGTACGCGAAGTTGTCGAACACGAACCCTACACTAATTATCACGAAGTGCAAGTAAGTGAACCAGCTACGCCTGCCCTCTATCACTCTGCTAACTATTACCAACCCCATGGATCTTATCGTCAATCTAGAAATTGAAAAGTTTATTAAATATTGCGAATAATATGAACGTGCTGGTTAAATTTTAATTTCTGTTACTCTATGTGGTTAATGGTTAATATACATATTTGCGTTTATTTTATGAAAAATGTATTTTAGATTTTAAGTTGTAAATAAATGCATTGAAAAATTAAGAAAATGGATGATCGGAAAAATGTATGTACTTTAGAGTACTCTAAGCAGGCTATCTGACAAATCGTCTATTGTATTTTAATTGTATTTCATAACTTTCTTATTGTAATTCAGAAAATTCCCATTGTATTTAAGAAATTTCCATTTGTATTTTAGAATTTTCCATTGGTATTTCAACATTTTGAATGGAATATTTATGTACATTTTCTGAAATACAATCGGAATATCTGAAATATAAATGGAACATTCTAAAATACAGATGAAATTGGAAATTTCTGAAATACAACTGGAAACGGTGTAGTGTTGATACCTGTTAAGTTTCATTCAAAATAATATGATTGGTTTTAAGTATAGCGTCCAGGAGAAAAGGGTTTGTTCTTGGGTCCAAAATAATACGAGTGGTTCTCAATTATATGAGTTAAGAGTTGAATACATTAAAATCTAATTAAGCATGTAGAGCTCAGATTAAACTAGGATCTATAAAAAGGGGACTTTTTGGTACATTTTCGTTCTTTGACTGGTACATTTTTAATTTTTTATAATATGGAACCTAAAAACATAAAATTAAATATTTAGAGCCCGGAGTAAGTGATAACATATAAAGGTGGAAGTACACAACACGCGTTGAGGCGGCAACGCGTTACAGGCTTTCTAAGCGGCAAGTTACACACCACGCGTCAGTTTGATCTCTCTTTTAATGTTTTTTAAACTATTACTGTTTAAATTTTATGTTTTTGTATATTTTTTAATATTTTTCTTCCATTGTTGAATAAATTTATTTCATTTTAGTTTATTCTTATTCTACACAAAACAAAATACCACCCTGATCAGCTGCCGACGCGTCAAAAGCTGAAATTTGCTGAACTTTTCGCGGCAGACGCGTTACAAACTACAATGTGTAACTTGTTAAATGAAAATACACTACTTCAACTTTTTTTGACAGAAGCCTATAAAGAGTTGCCGCGTACAAAGCGCGTTGTGTACTTTCACCTTAAAAAGGGGACTTTTTGGTACATTTTCGTTCATAAAAGGATACTTTTTGCATTTTCTATAATATTGAACCTAGTAACATAAATTAAACACGTAGAGCCCGGAGTAAGTGAGTACATATAAAAATCTTTTTGGTACCTTTTTATTTTTCAAAAGGTACTTTTTATAATTTTTATGATATTGATCCTAGAAACATGAAATTAAGCATGTGGAGCCCAAAGCTAATGAGAATCTATAAAAGGGGAATTTTTAGCACTTTTTGTTCTTTAAAAGCTACTTTTGAAATTTATATAATAATGAACTTAGAAACATAAAATTAAGCATGTAGAACCAGAAGTAAATGAGAATAAATGAGAAAAGCGACTTTAACTGGTACTTTTTGAGCTTATTATAATATTGTCTGAAATATGTTTTAAGGGCCCTTCAGACGATCACACTTTACTACTTTCTAAAAAGTAGAATGAAATTCCATCCGTATGACAAAAAAGAGAATAAAATTCGTATGATTTATATTTTTGTGTTTACAGGATTGGTATAAAACAATAACAAAGTAAGATGGAAACAGTTGTTTTACTTTTTTGGTATGTGTTTACATAAAAATACATCCCTGATCTTATGCGACTTGCTTGTTTTTTGAATAATTTCAAAAAATGAAGAGAGCCATACGACTGTCAAATTTTCCATCCGTATTTTCTCTCAATGTGTGATGATTTCGTTACATATTGCGCATGGCGAAACTAATAAGGTGAAGTCATTTCAACAGCTGATTGTTTTTTTGTCCATGGAAATTTAGCCCGAAGCTGTCAAACTCCATATAAAAAAAATTCTCTCTCAAACCCGACGCTGTCAAACTACATATATAAAAAATTTCATGAATTCGCCGCAAAATGAAATGACTTCACCTTATAGTCTATTCGCCTTGATATTGCGTTTAGACGATCCCACAAAGTTCCGTTACGAAAGTTTTATCAGAAGGGGACAAAAAACAGGCAAAAAGAGTACATTGGTGCTTTAAGACTGTTTTTTCCTGTTCTAAAGCCAAAATATTGTAGACTATGAGTTTTATAGTCTCAGAAATATGTATATTTCGAAAGCACACCCATAGGAGGGGAAACGAGAATAAAGGGTATTCAAACTAAACCGGCAAAGACGGGTAATTATGTGTTATTTTGGTACTTTTATGAAATTTTAGAAATATGTAACATTTTTTCATAATCAGTCAAAAAATATGTTTTTCAAAAATGGTTTCTCAAAAAATAATTAGAAAGGGGAAAAGAGGAGTGATTCGTGATTTATCTTAATAAATGTTCTACATTGATTTCTGAAATAATGCAAAATTTATTAAATAACATAAATTTGGGAAATTCAATGGAGAATGAGGATTATAAGTGGTTAATAAGTACCACTTGAATGACGATAAGGTACGATAAGCTAACCTTTAATAAATTTTAATTCAATCAGTGTTTAATTTTGGGTTTTGTCTTTTGTTCAATATTATGAAAGATTCAAAAAGTACCAGTTGAAGAAGAAAAAGTACAAAAAATTTCACTCTTATAGATTTTTATTCCGTCAAGATATAGTATGTATGTACATTAGGGTGGCCCGGTTTGTATTGCTAAAAAGATCTTTTTGAGGATTTTATGATTTTTTTCATATTTTTTGCAATTGAAAGATATGAAATTTTCGTATCATATAAAAGGTCCTTGACAGACGCTTTCAATGACATATAAATGTTTGTGTAACAGCAAACTTTAACTTTAAAAATGCTTCAAAAGTAATCCACTTTTGGAGTATTATTAAAGTGTGAAATTATGCTTATTCTTCTTAATTTTTCCTTCTTACCTGCTTTCATACCTACTTTCATAGTACAGTATTAAAATTTATAAAAGTAATAATAATTTTCATAAAAAATTTCATTAACATTTTATTATACTTAAAAATAGTACATAGGTATATGTATATTTATGTAAATAACTTAACATTTATACTTTAAAATAAATTTACTTTTAAACGATTAATTACATTAATTTATTTATTACACATTTAGATAAGAAAAGAAAATTAATTATTTTCTCAATTTCATCTACGTTTGATATAACCTGCATTTTTAAATAACTTGTATACCATATCACGGGGTATCTTCTCAGCTTCACGATCTATAACTGGCATTTCTTTATCTGTGAACCAGGATTGTTTGGCCAATGCTGCTGCAATGTTGGGATTACTGTAAAAGCGACTACTCTTCGAAAGTTCTGGTGGCAATTGAGCTTCGCGATGGGCATTTGCTACAACAGACGGATGAGCATAGGGTTGTGAGACAGGGGCTAAATGTTGATGATAAAAGAATTGTCCATTACAGAAAGCTGCCGAAGTGACAAGGAAAGCAAATAACACAAACATCGATTGCATAATTCTAAAAAGAGAAATATTAATATTATTATAAATGTGAAAACTAAAAATGTTTGGTCTTTTTTGCGAAACCTTCAAAATTATCTGCCAATACAATACAATACAATACACACTATTTAAATGAGTGTAACTTTTCACCTATTGGTCCTAACAAAAATTGCCCAAAGGGGTTTAGATATGTAGCTATTTCTTCAATGTTTCAAAAAAAAAAAAATATTAATTAAAAAAAAAATTAAATGGTCCTTTTTTGTTTTTTGCTCAAAAGAAAGTCTTATACAATTTCCTTTAAAGGCTTTATAGTCGCTTAATGGGATGCGAGATAGAAACAATACTACTTACTTAACTTCCCAGCAAAAAAACTTCCAAAGAAGCGAAAAATAAGTAGAATTTACTCCATGGAAGTACTGAAAAAGACCTGAAGAAGTGATGATTTTAACATAGGAGGGATGTCCTTTTTATTTGATTCCAAAGTCACTACTTCTGAAGTCATTCTCAAGAAGCAATTTTTATGCTCTTTTTTTGGAAGTAATTCGGAAGTGAAATTGTATTATTATAGAATACAACTAAAATAATATTAATAAAATAAATTTTAATATAATTATTTTATATAGTGAAAATTATAAGGCCTTCTTGTTCAAATTTCTTATAAATTTAGAATTTTTTAAAATCGTGTTTCAATTTTAAATACTCATAAACTTAACAAATGAAGTAATTTATTCTGGAGTGTAGGGTATATTGTGACGATTTTACTTCATTTTGATAATATTTGTAGTTCATTAAAAAATTCCTAACCCCAAATTTTAATATTAGAATCGTAACATTTTTATGATTTTGTATTATCACGGAAGTTTTAAAATAAAGGGTCAATATTAAATTATATATTAAGAAGCACAATTACATAGTCTTTAAAATTGTTAAAATTATCTTCGCTTTAATAATTCTTAAATTTCCAAGAATTTTCAGACAGTTCGAAAGTTCAGGCTTTTTAAAAACTTTAAAAAATTGTCATAAAACTGTTTTTGAAATAAAATTATTTAAAAACAAGAAATTAAAGTAAATAAATTTGTATAATTATAAATTTATAGACACTTCAATTAATAAGTTTTAGGTCCGTTAACTTATTCTGCATGTTAAAATAATTTTTGTATGAAAACTGTCAAAATAATGTTAGGCTAAAAGAAACCAGACATTGAGATAATGGATGTTAATCACAGTTCATGATTAAACACAACATTTTCATAACCAGGGAAACCAAAATATACAAATGCATGTTTTTTGTGGACTAATAGATAAGATATTCACACATTTTAAAACAATTTAAGAATTTTGGCATGGATTTGTTAGCGCACATTTTTGCATATGGGCATTTCCAAAATGTCGAACGCGACAGTTAAACAGTTAAGTGATAAAAATGTCAAAATAAAAGTAATTTTTATTTTGGCAATAAGCGTTACTTATAGATTTTAATTAGCCCTATAATTGGTGTTAGGTTTAATTTTGGGTAATTTTTAATTTCAAAGATAATTGCAAAAAACCAGGGTGTTCGAACGCTACAAAAATAGAAGTTGTTTATTTTGCAACAATTCAATTGACGATTTCAGCGAAACCTAAGGTCATATTTTAATGGTTATAATTTTACCCTAAAAATTATTTATACTTTTTTTAAATTTAATTTTGATTATGTTCGAACGCGACATGTTGAATGCTACATTTTTTCCTACTTGATATTTATATATGTTGTTCCTGTTGATCCTGTTGTACATATGGGCAATTTTGAAAAAAAGTATAAGAGAGTTATGGACTTTTAAGAAATTTGCTAAAAATTACCTATTATGGGGACTATGGTCAAATGAGGTCCAATTGTTACAAAAATCGGCAGTACGGTTGATGATCATATAAATTATAGATCTGCCGTTTTTTGTAGAAATACTAGTATATTTAACGAAATTATGAGCTCAAAAGTGTAATTTAGGAGTCCGTTTGTATGGGACCTAAGAGTACACTTCGTCTTTAGTATAATAGGAGCCCGTGTATCAAATTTTGTTAAATTATTTTCAAAAATGCGAAAGTTAGAAGGGTTTTTATATGTTCAGTCTTGGTCTTGGATCTTCTCATGGAAATGTCCATATTTTACACATAAGAGCATAATTTTAATAACATATACATATGTATACATATAAAGGCATATTTCGAGCTTTTTTGAGCACATTTCAAATGGTTTGCATATATGTATCTATGTATTTTAATATTTTATGCTTTATTTTTATATTTTTTAAATTTTCAAAAATTTATTTTTTTCAAAATTCTATTTCTTTTAGTTTTTTATCATTCATGTTATTTATTACATAGTGAGACAAAATAAACGAAAATTGAAATACCTGGGAAGTGACACTATTTTTCTAAAAGGTGGATCCGAGTAGAACAGGAATCTGTTCACACATATTTCTCCAGGTCAGTTAAACATCATTTTAAAGGCCTCAGCTTCTAAATCCGTTGAGGAACTTAATATTAGTTTAGAATCTAAACTTTATATTCAACTAAGTTAAAGACTTATAAGTGCTTAAAGGTATGAAAAACCTTTTTTTACCCGTATCTCAAGATTTTGAAGGTGTTTGGCAAATTTCAAAAACAGATTCTTGTTGTCCACGGATTCACCTTTCAGAAAAATAATATCACTTTCCAGTCACATAGTGTTATTTATTGATAAAATGGAATCTTATTAAACTTTAACAAATTACTTTCTAAAAAGAACATTTATATCCATATTTATTTAAAAATATGAACACTTTTGTGAATTTCAATGTTAAAAAATCTTTAAAGCTTTTATTTTTAGAAAATATTTTATACATTTTAAGAGCATATTTTTCGTTTTTTTTTTACAACATAGTTAAAACACTTTTTAAAGAGCATATTTTTGGTTTCCCTGTTCATAACCTATTCTGAAGTTTTACACAAATTTATATTTTGTCTGACTATCGATTAAAATTGAGGTTTTTCTGAACTCATAATAAAACGTTTTCAATTAATTACACTGTATGTGAAAATGACACAGAAAAACGCTGAGACATGTAAACTTAATTTTAGATCGTAGAATATAATAGCATACTCCGTTTTGAAAAGTTTGGTCAAAATAAGGTGATATTGTACTTTGAAGTTTGCATTGTCTTTGAAGCGATTAATAACGGAAATTTTAAAAACACTTCGTATCACATCCCAAAAATTTACTACTTTTAATGAAAAACCCAAACAGTGAAAAGTTAGGAGTCACTATTTTCCGATTTCGTTCGGGCAGCATGTGGTCTGTGGATAAAATTTAAATACTTAAAAATGCTCTCATGTAAACGCACTACCAAGCATATTTTTCGATTTGATTCGATTAATTTTTAAAGTTCTATTGTAACAGATGTCACAAATTTTCGACCGCACTCCTATGTAATTACTTATTAATTATAAAAAAATCAACATTTATGAATTCATATAATTTGAAGCCATAATATTATAATATAATATTTATTATTGTTTGTTTTAATTATATTTGCATATGTTAATATATATGTAAGTGCAATTTAGTTATTTTTGTTATGTTTATTGGGACACACCCACAATTTTTTTTAACACTTACAATATTTATTAATAATTTTGTTTTTAACCTGATTTAGTTCTACTATTTTAGTTTTGTACGTTACAGTCACTGTTTTATAAAAAACTGACATTAGAATTGCTCCGTTTCGATCTTTTATGTTAAAAGCACCGAATGCCACACATTTTCTATAAAAAAAAACTGACTCCAATAGAAATAAAAAACAAACAACAAACAGACTTTGGAATAGATTGGAGGAGAACAACCTAAAACATTCTCATTCTCATATATTTACATTCGTATGGATGTATGTTGATAGAAGTTAGTCATTCCATTCAGTAATTTAGCAAATAAACAGGCTGTGGTAGTAGGTATACGCTGGATATGTATGCTGCTTGATAATCATTGACAAAGCAATAGCATAAACATTAAAAAAACAATAACAATTGCTACTTACTTTGTTTAAACAATAGTTTTTACACGCTCACAAATATATTTACATACATATGTACATACATATTTACATTTGCATGTATTTAATGTATTCATACCAAACAAACTTCTTGGTTAACTCTTTAGTAATGAGACACATTTAACATTGATTGTTTTAATTTAGCACTTCTATATAAATACAGTAAATTATAAACATTAGGGTAGATTTTATAATATTTCCCATTTTTTCAAATACAATTTTACTCGTGTCATCAAAAATCCATCTTTTAGTTGAAAATCTAGGAAATGTTTGAGCAATATACATAGTATGCTATTAATCGATCGTAATGGGGCCGCGATGCTGCACAATACACAAATTTATCAAATTTATAGATGGGTAAATGTTTTGCATATGGCATTGTACTGATCAAATTTACGTTTTCAGTTTTATTTTATATTTATTATTCGAATAGCTTTTAACAGTAAAAAATATAATTTGTTGCATAAAGTATATTTAAAGAATTTGACATAAAGTTAATCATTGTGCATTTTTGACAATTTAAACAATTTAAACTTTACATATTTCTCTTTTAATTAAAATTGTTCTTTATATTAATAAAAAATTAAATTACTTATGCGGCCTAATTAATTTTATTTTGTTATACTTTTCTTTTAGTTAGTTCAATAGTAATTTCATAAACACTCAGATAAAAAACAGGTAAGAAAGTATAGTCGGGCTTGGCTGACCATATGATACCCTACACCAGTTATGAATATTAAATGTGATTTATTTTTCATAAAATTTTATATGGGGGATAGGAGCAAATGTGGACCGATCCCGATAAAATGGGCTGGATAGATTTGTATTTATATAATATTTGTCTGTGTTATATTTCATTGCAATAACAGTGCTAAGAAATGAATTGCGGATATGCAAGTCACTTTCTGAAGGGGGCTTTGTATGGGGGCTAGGGTCAATTGAAGTCCGATCATTTCGAAATTCGGCAAGGTCATCAAGGCTTGTATAAAACTTAGTTGTGCGAACTTTCATCGAGATACATTTATATTATACATAATTATGAGCTCAAAGCCCTTTTCAGTTGTATGGGGGCTAGGTGAAATGATGGACCGATTTTAACCATTTTCAATAGGCTTGGGTCCTTAAACTCGTATTCCAAATTTCATCAAATTATCTTGAAAATTGCGACCTGTACTTTGATAACAACGTTTACATGGACACACGGACGGGCGGACGGACGGACATCGTTAAATCGACTCAGAAAGTGATTCTGAGTCAATCGGTATACTTTAAGTTATAGTACTAATATTTTAATGCGTCACAAACATCAGCACAAACGCATAATACCCTTCCCACTATAGTGGTGTAGGGTATAAACAGGGTTCAACATGTATACCACAACTACATACATATGTACATATCTTTATTGTAAAACTATATTGCCCTCGTAAATAAATAATTGTTATTTTTATTCGATTTGAACAAAAATATGAAATTTTTATGTTCATCACAATTATAAATTTTAGTATGGTTCGAAGACAATTAATTATTTCTACAACATCCTAATAATGATAACTATGCAAACATATTTGTCCAATTCACAATGGGTGTCGTATCGTTGTGTTTCATAAAAATGTTTCAAATAAAATTTTGTTTACCAGCTATAGAATATGTCGGAAACTTTAAAACACTGATCCCAGATATAATGTCTTGATCAAGCGGAACATGAGAGCGAATACCTGTAGGAATCCGTTGCTTCACGGATGGTTCTAAATTGGGGAACAAATTGGGAGTGGGGTTCTATATTGAAGACCCAGAATCAGAAATATACCACCGTTTACTTAATCACAACACAAGCCAGAAGTACGAGAAGACAAGGAAACTCTGAAGCACTCTCTTTGCCACTGTCAAGTTAGATCCAAATAACTTAGGAGTGATACTATTCAGGATATTCATAACATTCCCCACGAACACTGATTGGAAAATTATTAGGAATTACGCCCAGGAAACTAAGTTTCTGAACATAGCACGTTGAGTTTAAAAAGGTCAAAAGTGACGCTTAATTGAATTTTAGAATTAGGTTTTAATACTAGTATTTGGTATCTACTAAAAATTTCAAATATCTAAGTTACAAACTGTCTCCGTAGTGAGCTGTCAAAGTCAGTAAAATATTTATATTTTTATATAAAGTAGTAAAAATTTACATTTAATAAAAATGAAGTGCTTGTTTTTAACATTAATAAAGTCATACTTTTAGAATTGTAGTATTTAAATATATAAAAATTATGTAATATTTTTAAAAATATGTGTAGAACTATTTTTAACAATTTTTTTTTCAAATAAGTCCAAAATAGACCCATTTTTTTAGGTTTGATGGACCAGAACTAGTTACAGTTGAATTCCGAAACATCGATTTTCAAATATGTATGAGATTTCAACTTGAGAATACAAGAAAACAATTCTGCGGGTTTGTTGTTCCATTTTTTGCTATTAATATTTTTGTCTTGAAAAACTCGATTTTTTAGCCTTATTTTAGACAAAACTTGTGCGCATTTTGTTTTGCTGTGGTTATTTGTTCAATGTTTACAATAGTTGCTAAAATCGACTTTCAAGTTAATTATACTGTAATATTATTATACATTAGAGTAATTCAAGCTTGTATGAAGGAAAACAAATTTTGTCTGACAGGCCGTCTCCCTCTCTAGAATTGTTCTATGGATTGTAAAACTATGTCATACAAAATTTTAGGCTGATTGGATAACGTTCACAGGTGCCGCAACGGCTCTGAAGTTTTCAAGTGCATTTGCAAGGGGAAAATTTCGATTTTTTCAGTTTTTGCTCAAATTTGGCCATTTAATAATAAATTTTGAACTTTATTGTAAAGGAATCGTAATGTGCACAGAGTAAGCATTACGGAAAGATATAAAACACAAAAATTGCTTGAAAACTTTAAAAGTTATTGCAAATTCCCCAGGCCATTAACGTATCTCACAGCACATAAATTAGAAATGTGACAAAAAAATTTACTTTTTTGGGATATATTCTAAAAAAATCATTTTGTTACTTAAAATACATCTATAATTACTCAAATATTAGTTTTTGCCCTTATAAGATAACGCTAACTCGTTCTCAGCTATGGTAAAAAAAAATGTTTGATTTTTTCAACGGCAGTTTCAAATCTCCAATTTCAGTTTTTTGAATCTTTGTTAAACAAATTTCAAATTTTAGGAGATCTCATGGGGATTTATGGTCAATAGATAAGGCTATTAAACAGTAAAAATAATAGATCAATATTTCTTGCACTTTAGCTGTACCTGCTATTTGAACTCGGCGGATCTCGGAATTTATCGTATTTAAGGCCCTTGGGAACAACAATTTAACACCAAAGTTCAAAAAATTCGAAAAAACACTCTATTTGAATAATGCTCTATATAATTAAAGGAATAACAAAAATAAAACAAAAAATTCAATATTAAGTATAAAAACTTATGAATTAACCCTTTTTGACCATATAAAGTTTGCATTTTTAGACAACCGTAAAAAAGGATTACGTAAATTATAAGTTTTAAAAACTAAATTTTTCTTATAAAAATGTGCACCTCAAGTTTACTCCATAGTCAAAAAGGGTTAAAGTATAATTTTTTATACTTAATATATAATTTTTTGATTTATTTCTGTTATTCCTCTAATTATATATAGCATTATTCAAATAGATAGTGTTTTTTTCGATTTTTTGAACTTTGGTGTTAAATTATTCCCAAGTGCCTTAAAGGGTTAATCTACCTTTTAATCACTCTATTTTAAATATCGGACTATATACGATAAATTCCTGTCATTTTTGGTAAATATGGCCGACAAATAAATATTATTTCGATATGGTACACTAAAAATTCCCAAATATTGCAAAATTTGACCTTTGAACTCCACAGATTATGGGTTAAGAATGTCCGGTTTTAATAAAATTTCGGATATATATTTTATATTATCATTATTACTCTGATAATACTTTATGTAAAATGTGAAACAGTAAAGAATTAATACGTATTCTCTAAAATATAGTTCAAATCGCAGGTACAGCAAAACTGTAAGAAATATTGATCTAATTTTTTACCGTTTAATAGCCTTATCTATTGACCGTAAATCCCCATGAGATCTCCTAAAATTTTAAATTTGTTTAACAAAGATTCAAAAAAACTGAAATTAGAGATTTGAAACGGCCGTTGAAAAAATCTTATCTTATAGATTTATTTTAAGTAACAAAATGTTTTTGTTAGAATATATTCCAAAAAAATGAAATTGTTTTGCCACATTTCGAATTCATGTGCTGTGGGACACGTTAATGGCCTGGGGAATTTGCAATAACTTTACCTGTT
Organism: Lucilia sericata; assembly: GCF_015586225.1. Taxonomy (NCBI): domain Eukaryota; kingdom Metazoa; phylum Arthropoda; class Insecta; order Diptera; family Calliphoridae; genus Lucilia; species Lucilia sericata. The sequence continues at coordinate 3,374,363 of NW_023994042.1, forward strand.
AACGTTATCCTATCAGCCTAATTTTTTGTATGACATAGTTTTACAACCCAAAGAACAATTCTAGAGGGGGGACGGGCAAAATTCGCAACTTCGTTTTTTTGGAGCACTCTATTATACATATACACTTATATATTAAAAGACATGTTATTTATGTAGTTTCAAATTTTATTTATGGGTTTTTACTCAAAGTTGTATCAATTTGGTCAATCAGGCTCAAATTCAAGGAATTTGACAAAAATGCAAAAAAACTTTGTTTTTTTTATTTTTTTAGTAAAATTGATTATTTTTAGTTTTAGTATGATTATCCATCACAGAAAAAAATTAAAACAGAAATTATTTTGTTACTTTTTTTAAAAAAGTTGTTCCCGAAAAAATAAAAATACATGTAAAACACTGTCCGACACTCAACTCGAACCGGATGATATACGTCTGAAACTATAAATTTAATGGATTAAAACTACGTTTTTAGTTTTTCATTTCGTGATCTTGTGTCCTTTTTAAAGGACAAGAACAAAAGCAAGTGTTGCAAAATATTTTGTGTTGTTATACCCTTCACCTTAATGAGAAGGGTATATGTGTTTCTCTATGGGTATACATATGTATATAAATTTGTCATTCCGTTTGTAATATCTATAATATGATTTTCCGACCCTATAAAGTATATATATTCTATTTAAATATATTCTATTTAAAATCAGCCCAATCGGCCCATAAATAACGAAGGTATGAGTAAAAATCCGAGACCACCTGATAATTTCATCAAAAATTTAAATTTTTCGTGCATGCTTATACAAAACAATAAACAAACAAAAACAAAACACAGTATCAAACGGTAAATTTTATTACACATTAAAGGGGACTTTTTGGTACTTTTTCGTTCTACATAAGGTACTTTTTGAATTTTCTATAATATTGAAGCTAGAAACATGAAATTTAGCATGTAGGGCTTTGACTAGGTAAGCACCTATACAAAAAGGACTTTTTGGTACTTTTTCGTTCTACAAAAGGTACTTTTAAATTTTCTATAATTTTGAACCTAGAACATGAAATTAAGTACGTAGAGTCCGGATTAGGCGAGTACACATAAAAGGGGACTTTTTGGTACTTTTTCGTTCTACAAAAGGTACTTTTTGAATTTTCGATAATATTGAACCTAGAAACATGAAATTTAGCATGTAGGGCCTTGACTAGGTAAGAACCTATAAAAGGGACCTTTTTGGTACTTTTTCGTTCTACAAAAAGTGCTTTTTGAATTTTCTATAATATTGAACCTAGAAACATGAAATTAAGTATGTAGAGTCTGGATTCTGTGAGAATCCACAAAAGGGGACTTTTTGGTACTTTTTCGTTCTTCAAAAGGTATTTTTTGAAATTTCTATAATATTGAACCTTGACTGTTTTTAACACATCATGATGAAGATACCCTTCACCACAGCCGAATATAGAACTCTTAATTGTTTTTAATTTATTCTGTCAGGATCAAAAGATGTAAAAAATTATATCAAAATTAAAACAAAACAAGTTAGAGTGCTATATTCGGCTGAGCCGAATCTTAAATACCTTCCACCAGCTACTTTTATATTAATACTTTTCTAATTGATCAAATGTTTGTAGAAATAAGTTTTCTCATGTCTTAAATAGAAAAATCCCAAGATTTACAGCTTAAATCTATTCCAATTCCAAGATTTATTGAACATTACAAACGCCATTTTCTTTATATTTTTATAGCGCTTAGCAATATTTAGTAGTTTGCTTTTATTCATGTGTGTGAAAGATTTAAGGATTTTCAAAATACATATAAATATATAATTTTGTTCTACACAAATTGATAATGCAACTATTTAAATACGGTTAAAGCGCTTTTAGGGGAAGGACCTAGTATGAGAGATATGACCAAATATAGACCGATCGTAAAAAATTCTTTAAGCATAATTTCTATACATAAAAGCTATATTTCAGTAAAATTTTGTATCTATATCGTAATTTAGTAATAAGTAATGTGTGTTTAAGTGATTTTCTGAAGCGAACCTTGTATGGGACCGAGCACCCATGTTATGAACCGACCGTGAAAAAATCTTGAAATAGGATTTTTGTATACAAAACTAATATTTGTGCCAGTGGCCTCCGGTAGGTTAGTGGTTGGTGTTCTAGTCTGGTAGACCGGAGTTGGTGGGTTCGATTCCCACCTGAGGCACTGGTTAAGGAGCGCACAGCAGGCCCGATAGAGGCCTAGGTGTATTTCTTCGGATTTGATGTATATAAATCCTCTTTTCAAACTAACTAACTAACTAATATTTGTGCCAAATTTTGTATCAATAGCTTTATTTGGTAATGAGTAAGAGAGAGAGATTTTCGTAAAAGGACCTTGTATGGGAGCTATGACCAATTATGTATATAAAGTTATGTGCGTTTAAGTGATTTTCGGGAGAGGACCTTGTATGGGAGCTATGACCAGTTATGGACCGATCGTAAAACCATTTTATAGTAATATTTCTGTGCATATAAGCAATACTTGTACCAAACGGATATCTTAATTTAGTAATGAGTTATGCGCGTTTAAGTGATTTTCGGGAGGGGACCTTGTATAGGAGCTATGACCAATTATGGACCGATCGGAAAAAATTTTCAGAGTAATATTTCTATGCATATGAGCAATACTTGTGCCAAATTTTATATGGTTAAATTAATTTAGTAATAAGTTATGCGCGTTTAAGTGATTTTCGGAAGGGGGAGCTATGTCCAATTATGGACCGATCCAGAAAATTTTTTCTCTGAATGAATTCTATTTACATAAGATTTTAATTTGTAAAATTTTGTGAAGATATCAACATTGTGACGGAAGTTATTAACAAAACCCCCATTTTCTGGGAATATGTACTTTTGTATGGGAGGTACATGAAATTGTGGACCGATTCTAGTAGTTTTCAAGATCTTGTGTAGAAACGAATGTATGGTGATTTTCATGGAATAATCTTGCATAGTTTTCGAGAAAATTACATCAGAATGTGTAAAAAATTCTTATTTTTTTCGAGGTTGTTTTAAATTTTGATTCATAACATTTCCCGGTGTGAACCGATTTTGCCCATCTTCAATACCAAACAACTAAGGAAAATGAAGAACATTTTGGGTGAATTTGCTTAAATTCTATTGCTTCGTTTTATCGTGAACGTGTTTTACACAGACAGACGGACATAGCTAAATCGACTCAGAATTTGATAAGGACCCAGAATATATATACTTTGTTGTGTCTCAGATTAATATTTCTTGGTGTTACACACGGAATGACAAACTTATATATACCCTCTATCACCACTGATGGTGGTGGAGGGTATAAAAATAATATTGAACAAGTAAGAAGTCTATATTCGCCTTTGCCGAATCTTATATACCCTTTACCATAATGTGTTTAAAAATATTAATTTTATAAAATGTCAATTTATTTCATCTTCCCGACCCTGTCATAACTTAAGCAACACAAGAGAAACAACAACAAGTAAGAAATTATAGTCGGGCGAGGCCGACCATATAATACCCTACACCTTTGATAAAAATATAATGTGATTTAGTTGCCATAATAAAGCATTTAAGTTGAATTGTACCTTGCCTTAGATATATATACTTAAGCCGTTTATTGTTGAATAAAATTGTGGACATTTAAGTGAAATTTTGATGGGGGCTTTTCATAGGGGCTAGGGTCTTATGAGAACCTATTATTATGGAATTCGTGGGGGTCATCAAGTCTTGTATACAACTTGGTTATTGCAGCTTTTTGTCGAGATATGAGTATATTAAACATAATTATGAACTTAAAAGCCCTATTCGGCGGGTTCAGTTGTATGGGGGCTAGGTGAAATAATGGACCGATGTAATCCATTTTCAATAGGCTTCGTCTACGGTACCATAAAAGATCATGTGCCAAATTTCATTGAATTATCTCCAAAATTGCGACCTGTAGTTTGATTACAAGTTTTAAAAGCCCTATTCGGGGGTTCAGTTGAATGGGGGCTAGGTGAAATAATGGACCGATGGTAACCATTTTCAATAGGCTTCGTCTACGGTACCATAAAATATCATGTGCCAAATTTCATTGAATTATCTCCAAAATTGCGACCTGTAGTTTGATTACAAGTTTTAAAAGCCCTATTCGGGGGTTCCGTTGTATGGGGGCTAGGTGAAATAATGGACCGATGTTAACCATTTTCAACAGGCTTCATCTACGATACCATAAAAGATCATGTGCCAAATTTCATTGATTTATCTCCAAAATTGCGACCTGTAGTTTGATTACAAGTTTTAAAAGCCCTATTCGAGGGGTTCAGTTGTATTGGGGCTAGGTGAAATATTGGACCGATGTAAACCATTTTCAACAGGCTTCATCTACGGTACCATAAAAGATCATGTGCCAAATTTCATTGAATTATCTCCAAAATTGCGACCTGTAGTTTGATTACAAGTTTTAAAAGCCCTATTCGAGGGGTTCAGTTGTATGGGGGCTAGGTGAAATAATGGACCGATGTTAACCATTTTCAATAGGCTTCGTCTACGATACCATAAAAGATCATGTGCCAAATTTCATTGAATTATCTGCAAAATTGCGACCTGTAGTTTGATTACAAGGATTACAAGCCCTATTGGGGGGTTCAGTTGTATGGGGGCTAGGTGAAATAATGGACCGATCTTAACCATTTTCAATAGGCTTCGTCCCTGGTACAATAGAAGATCATGTACCAAATTTCATTGAATTATCTTCAAAATTGCGACCTGTAGTTTGATTACAAGGTTTACATGGACGGACGGACAGACGGACGGACAGACGGACGGACGGACGGACAGACGGACGGACATAGCTAAATCGACTCAGAAAATGATTCTGAGCCGATTGGTATACTTTAAGGTGGGTATAGGACCAATATTATTGTGCGTTACAAACATCAGCACAAACCCAATATACCCTCCCCACTAAAGTGGTGTAGGGTATAACAATGCTAAACGAAATAAAAAACAGAAAAAACAAAATACACAACGTAATGAAACCACAGCCATCCAAACATTAGAAACAATATACACAAAAAAACGAAAACAAAATACACAAGGCGATGAAGCCACAGCCATCCAAACATATGAAACGAATACATACACAAAAAAACAAAACACACATCGCAATGAAACCAACCTTTTATACAATAAGCAGTGTTGTTGTTGCTTTTTTGATGAAATTTTCAGAGGTTGTCTCGGATTTTTGCTCATATCTCCGTTATTTATGGACCGATTTTGCTGATTTTCAATAGGAAACTTCTCGAAAGTATGTCCAACAGAATTATTGAAGATTTGGATCCCGAAGATATCTAGGGTCTTCAGAAAATTGATTTCAACAAACACACAGACAGACGGACAGACGGACATAGCTTAATCGACTCCGCTATCTATAAGGACTCGGAATATATATACTTTATAGGGTCGGAAAATTATATTGTAGAAATTACAAACGGAATGACAAACTTATATATACCCTTGTCACGAAGGTGAAGGGTATAAAAACTAAATAGATATTAAAGGATAAAATTTGTAAAAGACATTTTTAACACATTTTTATCCTGAAAGTATAAAATAAAGATAATACAAAATATTTCCCAATTCTTCTTGTTCGCTTGATATCAAATCTGGCCTTTTTTGACCGGTAGATGTATTTTAAAGTATTTTTTGAAAAAATAGAAAAACGCAGTTTTTCTCCATTAAATTTATAGTTTCAGACGTATATTATCCGGTTCGTGTCGAACGAATTTTTTTCTTTTTGTCGAACGATGAAATCTAAAAAAAATTTTACAATATTTTTTTTTGCCAAAAGATGACTTTTAATGTGTTTTTACGGATTTGTTAAAAAAATAGTTAATTTGAAAGGAGGTTGTATATATGTACATCAAATTCGAAGAAATACACCTGTGCTTCCATCGGGCCTGTTGTGCGCTCCTTAACCACTTAACTACTATCCAAGTTTTTTGAGTTGGGTCACTAGACACGAGATCGTGATTCTGTTAAATTGGTATTAGAGTACATTAAGCGGTACCTCTGTCATCATGAACCTATATATTTGTTGTCAAAAACCTTAGTTCTAAATATCTATACAAATTTACTTAAATACGATAAAAGAAAAATTTGTGTTAATAAATAAATTTCACAAGGAAATATTTTTTTGGTGCATATTTTCCACATTTTTAGTGCATATTTTTCTATTTTATAGTGCATGTTATAAGCGCATAATAAATATGAAAACGTTAATTATTTTCAGTAATGCGCGCAAAAGTTATAGCGGTTTAAAATAATAAAATTTAAAAAATCGTTAAAAATCTGGGTTAAGCTATTTTCAAATAAAATAAGTATCAATTAGTAAACATTTATAAGGACTATCAGCGCATGTTAAAATAGTTATCACAAATTTCATATATCAGAAAATACTCTGATAATTAAAAAAATTAGTTTATTCTTTTTTTTTGCAATTTTTTTCCAAACTCAAAATTTTGCAAAAAAAATTCTAAAAAATTGTCCTAAAATTAGAGATGTTTTTCAATGCATTGCAAAATGAACTAGGTTAATATCTCAGTCGGTTTGAAAAATATAGGCATTTGAAGTAGCTATCTCGTATATTTTTATATCGAATCAAAGTACAATATTAATATTTTTTATTTTTGCCGCATTTGAAAACATAATTTTAATTATATGTCATTATTATGTATGAATTCAAAGTGAATGTGTTTAAATTGCTAACAATTTTGCTATACATATATGTGTGTGATTTATTTGTGAGGTTATGAAATCTGTATTTCGGTCGTAATTTTGGCATAATTTAATCCATCAATATAATTTACTGCATAGAATTTCCAAAATTTTTGCATCATGTCTTTAGATAAAAACACAAAGAAACAGAAATGTAAATTTTGCAAAAATTTGAAAATTATCATAAAAAGTTTGCATTTAAAATTTTTTTAAGCGCATTTGACTTGGAATTGTTAATTATAATCAGAATAAATTTACGCGATATTACAACTGTATTCGTAAATAGCTATTAATGTCACATTCAAAAATGTCACAATTTTAAAAAATTTACGCCTATTCTTGGCTGTAAAGGTCCTACTCTATCCTTAGATCTCTGACATCAACAAGATATACCATAAATTTAGTGAAATTATTACACCTATTAAATACCGTTACTTAAATTTAATTTGATTAATGCGCGCACATGGACTATTCAAAAAATACAAAATTTTGGTTACATTTGTTTACAACCGTATATATTTGCAAATAAAATGTCCAAAGCCTTGTGATTCTTGTTTATAATGGATGGCTCTGTAAGTTATGAACTTAGAGTATAGTTTTGAAATTTATGAAAAAACTCTGGTAAATTTCAAAGCATTTTTTTAATTTTTAAAATTTGAAATGTTCATAAAGTTGAGAGGTAATAAGCTAGTGATCAGAAATTATGGACATATGTACATGTGTTTTGGTATATTATACCGAAATATATCAAAACATTTACTTATTTTAAAAGATTAACGGAAATACGTGTAATTTTAATTCAGTTTCATCGACTCTTAAAAATATTTAATTTTGCTCATATACATACATACAACAACAACATGTAATGTAGACCACGTAACTTTGTCAACATTGCAACAATTCGTTGTCGCATTCTAAACTTTATGCACATCCATTGTCCAAATGTTAACAAACGTGGTTGTAAATAGTGAGCTTACCACGTTTGTTAACAATTTGGTGACAATTTGGTACCAGGCGTATATATTATGGATATACAACATACGCCCTTATTGAACTTTAGCAAAATTTAAAGCATTGATTTTGACAAGTTGTGACTTGAATTTTTTACTGAAATTTTGCACAAAAGTGCTTTAAATTACATCTAAGAGTATTTATAAGAAAAAAGTAGGAAAAGATACAATTTAAGAGTTTTATGATGTACATTAGAGTGTACCGAGGAACAGCTTTTTTAAGAATTTAATGTAGGAATACCTATCAATCGATGCGCATTAATGTACTGAACACGAGAACAACAAAAAATAGCTTTTTCGAATGGTCCTCAGTTCCCTACCAGCGATTGAAAATCCTATCCTCAGTATAATTTTTTAAAAATAAAATGTCTTCGATTTTTTCAAAATGGGTCTGAAAAATTCCGCAAAAATAATTTTAAATTTTTTTTTTTAATATTTTTGGTCCACAATATGATTTTTCGCTTTTTATCGAAATGGGTGTCAAAATTGTTGTAATTTTTAGCTTATACAGAAAAATATTTAAAAAATAGTTTGGCATTTGGTTTAGTCCATTTCAGAATTTTTTAGGATTTTTTTTAAATTTAAGTGCCCCTTATTATACAATAAAAGTCGTTTTGCGGACCAGAAATACACTAACAACATTTTTTATTATTTTTCCCGCGATAAGATCAAAATTACGGAATTTTTGACACCCATTTCGAAAAGGTTGCACAAAAATATTTTTGAACATATTGTACTGAGATCAAGATTTTCAATCGCAGAGAACTGAGGACAATTTAAAAAAAAATGTTTTTTATTTTTCTCGTATATAGTACATTAAGACGCATCGTTTGAGAGATATTCATCCAAAAAACTGGTCCACGGGACACCCTAATGTACATACATACATATTTATCGTCCCCAGTAAAAATAGGGAAATGTTACCCATTTTTTGTCAAAATTAATTACAGCCAAACGGCTGGACCGATTTAAAAAACTCTTGGTTTTACTAAGAAGCCAGGATAGATTCCTTAAATTCCTCACTTAACAAAAATGTTTGTATTAAAATTTAGAATGTATTAGTTCAAAACGAAATTTCCGTTTGTAAGTTTCCCGGTATAAGGTTCCCCGATCTATTTCAGGCCTATATTGATTAAATCTTTGGACTATCTAGTTTTTATACCCTTCACCGCCATCAGTGGTGTAGAGGGTATATATAACATTGTTATTCCGTGTGTAACACCCAGAAATATTCACCTGAGACCCAACAAAGTATGTACATATACAATCATTGCAAAAAAGATCTAATATTTGTTATTATTTTTAAATTATTTATCGTAATTTACACAAAAAAATCTTTAATTTTATTTATTGTGGTCAAATAGAATTATAAATTTTTTTTAAAAAATCAACTAGAACAAAATATTGAGGTCAAGCCTGTCTCCTTAGCACAGGTTCTCTCAAATAGCATTGTAATCAATGCGTTCTATTAAAGGTCAAAATTTGTACAAAACTAACAAAAAATATAATAACAATAATATTATTACATACACATGAAAAAACCAGCAATTATTTTCATTAATTGATCGCGTATAATGAAAAAATTGTACTCGTATATATTAAAACATACATTTTTTTATAATTAATTATAACAAAAACAAAATAATTAAGCAATACACAATAACAAATTTATAAAAAAGGTAATTCTGGTTGCAGAAACGAACGCAAATGTATACGCAGATCCAAACACAAAAATATTATTGACACCTTTATTAAAACCAAAACATAACTACTTATACATATTTATGTACTTCCAACGTTACCTAGAATATCACATTGTTTAACTTAAATAAGAATTAATTAGAAACTGAAAGTAACTTTATTACTTCTCTAATGTTTGTTTTTTCATTTTAAATCCGTGTTTAAATTCATAAACTTGAAACTGGGTGCCGGCAATACCTTGAAGTTTTAACGCACAATAAACATATTCAAGTAATTAAAGTGGAATGACCCCTACAAACAGATTTATGTATGTTTTTATATTTTTAATAAACATTTTTTAAGATTATCATCAGATTTAAATGCGTTGTAGGTTAAAATAAATAATAAATATATTACACTTCCATTACATTACAATATAATTTACTATTAACTTTAAAAATGTTACAACTCGAAAGTCATAGATTACTTTGAATAAATTGATTCGGAAAGGCAAAATCTTATGGTGGATTCGTACAACATTTATTTTCAAAGAAAGCACCTAAATTATCTGCAGCACGGTTCCTCCTACCCATACTCTAATTTAAATTTCAATTCACTTAAGTCCCTGTTTGCATAGTTTTATGTTTCTAGGTACTTTATAATTGAAAACTCAAAAAGTACCAGTTGATTTATAGATTCTCATAAACCCCGATCTCCATATGCTTAATTTCCTGTTTCTAGGATCAATATTATAAAAAACACAAAAAGTACGTTTTGAAGAACGAGTTGAGGTCCTCACTCAATCCGGGATCTATATGCTTAATTTCACGTTTCTAGGTTCAATATTATACAAAAATTAAAAAAGTACCTTTTAAAGAATGAAAAAAGTACTAAAAAGCTCCCTTTTATAGGTTCTCACTTAATCCGGGCTCTACATGCTTAATTTCATAATTCTAGGTTAAATATTATAGAATTCAAAAAATACCTTTTGAAGAACTAAAAAGTACCAAAAAATCCCCTTTTATAGGTTTTCACTTTTCACAAACTACAAAAAAGTCCCATTTTATAGGTTCTCACTTAATACGGACTCTATATGCTTAATTTCACGTTTTTAAGTTGAATTCAAAAGTACCTTTTGAAGAACGAAAAAGTACCACAAAGTTTCCTTTTAAAGGTTCTCACATAATAAATCAAAAACAATGTTTTATGAAAAAAGTACCAAAAATAGGTACAATTTTCACTCCTTTAAGGTCTGAATATCCAAAAAGTGCTAAATTCATATTTTAATTTTTTCGTTAGGTTATGATGGAGTCAAAAATATTTGTTGAATGTTCACTGGTTAAAAATATACATGGGGTGCAAAAAATTAAAATTTTTTACCCATTTATTCCCTAAAGACACCTGTCCGCTTATTTTTTAAATGAACGACGATAAGCTTTAAGCAGTTTTTGTATCTTTGTTGTTTCTAGTTTAGGAGATATGAGGATACCGAATTTACACTTTTTTACACCCTGAACATTCGAATTTCTAAAAATTCCGTCTTAGTGGTGGGAGACCAATCTCCTGTCCGAATTTCAGCTCTTTAGCTTCAACCGTTTAGACTGTGTGATGATATATCAGTCAGTCAGTAACGTTAGAATTTTATATATGTGGGCAATTTCATATTAAGCGACCCAACTCAAAAAATCGATTTTGACGAAATTTGCACCAAAGTTAGTGCTATTGGATAGTAGGCCAGACACAAATTTTCATCTCCATCGGGCAAGAACTGCCAATTGTCCAAAGGTGTTCAGTGAGCTATTACTTCATTCTTTCCAAAAAAAAAATTAAAATTTTTTTAAATGATATTTTTTTATTTTTTTTTTTTTTCAAAAAACACCTTTTTTCGCTCAAAAGAAAGCTTAAACAATTTCCTTCTTTGAGGACTTTACAGTCCCATAATGTGATGCCAGTGGGATATCTACCAAAAAAAAATATTTTTTGTTGTTTTTGATATATATATAACATTCTTTAATAAATGAGCGATATGTGTTTACTATGGGTATACAACATGGAAAAAACGGAAACTGTAAATAAATACAATATTTAATTTATTCGTTTTTTAAAATGTTTGTACATTAGGGTGGCCCAGAAAAGATTTTCCCACCGAAAATGAAAATGTAGTTTATTATACGATGCCTTCTTCAAAGTATTTGTCCTGATGTCAATATTTTGTGAGGTGAATCAAAGGATAATAGTTTCAGATTTTTATGATATTTTCCATACATTTTACAATGAAAATATTTGATGTCATATGAAAGGTCTTTCGAAGGGGCTTTAAAATCAAATATTTACGCACAATTAAGCCCCCTTCACATAAGCACACAAGTAATATGATCTGTCAAAATTTTGTGTAGAAGAGAATGGATGGGATCGTTTAAACGCAATATGTAATGATATCATCACATGGTTTGTTTATTATAATGGGCAATATCGGCCCACGTTTTCTTATTTATTTTTACTTACATATTTAAAAGTATTCCTCATTCAAAAATACGAGTATAGCGATGAAATTCGGCACAAATATGTGTTTTAGGAACCGAAAACTTTCTTCCAAATTTTACGAATATCGTTAGATCTGCTGTACAAGGTTCAGAAATCAGCATGCAATGGGTGCTCTAAGAACTAGTACTTCAGAAGCTTTGAACACTATATTGCACATTATACCTATAGATCTGCATATAATGGCCATATCTGCTTGCAGCTCAGCGGGGCTTAACTCATCCGGAAGGTGGCGATCAAGAACATATGGACACGCTAAGATTTTAAGCCTATTACCTACAATCTTGAACAAACCATCCGACTATATTACCCCACACACGGACTTTGATAGAGTTTTCAAAGTCAGAGTTTCTTCCAGGAGCGAGTGATGTAGAGGTAACCTACCGAGCGAATATACCACCAGAATCTTCACAGAAGGTTCTGTAGTATCTTTCAGGCTAAAATACTTGCGATAATGTCAGCCTGTAGGGTACTACATGACCTCAATATTCGCGGTAACATGGGAGTCTTTGTGGATAGTCAAGCTGCACTTCTCTCACTAAACTCTTATACTACCACTTCCCTATTAGTTAAACAATGCAAGAAGGATCTGTCTGCTGGCCGATTAGCTAGCCAGAGCGGGATCTGCTCTTGATATTTCCAACGCCGTTTTATCAAGAGCAGTATCCTCAGATTATTTCTTCAAAAGGCTGAAAATAGGAGGAATAACCTAGACACATGTAAAGGGACCAAGTTATTGTGGCCCTCCTTCAATGAGAAACGCACAAGAAGCCCTTTAAACCGAAGTAGGCGGGACATATCGAGGCTAATAGCAGTAATAACAGGACACTGGGTGAAAGGCAGATATGCAAGTCGGCTTATGCTCCCCTTCAACGATCACTGTCGCAGTTGAAAAGACAGGGAAAAAGAAGAAACGGTCTTTCATCTTCTCTGTGAATGCCATGCTCTTGCCGTAAAGAGAAGCCGCTTCCTTGGCGGTTACTTCATATCTAACCTTGGTGAGATATCTGGGTCTAAGCTTAATGATATCCTCAGATTTCTCACGGCTACAGGGTGGATCTAATACTAAAAATACTACATCTGACGAGTGGAGTGGTCCGGTCAAAACGAAGTCTCTTCGACTCTATTTGACAGTTCGCGTGCAGTTGTAAAAATAAACGCATAAACAAAATATGTTATAAACTGACTACATAAACGTGAATGATATTTATAAAAAGATTTTTATCTTTAGCAAAAAAAAAAAAAAAAAAAAAAAAAAAACAAGTAAACACATTCATTGTCATACACTTTAAAATTATTTAATTAAAATCTCAGTATCCATGTTGATATGTATAGTTGTTTAAATAAACATATTAATGTCATTGGTGCAAATTATAAAAAAAGTATACATTCAACTTCAACATTAAAAAAAGGTGATAATTTTATACAAATTTCTAACGGTTACTTGGGGTTCATTTGCATTTAATTCAAATTTATTTCGCAACTGCATTTGCCGTTATTTAGAAACACATTCACATTTTATCTTTATTTTCCCCCGCATTTTGTTTCCCCCTTACGAATTCAAACACTTTATTAGACATGCAAACATCATGTCTGTGTATTTATTGATCGTACGCATTTGAAATACGTTTAAATATGTTTTTATACGAATTTTAAAGTAAGCCAAGTGCAGCAATGTCTGTGTTTTTTAATTTTTGTTTTTATTTTTTATTGCAAAAAAATGTGTGTGTTTTTTTTGCAATATTTCTATATAGTAGTGCATATACATATATATGTATATTTGTGCAACTATGACTGTTTACTTTCAAGGATAAGTTCAAAATTTCAAGTGCAACAATGTTGACGTATATACAGAATCAAAGTCACTCTGTTAAATGCAAAAGTTCTTCCACATACACTCAAATATTTACACACTTATGTAATTTTAAGTTGGTATTGTACTATTACATACAAGTACTTGGCATGCGATTTAAATCAGCTGAACCGACTCTTATATTACCCTCTCATTAACATTCACTAGTATAAGATTTAAAAAATCTAACCTGGAATTATGTATGTATAAGTATGTAGATCAAAATTCTTTATAGAGACCAGAGCTCGATCATTGAGCTTAATATGAAAACCATTTTGGTTCTCGTAAATGTTTATACAAATGTTGGCCATGTTTTATAAAATTTAGTAATATTTGACATAACAAACCGAAGTCCCAGGTTCTTATTCTCGTTGGCTCTTTTTATTATTAAAAAACAAAACAACTTACTCAACAACTTATTTGTAAGCGAAATTGCAAATACTTATTCTCCTTAAATGTCATCACTGTGTTAAAATAATGAGTTAAAATGCTAATGAAGAAGTACCTAGTGACAAGAGGTTTTATTATTATTTCAACTCATAACACTTCAATGTAAGTTTTTCCTGGTACTTACATATTTCAAATATTCTGTTGAATGAATTAAACACTTTTAGCAAACATTTGAGTCAACTAGAATTAACTTGATATGAATTGTGTAATAGTTTTAGTTTAGTTTCGTTTTCAAATGTTTTCTTTGGATGTGAATGTATGTATGTGTGTAATGTAGTTGCATGCCGTTGCAATTGTCGGCATTTAGTTGTCTATTGGCTTTTCAAAAAGCCAAATGTGTTCAGAGATTTTAGTTAAAATACATAAACAATTATCCAACATAAATATATACAAATTAGAAATATATGTAAAATTCATATATAATTTTATACAAGTTTTAGTTGATTTAGATTAAGTTCAATTAAAAAAAAAATATTCAAATAACTAAACCTGTAATAGTATAATCGATATCGATTGTTACTGTTCATAACACTTAAGCAAATAACAAATTTATACATGTGAATGCAAATTTTGTTATGCTTAAATATACTACATATAGTATAATATGAAAATATGTGTGGCAGTTGGTCAAATGGAAAATATTTTATATGAAGAAAAATTAAACAGTCATGAAAATTTCGTTCAGTTCTGAATTACAAAAGTCAGTGTAATTCCAACCGGAATATTAAAAATTCACTTATTTATATTGTAAAAACACACATTATATTAAACAAACAAATGTAACGATTATTGCAGTTTTTTAAAATACAAAAACATGAAACATATCTGAATTTCTGTGAACATAGAACAGCACAACAACAAGTGCTTAGATTATAACGATAAATTCAAATTATTTAGTTATGCTGATTTATTCAAAATTACCAAGAAAATACTATTGAATCGAAACAATGGCATGTGAAAATGAATATGAAGAAAATTTGGAAAACCTTCGGAAACTGTTTAGTGTTAAAAATATTGTATCGTTTAATATAAATCACGTCAAATGTTCAGCAGGCAGCAGTTCCGGTGATAATTACATGTCTGTTGTAAAACGTTTGCAAATTCAAGGATATTCCGACGACCAGAATGATAAAGGTATGCCCAAAGTTTTAAACAAAATCTTATATTGATACAAAAACTTAAGTTCAATGGGGTTTGATGTTTACAAAGTTTTGCAATTTAAAATTTATTTATTTTTGGCCTGGGACTTTTAAGAAGTTTATTTGTGGAAAATATTTTTTATACACCCTAATATTTACACACACAATGTGTATAAAGTTTTATACTATAAACACTGCATACAAAATGACCTTGTTATTTGCATTTAGTGCAGTTAAAAAACACAATATACTAAAACAATTATGATAAATATTAATTAAATAAATGAAAATTGATTCATAGCTTCTCCTTAACATTATTAACCATTAATATCTTGCTAAGCGAGATATTAGAGAAAAGGTTAAAGGTCACAAAAATACATTTATGCGAATATCTTGCATATTATACGTATGTATGTATGTTCTACGAATTTGGATAATGAAATATTCTCTACAAAAAAATTAATAACAAATAAACTTATGTTATGAATAATAAGGAGAATATAAGCAAAACATTGATTTTAAGAATATTTGTGCTTACCGCTCATTTTAGTTTAATTCATTCAGTCTGTCACAGTTTTTCTTAATTTGGTCCCATTTTCTTATTTAACACTTACTTAACTTCTAACATTGTTGACAGTGACCCCACCGTACCCTTCCTGCAATTAGCCAGTTATTTGATGCACTAATTGAAAAATTACATAAGCGATAAACCAGTTCATTATTTTTTATATGTGTGTAAAGTATGCTTTCTGTCAAAAGTTGTTATTGTGTACATGTTTTGACTGTTAATTGTTTACATTTAATATGACATTTTTCGACAGTAAGCTAATTCTAGTACAAAAATAAAATACATGTTGTTTTTGTATTGTTGTAGTGATGCAACTTGTCACCTGTCTAATTTTGCCATGGGTGGTTGCAAAAGACGGTGGTGAAGGGAACTTGGTGAAATTAGCAAATGAAGGCTAAATTAAATATTTCCAAAAAATTTCGCCAAGAATTTTAATTATTAATTATTTTTAATAAATAATTAATTATACAGGCCGACAAAATTGGAAAAAAGTCGAAAACCTGACATAAATCTTACCTCACATTTTCTCCATAACATCTGGGACTTGAGATATCGTGTCCTGAAATTTCAAAAAATGCCATTGAGTCGTTATAACAACGCCAAGACAACTTTATTTATAAAATGTCGATTCTGTCAATTTTGAAACAAAGTATATATCTTCTTCGAGATATATTCACTTAAAGCATTTATAGCCTATACTACTGTAGTGTGGAGAGTAATATGCTTTGTAAATATTGTTTATAACCATGTAAACCAAAATATAGACTCATGGATAAAATATTTACACGTTTCAGAATTTTGGCATCTATTTGTTAGAGCTTATTTATATTAATATATATAATTTTATTAATTTCATTCAGTTAAAATATGTAACTTCACAAATTATTATATTATTTTAGTTGTCATTGAAATTTATATTTTTCTAAAAGATGAATTTTGTTATTCGTTTTTCTCAATTGTATTAAAATCGTATTATAAAATAAAACTATAATTCTTAATCTCCGTATTTTACCCTAACAAATTTGAATATTTATCTAGTTATGGGCCCAGACATGGCTGAATGTTTTCTGTAAATTTTTTTGAGGGTCGGAATTTTGATAATTGGAGATTTAGATTGGAAACAGTTTTGGATGAGCATGGATTGCTGAATCTAGCTCTACAAGATATTAAAGAACTTGTAGCTCAATAAGCCAATGCTACCAAGGTGGAAGAGCTAAGGAAGAACGATAAGAAGGCAAAGTCAATAATCATCAGAAGAATTGCAGATTCTCATTTAGAATATGTAAAGGATTGCAGCAGTTCATATGGAGAACAACCAGGGTTTAATATTTAGTTTTTAGTTTTATTTTTTTAAATGTCGACCGAACTGAAGAAAGTTCAAGTATTTATTTTTCCCTCACAAGCTAACTGAAGTCAGTCAACTGTGTCAACGCACTGCTGCAATAACTTGCAAGTGGTTTTGTTTTTCTTCAGCAGCCAAACACACAAGCAGCGGCCATATTAAGTTTTTCAACTCAGCCGAACTGAACACAACGACTGAACAGTAAAAACAGATTTGCGTGTGCTGCTTACATATTGCTTACCCAGCGGTAAATGAAACAAAGTACTTAGATAATATTCGATGACATCAGTATGACGTTCTAAGCGAGCAATCTAAGTACTTAGAGTGCAATGTATGCGTAATCCAACATATCATGCACTTTAATTATAACATAGATTACGATTTAAGCAGAGAGTTAGCTGCCTTTTTCATTTTGTTTTTTGTTTTTATTTCTTAAAAAAAGCCTAAAGTACCGTTTTATTTTTCTTTTGTATACTACATGAAAAGAAGAATCTTTTTGTATCAGTTTAAAGTTGATCTTTTGTAAGTGAATTTGTGTTTTGTTAAAAAAGTTATTTTATTGTAAAAATTTAAAATAATTGTGGTGATCTAAACGGCAGAAATGGATTTAAAAATTGGTGTAAATTTATTTCATACATTCTAGTTTTAATACTGATAATTTCCTCCTGATTGTTTACAGGATCTGTAAAGGAAGATGGCCGAAAGTTTCAAAAGAAAATTAAGATTAATTTCATTTATCTTCGTTAAAATTGTTTAATTATATTTTTATTGAATTATCTATAATACATGTTTATTATTTGATAATCATTTTTAAATAAACTTACATAATTTTAAAATAAATATAAAAAAATATATATTTTTTCTATAACAAAAAGGGAAGACAAATGCAAATAGGATTGTAATCTACATACATTACATTACTATTCGCTTAGAACTCCACACATTATGTAAGTGAAATTTTAATTTGTCCTAATGATATTGTGGCTTACATTCTAAGCGAGAGCACATCGATGTGGCAGCCTAGGACACTTTTATGTTAAATCTAATTAGAAGAATAAGTGAAAGCATCACCACTGACTGCCACGAAATATCACTTAGATAAGCGAGTACATAATGTATATTTTTACCGCTGGGTAGTTCTTGGTTTCGTTTTCTTACTAAGGGACGTAAAAAAAACTGATAGTTTGACTGGTTAGTACAAATCAAGCCGACTGAACAATAAAACTTGATGGTTTGTTTGTTCAGTAAGACTTTGTTATTGTATGCAATTTGTTTTAGTATATTTTATGTTTTTGTGTTTAATGTTGGCAAAAGTAAATAAAGTAATTGATAATTATTGCTAACAGAAATTGTTAATTAATTTAAAATTTATAAAATTATAAATTACTATACTTATAAATTTAGATATTTTCTTTAAATAAAAATTGATTTAAATTTAAGCATTTTGATGATTTTTTAGTGAGATTTTGTTATTGTATGTATGTATGTATGTATATTAGGGTGGGTCGAAAATAGGCTTTTCGCTCGGATCAACATCTAATAGTGAAATTGCGTTGTATTTTAACGTCAAATGGAAGACTGTAAAATATTATTCAATTATTTTGAGGGTAAGAACCCGCGCATCGCCGCCAAAGTTTGTAAATGCGTTTATATGGGAAAAATGGCACTTTTTGGAGTTTTTTCACAAAATGAGGCTTTAAGTATTAATTATTGCACCATTTTATAGCAAAATCGTAATGTCTACAAAATTGTCTTTCCAAAAAGATGGAAAAACTCAAAATTCGTTAAACAAATTTTGAGTTATTAAAATTTCCCCCGAGAATTTTGTGTTTCTGAAGACATATAAAAGTAAATATAAGAAAATTTTTGTTAGTTTCGAAAAATTTTACAAAAAATTATCTTCATAAGGTTCATAAATGTGCTAGTACGAATTTTTGTTCAAATTGGATAACACTTACTCGGTTTAGTCTGTGGTCAAAAAAGGGCCATTATTTTAACAGCATCTCCAAAACTCCATTTTCAAACTTTAAAAAAATTTGTTAAATGGATTATTAAAAATTGACGTTTTCTATGCTGGATATTATAAAGAATATATAAGAATTAAACACAGAAAGAATGAGCTTAATACCTCTCATAGTTTTACCGTACCTGCGATGTGAATTTGAAGGATTTCGGGAAAAAGGCAATTTTTGCCAATAATTAAGTAAAAATTATATTATTACCAATTGTTGCTTAATTTTGATCAATTAAATTGCGATTATTATTTCCGAGTCCATGAAAAATTATTTCTGATAAAATTTCCGAAATTAAAAATCATTAACCCTCTATAAACCGGGGTCAAAATCAAGTTTTTGTATATTTAGTATAAATAGCAAAATATTGTGTATTTAATTATGAATTGATTTTGACAAACTACACGAAAATATATCCAGAAATCTAGGAATCAAACTTCTTCAAAAATTAACCCTCTGTCATACTTGGGGTCAATTCAAGACCGATTTTTTAAACACTACAAAAAACACTTTTAAAAAGGAATTTTCTAAAATTAACTTTCTTAAAGATTTAATGGATTGAATTTGAATGTAGTAAAAATAACTTCTAAGAAGTTTCATCAATATCCATCAACAAATTAACAACATCATGCTCTTATTTCTTCAAGAACATAAAATTCAAAAATTTGATTTTGACACCGGTGTTTAGAGGGTTAATGATTTTTAGTTTCGAAAATTTGATTAGAACTAACTTTCCATGGACTCGGAAATAATAATCGCAATTTACTTGATCAAAATTAAGCAACAATTGGTAATAATATAATTTTTACTTAATTATTGGCAAAAATTGCCTTTTTCCCGAAATCCTTCAAATTCACATCGCAGGTACGGTAAAACTATGAGAGGTATTAAGCTCATTCTTTCTGTGTTTAATTCTTATATATATCTCTTATAATATCCAGCATAAAAAACTTTAATTTTTAATAATCCATTTAACAAAATTTTTTAAAGTTTGAAAATGGAGTTTTGGAGATGCTGTTAAAATAATGGCCCTTTTTTGACCACAGACTAAACCGAGTAAGAGTTATCCAATTTGAACAAAAATTCGTACTAGCACATTTATGAACCTTATAAAGACAAACACAATATTTTTTTGTAAAATTTTTCAAAACTAACAAAAATTTTCTTATATTTACTTTTATATGTCTTCAGAATCCCAAAATTCTCGGGGGAAATTTTAATAACTCAAAACTTTTTTAACCAATTTTGAGTTTTTCCATCTTTTTGGAAAGACAATTTTGTAGACATTACGATTTTGCTATAAAATGGTGCAATAATTATTACTTAAAGCATCATTTTGTGAAAAAACTCCAAAAAGTGCCATTTTTCCCATATAAACGCATTTACAAACTTTGGCGGCGATGCGCGGGTTCTTACCCTCAAAAAATTGAATAATATTTTACAGTCTTCCATTTGACGTTAAAATACAACATAATTTCACTATTAGATGTTGATCCGAGCGAAAAGCCTATTTTCGACCCACCCTAATATACATACATACATACATACAATAACAAAATCTCACTAAAAAATCATCAAAATGCTTAAATTTAAATCAATTTTTATTTAAAGAAAATATCTAAATTTATAAGTATAGTAATTTATAATTTTATAAATTTTAAATTAATTAACAATTTCTATTAGCAATAATTATCAATTACTTTGTTTACTTTTGTCAAATTTAAACACAAAAACATACAATATACTAAAACAAATTGCATACAATAACAAAGTCTTACTGAACAAACAACCCATCAAGTTTTATTGTTCAGTCGGCTTGATTTGTACTAACCAGTCAAACTATCAGTTTTTTTTACGTCCCTTAGTAAGAAAACGAAACCAAAAACTAAGCAATACGTAAGCAGCACACGCAAAACTATTTTTACTGTTCAGTCGTTGTGTTCAGTTCGGCTGAGTTGAAAAACTTAACATGGCCGCTGCTTGTGTGTGTGGCTGCTGAAGAAAAACAAAACCACTTGCAAGTTATTGCAGCAATGTGTTGACACAGTTGACTGACTTCAGTTAGCTTGTAAGGGGAAATTTTAACGAGTTACTATTTTTTAAGCATGGTACTAAATTTAGTCAAATATTTAGTAATTTGCGACTGCAATTAGCAGTTTTTTGAAACCCTGAGAACAACAGGCACTTACAAATGTGTTTGCAAAGAAAAGTATGTATATCAAATCAACTATTTTCAAGAAAGAAGCTGCTGACAATGAAATATAAAGAGAATGAAAATTTAAGCGGATTTTTCCTCAAATTATACAGTTTGGTAAGACAACGTTGTTATAGCTATTGAAACCCTTAACCCAAACAATCTGGAATTGGATTACATTAAAAATCGATTACTAATGATTCAGTTAAAAATGTGGCAATGAAAGCAACCATTTTATTGTGAATGCAAAATGTCGCAATGTTGAATCCAATACTTGTATGAAATGGATAATGGATTCCGGTGCCAGTGACCACATGTCGAATAATGAACAATGCTTTAAAGATTTACATGTACTCAAGAATTCGGTTGCTATTGGTGTTGCTAAAGCCCCCTTCACACGAGCATACAAGTAATATGATCTGTCAAAATTTTGAGTAGAAGAGAACGGATGGGATCGTCTAAACGCAATATGTAACGAAATCATCACACATTGAGAGAGAATACGGATGGAAAATTTGACAGTCGTATGGCTCTCTTAATTTTTTGAAATGATTAAAAAAACAAGCAAGTCGCATTAGATCAGGGATGTATTTTTATGTAAACACATACAAAAAAGTGAAACAGCTGTTTCATCTTACTTTGTTATCGTTTTATACCAAATCATACGACTTTTATTCTCTTTTTTGTCATACAGATGGAATTTCATTTTACTTTTCCATTAGATTTGTCGTACGTAAAGTGTGATCGTCTGAAGGGCCCTTAAAGGTGGTGTTTGATGATGATATTACTATAGAAAAGTCAGAGGCGGTAGATGAAATAATAATAGAAGACTCAGAGATTGATCAACAGGAACCACCAGTAAATAATTATATGGCTATAGCTTTAAAAGCAGTCTAATACTCCTTCAACATAGGAGAATATAAAAAATTGTAATAACTCAAGTGAGTGGTACAAAGCTGTCAAAAACAAATTAGATTCATTAAAGGAAAATAAGACCTGGAATTTAGTTCGACGTCCTGAGGGAAAAAGTATTGTTGAAAGTAAGTGTGTATTTAAGCGAAAATTAGATGGTAATGGAAATCTCGATGAATACAAGACTCGTGTTGTAGCACAGGGGTTTACTCAACGTCAAGGTTTTGATTTTCAAGAAACGTATTCTCCTGTTGCATCTCTTGGAACTTTTCGTATATTACTTGCGGTTGCCAATATGTTTAAATATCATATTCAACAAATGGGAGTTAAGACAGCGTTTCTTAACGGATATCTTCATGAAGAAATGTATATACATAAAACAACCTAAAGGTCTAAAGTAAATTAAATCATTGTTTATACGGATTAAAGCAATCCCCACGCACGTGGAACGAGATTTAACTAAATTAAAATTTGAACGGTCCAAAAATGATTTTTGTCTGTAGATGCGTAAACTTAATAATCATATTGTATACTTATTACTTTATGTAGATGACCTCTTGCTTGTTGGAAACAGCATGAAAGAAATTGAAATTGTTAAAACGTCATTGAAGAAAGAATTTGAAATGAAAGATTTCGGAAATATCGATGTACATATATTTGGAATCAATGTTATTTGAAAATTCGGAAATGAAAACACTGTAAGTAAAATTTAAACTTTCAATAAGACACAGAAAAACGCCGAAACACATGAACTTAATTTTCGGTCGTAGAATTTAGTGACATACTCCCTTTTGAAAAGTTGGGTCAAAATAGGGAGATAAAGGATTTTAAAGTTTGAACTGTTTCTGAGGTGATTTTTGATTATTTAAATTTAAAAAAACTTTCACGCATAGAAATAAATACATGAAGCTAGAGTCCATTTTAATTAATTATGCATATATATATTTAGTTTTTTATAATAAGTTCGTATGTCTACATATAAGTAAAAACTTTTCTGTGTCTTTTTGACATACCTACTTACAGTGAAATTAATCAAAAATATTTTATAGTCAACGTTTTGGAATGGAAAACTGTAATGGTGTTAACAATCCAATGGAAACCAAATTATGTTTGCATAAAGATTCTGATGAACTTATTAAATTATTATTAATGCTTACATTAAGTCTTGAGTGTAAATTATTTAAGCCGATTTTAAAATTGCGCTACAATTTGTAAGTGCTTAAAGTTAAAGTTTGATTAAAGTTTTTGGGTATTATGTTTCTTTGCTTACCAAAAAGCAACCTACCGTTTCCTTATCATCCATATTGGTCTAAAACCCAGAAAAGTATATATATTCTTGATCCTCATTAGATTCTAAGACGATCTAGCCATGTCCGTCCGTCTGTCCATCTGTCTGTCCGTCTGTTGAAAACACGATAGAGTCCGAACGGAAAAAGCTAGAGAGCTTGCAAGTTGTTTGGTATTGAAAATGGCCCTCCCGGAAAACAGGTTTAACTGTCATAATTGGATAAAAACTACCCGTATGGCGACGAAAATACACAAAAACAAGTCTTATACAAAATCTCTCTGCCAATTTTTATGAGGATCGGTCCATAATTGACCCCCCATATAGGTAGGTAGGTAGGTTGATAGGAGGATGTATACTACATCAAATCCGAAGAAATACACCTAGGCCACTATCGGAAAAAAAAAAAAAAAAAAAAAAAAAAAAAAAAAAATTGTTCACTGAATGTATTATTTTTCCATGTTCAGAAACTCAGTTTCCTGGACGTAATTCCTAAGAATCTTCCAATCGGTGTTGGTTAAGAATGTTATTTCTGGAATAACATCACTTCCAAGATACTTGGATCTAACTTCGACGAATGCCTGACAATGGCAAAGAAAGTGCTCCAGAGTTTCACTGTCCTCTCCACATGCTCTACATTCGTCTGAATTCGCACGTCCAATTTTGTATAGATGTGCTCGTAATCCTGTGTGTCCACTGAGAATACGTACCATCATACTAACCTCAGACTTGCTCATTTTGAGAAGATTTCTCGTCTTGCTCTCATCAGGGTCACCCCATAGAATCTTTGTGGTTCTACCCACCGTTTCATTATTCCAAGAGGCCTTATGGGATTCTCTCATCCATATTTTTAATTCAGCTTTTGTTGCGTCGAATGGTTTTGCGTTTGTCAGGTTAACTACATCGAGCTCCCTTCCCTTTAAAGCTATTACATTCGCCCTTTCGTTGCCGGCTACTCCCGAGTGGCCTGGTACCCATATGATGTGAACCTTACCTCTGGGAGAGTATTCAGTTAAAGCTTTCTTACAATCCAATACGGTCTTAGATTTAATTCTATCACCTGATATCGCACAAATTGCCTTCTGGCTGTCGGTAAATATATTAAGCCCTGTGGGCGCCATATTTATTCTAATCCAATTTACACATTCCGTTATTGCTCGTACTTCTGCCTGGAAGCTTGTGTTATGATTAGGTAAACGGTGGTATATTTCTGTTTCTGGGTCTTCAATATAGAACCCCAGACCCACTTTGTCCCCTAATTTAGAGCCATCCGTGTAGCAACGGATTCCTACTGGTATTTGCTCTAATGTTCCGCTTGACCAAGACATTCTATCTGGGATTAGCGTTTCAAAGTTTCCGACATATTCAGTGTCTGGTATGCGATCAGGCACGTCCGATGAATGTGTATAACCTTCCAATGTGTCCAGTATACATTGATGACGTGTCCTATAACCGTTTTTGGCCAGTTCGCCTAAAGTAAAGAGCCGTTCGGCTGTAAGCGCCGCCTCATATCTTATATATGTTTCAATGGGTGGAATATCTAGCAACGTTTCCAGAGCCTTGGTTGAAGTAGTACACATGGCACCACTTATACCCAAGCAGCATGTACGCTGAACTCCCTGTAGTAGTTTGATATTACACTTTTTGTCCAAAGCAGTCCACCAGATTATTGAAGCATAAGCTAGAATTGGTCTAATTACACTTTTATAAAGCCAATTTGTCATAGTAGGACTAAGACCCCATTTCATGCCTATGGTTCTCCTACATATCGCCCAGCACCGATGTGCCTTGTTGATCCTATCCTCTATGTGGTGTCTCCATTTTAATTTCCGGTCAAGTATTACACCTAAGTACTTAACTTTGTCTGTCACCGGTATCTTCTTGCCCAAGAAGCAAGGTTCAGTATATGTAGAAATTTTTGTCTTTCTTGTGAAAAGACAGATTTCCGTCTTCGCCGGGTTAACATTGAGGCCTCTCGGTTGAGCCCAGCTCAAGGCCGTATTCAGAGCCTCCTCAGCTCTTCTACACAAGTAATTTGGATCCTTTCCCTTTAAAAGTATTACGACATCGTCTGCATAGCAGACAGGTCTAAGTCCTTTCTCGG
The DNA here is from genome assembly GCF_015586225.1 of Lucilia sericata. Lineage (NCBI taxonomy): Eukaryota > Metazoa > Arthropoda > Insecta > Diptera > Calliphoridae > Lucilia > Lucilia sericata. The sequence goes on from NW_023994042.1 coordinate 3,400,223, forward strand.
TTAGGGTCCTTAGGAGGCTATTAATCGTGGTGACCCAGAGTAAAGGTGACAAAATGCCACCCTGTGGTATACCGCGAAATACCTTTTTCCTGATAGTTATATCGTACATCTCGCAGCTTATCCATCTGTTCCTTAGCATGTAGTTGATCCAGTTACGGAGCACCCGGTCAACATAAAACTGGTCTAGGGATTGGATAAGGGTATCAGTGTGCACGTTATTGAAAGCGCCTTCGATGTCAATGCATACTGCCAGTGTATACAGTTTGCTATCGAAAGATTCACTTATGTAGTGGACAACTTCATTTAAAGCGGTCTCCACCGATCGTCCCTTTACATAAGCATGCTGCTTATATTTAAGGTCATTGTATGGTATGCTGCTTTTAACCATGCTATCGACTATCCGTTCCAAGGTTTTAAGTAGGAAGGACGTAAGACTTATCGGTCGATAGGACTTAGGTGTCGCATAGCTAGGTTTCCCTGGTTTGGGTATAAATATTACCCTTGCATCCTGCCATTTAACTGGGGTATATGCCAATTTTAAGCATGCAGTGAATATCTGTGACAGATGTACGGAAACCAGTCCCGCCTCCATCTGCAAAAGTGCCGGGAAAATTCCATCCGGCCCTGCAGCTTTATAGGGAGCAAAGCTCTTGATTGCCCCTTTAACCATGTCAGTTGTAATAACTATTTCCGTGTTACCCTCCCCTTCCTCCAATATCGGTTCATCTATGTTATTCGATATACCGGGTGGGAAATGAGAATCCATTAGGAGTTTCATTGTCTCCTCCATATCCTCAAGCCTCCTGCCCGTGTCATCGATCATAGATTCCGGTTGGACATGAGTTTTGGATAGGAATTTTTTTATCTTCGATACCTCATTTACGCTATCTACCTGTTCACAGAAAAGTTTCCAGGAGTCTCGTTTGGCTCTTCGAACGATTTTCTTATATTCACCAAGTTTATTACGATACTCATCCCAGTATACTGCGGTCTTTTTACGCCGTGCCCGGTTAAATAGTTTGCGAAGAGTCTTCCCAAGGTTCCGGATCTCCCCAGTTACCCAGGGTTTTTCCTGGGCAGATCTCCGCTCTCGCAGAGGGCAGCTGTCCTCGAACGATTCAACCAGGGCACTTGTGAACGTTTCCACTTTGGCATCTATATCCTCTTTATTTCGACATTGAAAAGTGTCCTGACCTAAACGGTTCTTTAGTAAGGCCCCGAAATTGTCCAATTAGTTTTAGACTTATTCCGAAACTTTATCGGCTTTGGTGGTGGCCTTAGTATTTTGAATCTTATGTACCGATGATCAGAAAAGGAGTGCTCGTCCGAAACTCTCCAATCCTGAATTTCGTTTATAAGCTCTTCTGAACATATAGTTATATCTAATACTTCTTCTCTGATTCTATTGACGAAGGTAGCTTTATTACCTAAGTTCAATGTTATCAAGTCTTTAGTATTAAAGAAATCCATGAGGGCTTGTCCCCTGCGATTGGTGTTTGTACTACCCCAAGCTACATGATGCGAGTTGGCATCACAACCTATTACAATTTTCTTATTTTTCCTTTGTGCCTCTTCAACCAGTTTCATCAGATCCGACGTTGGTGGTAGGGTCGGAGAATCGAAAGGCAGGTAAATAGATGCAAGGTATATGTTGCCTCGACCTTGCTTCAGCACCGTTGCATCCGATGTTGATAATCCTGTTGAGAGGAGAAAACATAAGTTCTTGTGACATAAGATACATGTTCTCGGGCGAGATCCTGTATCAGCGTAGAAAAGTTGGAAATTTACGTGATTTAATCCAGAAACCTTGTTGCGAATCGTCCAAGGTTCCTGGATTAAAGCTATATGTATTTTACCTGTGTTGATTTTAGCCATCAGAGCGTTGGTAGCTGTCTCGCTCCGATGGAGGTTTATTTGGATAACCTCAATCATGGTCATCCATTAAACTGTCTTCCAGCGAGTTGGTGGTCACCTCCTCGCTCTTTGGATTTGACTCCTCCGGATAGCCTGAAGTGGCTATTAATGCAGTGAGTACTGTTGATGGCACTGCGGTGTCCTTATCAGGCATAGGAATAGCAGTATTTTTAATAGACACATTCCCAATTCTGGAGAGCATTGCTGTTCTGTCTTCTGGCGGGTGAGTGATTTCCTCCTCGCTTTTAGGATTTGACTCCTCAACATTGCTAGTACTTGCTAATGATGCTTTGGGTACTGTCTTAGGTGTTTTAGTGTCCTTGTCGGGGCCGGTTTTGACAGCCCTTTCAATCGGCGCCTTCCCAATTTTGGAAAGGGCAACTACACTTTCTTCTGGCGAGTTAATGGTAAATTCCTCGATTTTAGGATTTGACTCCTCAACGTTATCAGTAGTGGATACTGTGGTCTTAGGTTTTTTAGTGTCCTTTTCGAGGCTTGTTGTAACAGCCCTTCCAATCGGCACCTTCCCAATTTTGAATATGACAGATTTAGAGGCGAAGTAAGCCCTACCTTTATTCTTGGCAAGACTAGCCATGGATTTCTGGTCGATACCTATTACAAATAAAGTTCCCTCAGGTTCTTCTTTCCTGTAAAAGACATCCCATTTTTCCACGGCCAGCTCAGCATTTTGACCTCCAAGAATTTCCAGTATACGTTCATTAGCCAGTTTACTGCCCCATCCTTTTATGTAGACAGTGGACTTTAGGAGCACCGGAAGCTCGCTCTTCTTTGCCAGTCCCAGCCTAGCGCCGTCCCAGGGAGGAGGGATACTTTCCACCAAGTTCTTTAGGGTGCTAACACATTGGTGAGATGCCAACCTCATCAACATCACGCCCATGCTGAACTCGCAGCTCTCGCTCTCTATTGGTTGTTTGCCCTTTGAAGCTATTGCATGGTCCACTATCTTATTGTTGACCAGGTCTTCTATTTTACTCTGTTGGTCTATTGGAATTTTGCCTGTCGGATTACCGGCATCGTAAACTGCATAGCAGAGATCGTCCCGGTGCCTACTTCTGGCAACTTTGGCGTAAGATGGCGGCTCTTTACCTTTTCCTCCGTCTAGCTTCTCCTTCCTCGTTTTTCGGGGCTTCTTTTGAGATTCCCTTACCTTCGAGGTTGATTTCGCCGACGTGTTCGTCTTCGGAATATCTGGCTTGGCGTTGTCACCCTTACTCGCAGGATTCTCACTTGAGATTCCTTTGAGTGAAGTATGGCTTGGCTTCGACTGTGTATTAGAAGACGGGGAGCTCTTTTTCTTCTTAGGCTTATTCTCAGTTGTCAACTCCTCGGGTGACCTGATCCTTTTTGCCTCAGATCTTGTGAGAGAGTCCGATTCCTTTGGAGTGTCGTGGGATTGACTAACTATGATTTCCTGAAGCATCTTTTTCAACTTCCTCCTCTGTGCTCCAGAAAGTCTTTTCTTAGCAATAGGTAGTTTAGCTATGCTATCACTCACCTCTTTCACCATTTGCTCTACTTCATCCTTTTTGGGATTTGCTATAATGGTATTATTATTATTATCATCTGAGGATTCAGAGTCGGAACCCTCACCTATATTTAAAGGCTGAGGTAGCTTAGAGCTCTCTCCGAGTACATCCTTCTCTTTCACCCCTATATTTTTGCCAGCGGCATGCTGTACACTTGACGCATTGTCCGCCACGGAGGCCAAGGTACCCACCTCCGTAGTAGTATTCTGCTCACGATTGCAGGATGACGACGACACGTGACTCGCGAGTAGATCAACACTTGCCGCCGGTACTGGGTTATTTAGGCCCTGCACCGTAACTTTTATCTTTTTATTTTTATTTTCCATATTTGTTTTTTTTTTTTTTTTTTTTTCCAGTTTTTTGGTCCGCGGGGAATATAATATTCCCAGGTGGTGGACAATCTGCCCTCCCTCAGCTTAAGTGAAATTAAAGCTGGGAGAGGACAGATGGTCCATCACCACCCCCTATCCGCCACCCGGGGACGCGCTCGGTAGGAAAAATCTGGAAAACTCCCCCATATAAGGTCTCCTACATAAAATTACTTTAACGCTCATTTCTGGCTTAAAAATGCGTGTAAAGCGATGAAATTCAACATGAATAAGATTTTTTCGAGTCAAAATTTCTCTACCAAATTCTATAAGGATCGGTCCATAATATACCCTACCCCCAATATAAGGTCCCCTTCAGAAAATTAATTTAAAGCTTATTATTGGCTTAAAAATACAAGTACAAGTACATAAACAAGTTTCGTGTGAACCAAAATCATACTACAAAATTCCACGAGGATAGCGCCATATTTGACCCTACCCCCATATAAGGTCCCCATAAAAAATGACTTTAACGCTCATTTCTGGATGAGAATAGGTCCAGAATTGACTCTACCCCTACAAAAAATTTGACATAAAATTTGTTTTTAAAAATTAATACTATTAATTCCGAAGAGCACGGTCCATACTTAAGTCCTCAATAAAGGCCCTCTCCCAAGATAAGATTCGGCACTGCCGAATATAAGACTCTTACTTGTTGTCAATTGTATTCAAATCGTTTTATAAAATATCCCCCTTATTCATAAACAACATTTAATTTTATAAAAGGTTTATAAAACAAAATTTCCATACGAAATTTGATTTATAAATCGTTTATAAAATAAAATTGTGTTTATGAATAAGGGGGTATAATTATAATTCTTTACGTCCATATTTTACCCTAACAAATTTGAATATTTATCTGTCGTATTATCTAATAAGGGCAGTGGGATAGATTTTGATTAGAGCAGTTTTATACCCTTCTCCTTCGTGAGAAGGGTATATATACTCCCGCTCACTTAAATAGGTTCACTTTTTTGTTTACATTCAAATTAATTATTTGCAAAAAATAATGGACTAATTAGTAATATTAAAATTTTAAATAATAACATGATGTCTTGGTATCACTAGTAAGACAAAAATTAGCACAATACCTAATAGCTGATTTTTAATAATTTTTTTTCTAACATACTACGTTTTTCGGCTCATTTGAGTAGGTTCATTCAGATTAAAATCAGTTTACTGCTGGCAGTGGGTAAAATCCATTCATATTCTAGTGTCTGTGAATAAAGACAATATATATTTTTTAAATTTTAAATTTTGCTTATCTAGTGAGAATTGTAATGCCATACTGGAAATAGCTTATTTCACATTTTCGGATATCGGATTTGGAACCCTTGCGTGGATATTTCGAAAATATAATGTCCTGATTCTTACCGCTGGGGCTGTAAAACGATAGATTCAAAGAGTGGCCTCCATAATCTTCTCGCCTATTTATTATTGAAAATGTTTCGGATATTCTTTCTAGTAAAGTGTATAGGTCGGGCAGATAGTATGACACAAAAGAAGACTAAATTGAAGGAACTAAAAAGGCTTTGACCGAAATTTTCTTGCCATTACTTAAGAATCTTTATAACTATTTTTCACCTCGAATTTTCGAAGTTATATCAAGTAACGGCGGATATGTTCCTTACTAAATCTTTTCTAAAGCTTTGTAAAAATATTTATTAAATAAAATAAAAGTTTCATAAAAAATGTATTTGTTGTTGCTTTTTTCGAAATTTTAAAAACTACTTCCATTAAAAGTAAAAATATAAATTTTAAGAATTTTCTTAAATTATTCTCGGCAACACTGCTTGAAACTGCTAACTACATACATATGTACTACTATTAAATACTGTTTTAAAGGTCATTTATACGCACATTTTATTTTCATTCATAAAATATTTCATTTGCGCATGTTTAAGTTTTGTTTTATTACAATTTTTTCTCTTTCAGAGTTTGTGAACAAAAAACAATACTAGATAATATACATAAATATTAGACAGACTCACATAATAAGAGTTTTAAAATAAAACTGATTAAAACACATTTTGTTATAATTTTTGGCTGGATACACATGAATGATTCATGTTGTGGCCTAATTTAAGATAAAGGTTTAGTCTGTGTTATATTTTATTTCTTTTTCGATTATTTAGTCAGTTATGAAAGTTAAAACCATTTTCTGAAGGGGAACCTATATTTGGTATAGGATCTAATATGACCCGATGTCATACTTTACAATATAATTTCTGGGTACATAAAGTTACTTCTGCAAAATTTCTATTCAACATGTACCGATATTGCTAATTTTCCGATATTACTTACTTTCTATAATCTCGAGCAGATAGAAACCCATTTCTCAATATAAATAGTTTCCAGCAAAAACTTTTTCTTTCTCAACAACTTACTTTTCAATGACAACTATAACAGAATGTCTTACTTATAAAGAGTCTTGTAATGGCGAATTTTTAATCTGAAATATTGCAGCTTATTTTCGGCTTTTCCATTTTGTTTGCTCATTTCCAGTGTACACTTAATAAGGTAGCCTCGTCGCTACAACAAATACAACAATACAAAAACAACAGGCGATTTGTTATTGTGAAATAATCCAATCTGTCAAAATAAACTGCATGCGGAGAATGAAAAAGCAACAAATAAACATAATAAAAATACGAGTTTTTAGCAAATATTTTAAATTTTAACTATTAATATTAATATATTAAATTAATTAAACGTGGAATGCCTGAAAATCATAACTATAACTATTGGGAGGACAAATTTTGCGAATAGAACGTGCTTTTTGTGAAAAGTAATTGGTTGTGCTAAAAATTTTTTAATCTGATATGGAACGTGTGCCGGAGCAAAAGATTTTCTTATTTTATCAAGGGAGGAGGACAACAAAGACATTTAATCGCAATTGACCCAGAAAACTTATTTAAAAACATAATTTTCTTCACTTTTGAAAAATTTTTACAACTTTTGCGATTTTTTCTTAATGTAAATAAACAGGAATTTTTACAGATAAGATTGTAACAGCTGATGACCAGCTGTGTGGACGAGGCTACCTTATTAAGTGTACACTGCTCATTTCAATTAAATGTGGCCGATCATTACGAAAATCGACAGTGTTATTTATAATTATCTCAAACTTAATTATACTGATTTTTGGAGAAATAGTGGCGTTTTTGACGTAATTATGAGCTAAAAGGCCCAAATCGGTGGGTCCGGTTGCATGGGGGCTAGGGCAAAATTTGGTACGATCCTTATAAAATGTATTGTCGGGATTAATGTTTATATAAAACTTATTTGTGCCAAATTTCATCGTGATACTAGCGTTTATAAGTGAATTGTGGACATTTAAGTAATTTTCTGAGGGGGACTTTGTATGGGGGATAGTGTCAAATAATGCCCGATCATTATGAAAATAGACAGTGTTATTTATAATTATATCAAACTTAGTTGTGCCGATTTTTGGAAATATAGTATGTAGTATATTTGACGTAGTTATGAGTTAAAAGGTCCAAATCGGAAGGTCCGGTTATATGGGCAAGGACAAAACTTGGGCCGATCCTTATAAAATTTATTGTCGGGATTTATGTTTATATAAAACTTCATTGTGATACTAGTGTTTATAAGTGAATTGTGGACATTCAAGTCATTTTCTGAAGGGGACTTTGTATGGGGGCTAAGGTCAAATAATGCCCGATCTTTACGAAAATCGCTGAAATTATTAAGACATATATAAAACTAAGTTTATGAGATCAAAACCCTATTCGGGGGGTTCGGTTGTATGGGTGCTAGGTGAACTAATGGACCGATTTCAATAGCGTTAGTTCTTGGTTCAAAAGCGCACGCTCCAAATTTCATCAAATTATCCCAAAAATTGCGACCTGTAGAGTGCGCACAAGGTTTACATGGACCATACATGGGCACACTGCAGTATAATTTTACTGCATTACACATCTCAGTAATCAGTAAATTTTTACTGGTTACTGAAAAAAATTTCAGTATTCAGTATATCTTTACTGGTTACTGAAAAAATTTTCAGTATTCAGTAAATTTTTACTGATTACTGAAAAAAATTGCAGTATTCAGTAAAATTTTACTGAATACTGAAAAAAATTTCAGTAAACAGTAAAAAATACTGGTAATGCAAATCTTACTGAATACTGAAATTTTTTTCAGTAATCAGTAAAATTTTCAACCAAAATGCATTATTAGTAAAAAAAATATTATATTTAACTAAAATTTTCATACAACTATTATCATATTGATCTCTTTTACTCTCTTTTCTATTAATAATCTAATATTATAAAATATAATGAATGCTTCCAACAACTTTTTATTGGCCGAAAAAATTATATACGATTTAGCACCTTATATAAATGTGTATAATGTATGTGCATAGCTAAGTTATTGTCTTCTGAAAAGATTTGCAATCCCAAAAAGTAAAATTTATCGCACTATAGCTACTTGTGATGATAAATATGTATTATATTCAAAAATATGTTGAAAATAGAATTTTCAGTAAATTATTAGATTGTACGAATTACTTTCAGTAATCAGTAAATACTGCATTTTTTTGCAGTAACCAGTAAATTTATTGCAATTTTTTACAGTAATCAGTAAAATTTACTGAATACTGAAAATTTTTTCAGTAACCAGTAAAAACTTACTGAATACTGATTTTTTTTTCAGTAACCAGTAAAACTTCACTGAATACTGAAAATTTTTTCAGTAGTAGTGATTCCGATTGGTATACTTTAAGGTAGGTGTAGGACCAATATTTTTGAGTGTTACAAACATTAGCACAAACGCATAATACCTCCTCACTATAGTGGTTTAGGGTATAATTATATTTGTATGTGAAAACCGTTATTTCAGGTCAGGCTTGTGTTTGTTGCCAACTTTTCGACAGAATCGCATCTTACTCTCACTAATTTAATGGATTACTTCGTACAATTGTTTACATGTTATGCGTTGTTTGCATTAAACGCGTGCTTTCGTTTTACCACAGAGTGAGGTTATGTGTGTAATTGGTGGTGACCATATAATACTTACTTTAAACTCAATTTATACTGGTGTAGATCATTAATACTCTTAAACTTAATCCCGGTGGAGACCAAAATAATACTTTTGATATAACTAAGTTGGGTGCTAAAACTTCCTATATGAAGGTATAAGTCATTTGGTGAGGTTTCTCCGATCACACGTGTGATAACCTGGCAATGTGAGTGCTTGATGCACCGCCATCCTAATTATAACCCCAAAAAACTACCTTTTGCAAGTACTTTCCTCCAATGACTTAGCCGTGTTAAGTGATGTGTTAAAAAGTTAAAAGTACCTTTTTGACTCAATACTTTTCAATGTAAATTTTTCCTCGGTAAATAAATAGTATTTAGAAACAATTCTGTTGGTGATATTGAATCAGTTTTTGGTATTAAACATAGTATAAAACTTACGTTTCCAAGTTTTCCTTACTTGTCTCCTCTTATTAGAACTATTAAAAGGCACGTTTTTTTCCAAAAATAGGTGCTATAATAGGACTGTTCTTAGATTTTCTTCTAAGATGGAACAAGCAATTAGTATGTCTTTATCAGCTTTCAGTCTTGATAAAACATTAACACATCCAAATTCTTTGAAATTAACGTATTCGATCTTGAATCGTAAATCATAAGAATAAACGCCCAACGTGGCATTCAACTTGCATCCGATTCATATAAGTACCTACCCAGCAAAAAATTATTGATGTCATACTTTACAGACGACATCTAATCACATCCAAAAATGCCAATGAAATTTACATAAGCAAGTCATTGAAAGAATGTGGTTTATTTTTGACATCTAAATATCGAATTTTTACTGTTTCTAAAAATAAGATTAGATGTATTCAAAGTTGTCAAAATTGAACAACATCCCTCCAATGACACGCTAATGTAAAATTCATAGGTTTTTCACCAAAATTGGAAGTACTTCAAGTATGCTATATGTGGTGAAAATTCTACTTATTTTTCCTCACTTTTTTTGCTGGAATATAAAATTGTTTCTTATGTAATTGTTTTTGTTTGTAATGGAACAGCAACACTTACACTTAAAGAAGACTTAAAAACGATTCGAAACTGAATAGAAAAGGAGCTCAGAAAAGACTCTTTTAGTAAAGTTGGCAAACAATTTTGTGTGTCCTAAAATGAGTTGAAATAATTCTCATTTCGTTAATAAAATTAAATGTATAAGTTTTTGAATTTGTGTGATATTTATAAAGTCGATTTTCTGTCAAGGAAATTAAAATTATATTATGCTTTAATTATGATAATTTTCTATGTATAATGATCTTCTACGGAAGATAGTTGGGTGACTAATTCAATTAATGTTTAAAATCTGATTTACTTGAAAAACAATAACAAAATATACAGCAATCATAAATAGATCATCCAGCTGTTCGAAATATGATTGTTTAAAAATGTATTTTGTGGTTATATTTCACGCAGTCGGAAGATCAAAAACTGCTTTCGGTATTATTTGTCTGTAACAGACATAAAAATTAGTCAGAAAAGACTCAAAAATTACTATAATATGATTCGAAAATAACTCTAAAACGACCAGTAATTTGACTCATTAATGACTCCAAAAAAATTCAAAAATTAATCAGAATTGATCAGAAATGGGGCTCATAAAAAACTCGTTTAGAAGAGAAGAGTAGAGTACCATTTTCTCTCGACGAAAGTACAATTTATAATCAGAAAATGTGCGCATATATGATAATTTTAATTGTGCAGAAGAGTCATAAATGACTCGAATGTGATCCAAAATGTCAAAAAATGCTAGCTGGGATATAATAAGTCATGGTTCGATTCTCACATTGAACTAAGGTAGCTATCTTCGTCAATAGAATCAGAAGAGATTATAAACGAAATTTAGAATTGGAGAGTTTCGGACGAGCACGCCTTTTCAGACCATCGGTACATAAGATTCAAAATACTACGGCCACCACCAAAGCCGATAAAATTTCGAATATGTCTAAAACTAATTGAACAATGTTCGGGGCCTTAATAAAGAACCGTTTATGACAGCAGCTCTCTGCGAGAGCGGCGCAACGAGGACAGAATTAAAAATATGGCTGAGAGAAATCCATAAGGCCTCTAGGAATAATGAAACGGGAGCAGCACGAGAAGCCTCCTAAAAATGAGCAATTCTGTGGTTAGTATGAGTCAGTGATGCCAAGTGTAGGGATTTTTCCCTTTTTGTAGGGATTTTTTTAAAAAATTTCACGTGTAGGGAAAAAGGGAAAGATTTCTTACTATTGTCAAGTTGTAGGGATTTTTTCAATTTCATAGTTTTTATCAACTAAAAATATACTCTTTCATGTATTAAACTTTAAAATTAAAAATGAAATCAATTTTAAGTGTATCGTTAGTAAAAATTCCGCTTGTAATTTCTACAATATGTGTACCTATGTACATATCGCTACAAGCCTGACATAATCCAAAATTCGGGTTTCTTGAACTGAGGTCTAAAAAACATGCGACATACTAAAATCTTTCATATAGATTTATCAAATTTCTAATATGTCTATTATTTTCGATGCGAAAACGATTTTTTGTAAACGTAAAAACTAAAACCCACGTTTTCGTGAATATTAGATAACTAAAAATTGAATTTCAATTTATATGAGAAACATATTAAACTCAACTATCTGAATTTGGATTTTTAAAATCCCTTGATTTGTTTAAAAGTTATCAAAGAAAATAGTCATTAAATATTCTTACCCTTTTTCTTGAAACTACTTTTTTGGATTATGCCAATCCTGTAGGGCGATATATTCTGACTCCTTATAGATAGAGTAGTCGGGGGCTTAATGCAGTAACTCAGGATTGAAAAAAATAATTTCATGTTCTGAAAATTTATAAAAGTAAACCGCAAAAAGTAAACGCAAAAGTAAACCTTATTTAAAATAATTATATTAAATTTTATGAAATTTTTTTGTTGGGGGCACATAAAATAAATTTTTAACATCGAATCGTGATACTGCCATAAATCTCTCAATTGTCTTGTTTTTTTTTAATCTTAACTGAAGAGTCAGGGTTGGAAGATTTGTATGATGTAAAATTGAAAGTAAAAATTTAAATTCTAGAAACTTCATTCCTAAAAATTAAACAAAAAAAAAAAAAAACATATATATATGTATATTATAAAACGGCTAATATTTTAGTTTTTTATGTTATTTTTGTATTTTTTTAAGATAAACTTGGAAAAAATGGAAAAAAGTAGTGTAGGGAAAAATGTAGGGAAAATAAAAAGTGGGTGTAGGGAAAAAAGGGATTTTTTCTCATAAGCGTAGGGATTTCTGAAAAAAATCTCCTGGCATCACTGGTATGAGTTAACATTTTTTGAGTTAACACGCAGGATTACGGGCACAACCAAAGTAAATTTATAAAGTAGATCATTTGAACAGCTGACTATTTTTTTTAAACTTGCTATTTGTGCACTTACTTGTCAAAAATGTTTATGTTGCCATATTTGTTTTCATTTTAACGCTTGCTTTTGTACAAATTTCTGAGTAATTTGTTGTATTTAATGTGAAAAAGTGTATTTTAAGTGTATAATATTTTTAAAAATGTTCTAATTTTTAAAAAATAAAGGAAACTCTGTGACTTTTAATATAAATAACAACATATTTTTGGAAAGTACAACAATAATGTCATATTTTCCATTAATTATTGGTTCATTTTTGTAAACAAATTTTGACAAGTGAGTATTTCGAACAAAAACAAATTGCCTGTGGTTTTTGTAGACGTTTGTTGTACAACAACTCGTGTCGCTACTTTATTAATTTACTTTGGGAACAACTATACAAAATTAATCGTCCAGATTCAGATGAATCTAGAGCATATAGAAAGGACAGTGAAACTATGGAGCACTTTCTTTGCCATTGTCAGGCTTTCGCCAAAATTAGATTCTAATATCTTGGGAGTGATATTATTCCGGATATAACATCCCTCACACTGATTGCAAAATTCATAGAAATTACGTCTAGCACACAGATTTCTGAACATCGGACTATAATACATTCAGTAAATACTATGAGTCTTATTCATAAACTTTTATCAAAGGATGATAAATCAAATTTTCATACAAAATTTGTTCTATAAACCTTTGATAAATGTATAAAAGGTTTTTGTTTTCACCAACAAACATTTTCCTAGCACACAGATTTCTGAACATCGGACTATAATACATTCAGTAAATACTATGAGTCTTATTCATAAACTTTTATCAAAGGATGATAAATCAAATTTTCATACAAAATTTGTTCTATAAACCTTTGATAAATGTATAAAAGGTTTTTGTTTTCACCAACAAACATTTTCCTAGATGTATTTCTTTGTATTTGATGTAGATACATCCTCGTATCAACCTAACCCTAACCTAGTATCTCGGACCGAAATTTTATTTTCAAATTTTGTATAAAAACAATCAAAAAATATTTAAAAATTGAGTAAAGTTCAAGTAAATGTAGAAAATAAAATTTTGTCCCAGATACTGCATAAATTGGTAAATGATATTTTTAGAAATTGATTTGTTAAAGTTTTATAACATCCATTTTACTTTCAGATTAGATTGTTTGGTATTGGTTATAAAATAATATGAATAATAGCCACATTTGGTCCCTAAGAAAACAAATTCCTAACGACAAATTGTAAAACAGTAAAATTTTTAAAACGAATTTTTGAAAACGTTAAAAAATGAATTTTAAAAAATTTAAAAAAAAAAATTTGGAAAATTTAACAAAATATACGAAAATAAAACACAAAGCATATGTATAATATGAAAATCCAATCATGTACAATTATGCTCTTATGAGTAAAACATGCGCTATCATTTCGATGCCAAAATTCTAAAATTGTTCTGAAACGTGTAAATATTTTGTCCATTTGCCCATACGATGCCCCATAAAAACCTATTTGTTTCCCAGGTATTAATATGTTGTTTGTAGTAACTTTCCTACATCTCTTTCCCCATTTTTAACTGTGTTTTCATTTGTGAGGATATGTTTGGTTTATAAAAGCGAAAAGTATGCAATCGCATTTTTAGATGTGTTTAAGATGTCGTTTGTAAAGTATGACATCAATTATTTTTTGCTGGGAGATTATTGTATTGAAGGTGGTGAATTCGCAGAACTTTTTGGTAACCGTAAGTGTTATTATTCGATAAATATTCAAGCTGTATGTGATGCTAACTTGCTGTTTACAGACATAGTAGCCCGCTGGCCCTGCTCAAAACATGACATTACAATATTTAATAACAGTAGGTTAAAGTTCATGTTCGAATCTGGCACAAGAGGCAATCAAATTATACTTAGCGATGGTTGATATGCAGGATACAGTGCATCAAATTATCTTATGATACTTCTCGACAATCCCAGATCTAGTGCTGAAAAATTGTATAACGAATCACAAATTCGAACAAGGAATTTAATTGAAAGATGTTTTGGAATTTGCATGCGTAGATTTCCTATTCTTTCTATGAGATTAAGAGTCAACCTATCAACAACCCAAGATATTATTATTGATTGCAACGTCGATTTTAAATAATGTATGTTGTAAAAATGCGGATAGATTCCACATTTTAAAACTGTCCAACAACAAGCTTATGAAGAGAGCATGAAAAGAATTATGAATTAAATCGCAATCAAACAAATACTACAAGAAATACACTTATAAATTATTTTGGGTCGTTGTTAAATACGTAGATGTTCCTTTTCTCTCTTGAATTTTTTATAGTGAGGTACGTTTTATTGGTTTACGGTTTTTACGACAGATTTTTTGGATATTTTCGTTTTTTCGTGATTATGAACGGGGTTCACCCCCCAAATTACAACCGGTTTCGTGAGCTTGGCGAAACCGGGAGGGCAAAGGCGAATAGGGGCAAACGCCCCTAACTTAATTGTAGATGGTACCAGTTTATAACATCCTAATATCCTTAGGATAAATTTGCCCTTTTTGGGAGCTCACTTAGTTCGGATGATGCTTTTGGTCCTGATATAGTAGCGGCTAAAAGAAACTTTGCCATTGAGAACCTACAAAACTCCTTTCGGGATTATGAGTTAATTGGTGTCAAAATAGAATGTGTGGAACTTGTCGAAATTTTGAGAACATTAAAGGGTTCCACCCCAGCGCAGGATAAGATTACCTATGCGATGGTTAAAAATGCTCCCGATATCCTGAAATCTCGCGTATGTGAACTTTACAACGAAATCTTGGCCAGCGGTGTCTTTCCACATGATTGGAAAACTGCAATTTTGGCACCCATTCCAAAGCCTGGAAAAAATCCAAATCAACGTCCAATTTCTTTGTTACCCGTTTTATCGAAAATATTTGAGACAATATTTGCCAAACGATTTTGGAATTTTGCTAATAGTAATATTTCGAAACTTCAACACGCATTCATACCTAGACACGGTGTCCATAGTAGTTGTCATCAACTTGAAGAACAATTGCGACATAACCTGAAACATGGCAAACACTTTGCAGTCCTATCGGAGGACATTGAGAAGCCCTTTGATAGAGTTGTTTCTACTTATATTCTTTTGGAACTCAAGAAATGGGGTATACCTACAAAAATTTTGAAAATTTTGTTATCTTTTCTCCGGAACCGAAAGATGATGGTTAAAGTTGATGGTTATTAATCCTCCACGCAGCCCCTGGATAATGGAGTACCTCAGGGATCTCCGTAATCAGTTGTTTTATACACTGTATACACAAATTCTCTGGCTAAGGCTATTGAGAAGACTCTTGGTATTGATTATGTTGGCATATATGGTATTATATATCGGGTTACTGGACAAATGAGAATTCTCGGTTTAATTTTTACTGGGAATCTGTTATGGAATGCACACATAAAATATATTGCATCCAAACTTAGTAAAGTGAACAATTTTCTTAAGTTGATTTGTACTAGAAACAAGGGTTCACATATATATGTGGCTTTGAATATCTGTCGCACATTGGCAATTGGATCAACCTCAAAGAAGAACATTTCCAAGATGAACACCTCTTTGAACAATTGCTTCAGGACAGCATCTGGTCTGCTTCGATCAACTCCTATTTTAAAGTTAAGAGAGGAAGCTGGTTTTGCGGATTTTAGGACTATATTTGAGAATGCTTTAATTGCCAAGCGTCAAGGTCGATCACTGTACCATCGGATGGCCTATATGGATTTTTTTGGACATGTTGAATCCTATTTGTTTTGAAAAAATGGTTGCCGAGAAAATTGCTAGGTTTAAACCCAATTTGACACTCTACACAGATGGATCCTTTCAGAATGGGGCAACATCCTATGCCCTGGTGAGGAATACAGCTGCTGGTTTTGAAACTGTAAAAGAATCGCGTTTGCCTGACAACACGGGAATTTTTATAGCAGAAATTGCTGCTATAGAATCCGCCATTTCATTATCAATATCGAAGAATCAAAGTACCGAAATTTGCACAGATAGCCTAAGCGCATCAATGGCCTTGAAGAAAAACCGAAATGGATTATACGATAACATCTTGCGGCAATTTTTTTTATTATTATTTAAACCCAATGAAAATTTTATTAACTTCTATATTTTTTAAAGTTTATTGAATTTCTTTTATTTTATTTTTTGCTTTTGGTGTTATTTAAAGCCATAATTAATTTTGAACCAAATTTGTATTATATTATGAACTTTTTATGCGCATATGGTCTAGTTACCCGGCGCATTTTTATATACTTTATAAATTAATTTATAAAGTATATTTAAAATAAATAAATAAAAAAACATCTATCTATCTCTGCGTGCTCTCTTTCATTTTTCTCTTTATAATATTTCTTTTGCTCTACTAATAACGCCTTTCTTTCATTCTTCAAATCTGAATACTCTTTAATCAATTCGTCTAGTTTATCATTATTACGCTTCTTCTTTTTTGATTTTCCACACTCAAGTGTTAAGAAAGAACATTCTTCAAATCTGAATACTCTTCAATCAATTCGTCTAGTTTATCATTATTACGCTTCTTCTTTTTTGATTTTCCACACTCAAGTGTTAAGAAAGGACTATGGTATTCAATATTTTCTTTGTCAGAATGAAATTCATGGCTTGACAATGCTTTTTGTATTGGTCGCTTTAAAATATTTGTACGTCTATATTTTTGTAACAATTCTACACTTGCTTCCAAACTTGTAGTACATTCAGTAGTTTCTATTATCTGTGATAAAAATTACTAAAATAATTTACCCACACCTACGAGGTCATTACTTTAACTTACGTTTAAACAAATGTATTTATCACCACCACCGCATGTTGAAGCTCCTTTTAAAGACAAAAGAATTTCTTTATCCGAGGACAAATTGTTTATTAATGCTGATCCTCCGCCTGTGTTGTACATCTCTCTTTGGTTAATTCCTATTTTTCCGAAGATTTCTTTTGAGATCATCATATTTAGATTTTAAATTTGAGGCATCATCTGCAATAGAGTTGCAGTCTTAGACTTATGTTTTTAGTATTTGAATTATTGAATGAATATTTCTTCACTCTCTTGTAAACTTTTCATAGACAAACTTGTCTTATAGTTTCCTTTTTAAATTATTAATAAATTATTTTTATTAAACCAACAAATCAAAACCAACATTATTAAAAATAAACTCCAGATGTTGATCGTCTAGGTTTCATACATCCTCCAAAGTCTGCATCGCTATAGCACTCTAATTTGCGATTTTCATTAATATTACAGCTTAATCCATAATCGAGAGTCCCAGCAATATATCTGAACACTCTTTTAACATGTACTATATCTACATATGATGGCTTTTCTATGGCTGTATGCTAAATCAGGTCCAGTTCCTAGCATCAAATACATAATACCGCCAACTGCTTGTAAGGGGACTTACTTTCACCAGTTTCTTCTTTTAAATTTATCTAACAACTTTTTGGCATAGACTTCTTGACTTATTGCTAATTATACCCTTCACCTTCGTGAGAAGGGTATATATAAGTTTGTCATTCCGTTTGTAATTTCCAAAATATAATTTTCCGACCCCATAAAGTATATATATTCGGAATCCTTATAGATAGCGGAGTCGATTAAGCCATGTCCGTCTGTCTGTCTGTTGAAATCAGTTTTCTGAAGACCCCAGAAATCTTCGGGATCCAAATCTTCAATAATTCTATCAGACATGCTTTCGAGAAGTTTCCTATTTAAAATCAGCAAAATCCGTTCATAAATAACGGAGATATAAGCAAAAATCCGAGACAACCTCTGAAAATTTCATAAAAAATAAACAACAAAAACACTGCATATTCATTGCCTTTGTATTTTGTTTTTGTTTTTTTGAGTATTTCGTTTCGTATGTTTGGATGGCTGTGTGTTTCATTGCCTTGTGTATATTGTTTTTGTTTCTTGGTACATTCAATTTCGTATGTTTGGATGGCTGTGTGTTTCATTGCCTTGTGTATATTGTTTTTGTTTTCTTGGTGTATTGAATTTCGTATGTTTGGATGTCTGTTGGTTTCATTGCGTTGTGTATTTTGTTTTTTCTGTATTTCGTTTCGTATGTTTGGATGTCTGTTGGTTTTACTGCCTTGTGTATTTTTTTTGTGTGTTTATTTCGTTTAGCGTTGTTGTTGTTCATTATGTTTTGCTATTGCTATAATAATGATATAGTCGGGAAAATGAATTTTTAAATACACTATGGTGAAGGGTATAAAAGATTCGGCACAGCCGAATATAACACTCTTACTTGTTTTTCTTTGTTTCTCTTTATTTCAAACAATCGAAACAATCTTTCGAACAATCATTTAAAAACTTATTCAAATCATTCACATTAGAAGCGGCTACTAGTCCATCGTCAACATAGAGTGTGAGTATAATTTTGTTGTTATTCTCATTCCGCATATACAAGATCTGATTCGCAAGACTAGTTTCAAAAGATAATTTCCGAATCTTCGGTTCCAACATCTAGGAGCTTGCTTAAGTCCGTTTTAATCTGCAAACTTCTCCGCTTTCATCTTCAAAGCCTTCTGGTTTGAAAAATTATTTCATCTAGTTCTCCATATAAGAATGTTGTTGAGACATCGAATTGAGCAAGATGCCTATTTTGACTTAAGACTGCTCTAATCGTAGACATTTTTGCAACAGGACTAAATGTCTCATTATAGTCGATGCCATCTATTTGATTAAATCCTTTAATTAGCAATCTTGCTTTAAACTTATAAATACTTCCATCTGAATTCATCTTTACTTTGTATACCCACTTTGAGGGAATTTCCTTTGCATCTTTCGGTATATTCTCCATTACGGCATCCTTGTATGCAAGTGGTATTTTTATTCCATTCATCAAATCTTCAGAAATCATAACGTAATTATTATATTTTGAATTGGAAATTAATGTTCTATCTCTTAAACGTTTCACCATCGGTTCACATTCTTCATCATATTCTAGTGGTCTCTTTTTAGAATTACTTGGTTGTATTTCACTATCTTCAATTTCGTCTGTCTTCTTGAATTTCATCTAAGGAATCATATAGCGATTGAGTATCTTCTGATATATCATCATTGTCTTAATTTGGTCTTTCATCTAGAGACTCGTCATTTTCGTTATCATCTTGTATTTGTTCAAAACGTATCATTGGATGTCGATATTGTCTAATTTCATGATCTCGGTTTTAAATATAAATAGACGTTTTAACTAACTCGGCCCAAATTGCTTCAGGAAATTCGACTTCTTTGTTGGAATATTTAAATATTTAAAATATTTATTAGAATTAAATCCGGTAATAAGTTTTTATTTATAGCTATAGTAGGCCATTATTTAATTTACTCCATAACGTCATCAGTTTTTCAATGTGTGTTGAAAAATAAAAATTGTTGTTCCAGGTAAATTGTAAAAAATATACACATACTTTAAAAACTTGATCTCTTGATGTCGCCTCAAATTGTGCCTTCAATACATCCCATGTGTCAGCAGCAGATTCTTGATCCATAATATTTTCATAGATTTCATCGCTTACTGCGCTTGATAGATTTTGCATAGCTATTTGCTTTTCTATTCAATTCACTATTTAATAAACATATATGTACCCAGTAGGATTTTGAGTTAACTTAAAACTAACTTATGGTTAACCACAAATGAGTCAGAGGTGACTCAAAAGCTAACCATTTTGCTTATAAAATACTATTCAGTTTTTCAATGTGATGTCATAGGAACGAGTCAGTACTCACTCACTATACATCAGTTTCAGTTAACCAGAAGTTACCTCAAGATGAGTTAGCTTCTAGTGCATAAATAAAAGATCAGCTGTGAGTTACCTGTGCAATTTTCTTATATTTTTATACTATTTTTAACAAATTGTTAGTGATTATAAATGCGTTCAATATGCAGCAACATTTCCTTCCTATATACACCATTATCTGTGTCTTATATTCCTGAAAATGTTAATTTAATAATAATAAATTCATTTTTCATTGTTGAAACAAATTTTCATTTTCATAATTTCATTTTTTCAATACAAATTGTTTGACAAATTTGATACGAGTTTCTATTTTATTTTTTATTTAAAATTTTATTGAAATGTTCATTTCCTCGATCATTTTTGAGTTACTTTGAAGCTAGTCATAAGAAGTTATCAAAAAGTTAACTTGATTTTTAGTTAACTCACAAAATCCTACAGGGTATGTACTCTTCTGTTTTCAAAACTTGCAGCTTCTCTCAATGGTAGGAGCTTCAATAAAACTCGATCTATCACATCTATGGCTCCTTCATGATAATCAATTATGTCCCTTATCTTACGTTTCTACAATGGTCTGCTTTTTTTGTAGAGGCTTCAAATGTTTAGAAAAATCAATCTTGATGTTTTATCACACACACAAAATTTTTTTGAAAAAAAAAAAATTCTTTTTTATTTTCTATTTAATTTATTTTTCATAAGCTGCCTGGGCTCATAACCTTTTGTAGTTAAAGTTTTTATTCAAGTGAAGAAATATTAGACAAACATACAATATTATTAAATTCTACTAGATTGAATACAGAAGTACAATATATAAAAACAATGTTAAAAAACATAACACAAATAACTTCAACAATTTGGTCGATATCTCTCACATATAAGCGGTACCTGTGTTTTGAAGATTTCGGAGAAAGCAAGATTTTTGTAAAATTTTTAAAAAACAGGCTGTTATGCATTTTATATACAGTGAATCAATTAAGTAATTTGCCTATGTAAAATTTTATAAATTTTAAGAAAAAACTTTATCTGAACAATTATTTTTAGCAAAATAGAGCAATTTGTTTGTTGTATTTTTTAAAGAATATCTTATATTTTAATTTTCTACCATAAAAAGTAAAATCGTGATATTAATTAACGAGATTTTTGATAAAATGTGAACGTATTGTTAATTTTTAAGGTCAATAAAGTATTTTGCTTTTTTAGGTTTTTTGTTCATATTTTTAATATTGCTGCATTATTTTATAAAATTTAATAATTTTATTACTCCTATGTATTAGAATAACATTTTTTAGATATTTTAGTAGTGTAACGACTAAGTTTAGACATTTCTTAACCGATTTATTATCCTATATACCTATAAGAATTTTTCAATACTTGACTTAACAAGAAATCTATCGTTTCTTTGAAAAAAATTTTAGTGGGGTATAAATCTATAGATTATAACAAAAATAATCTGGGTTTTTGGTCATTTTGTATTGATAAACAAAAACTACATTACGGAAACCCCCATCAATTTGGGGAGTACTGTGTGAATTTCATTTAGAATTGTATAATATTGATTCTTATTCAATAAAGCTAACACTAAGTACCATCCTAGCCACTCTAAGTATGGGGATATCACCGTATACCACTATAGAACTATTACATGCTAGAATCTTGATATTCTACCTCATATTTTGAATGCATTATTTTATGAATAAAATACAGTAGGCGTAGTTGGATTTGGATAGTTATTCTTGATTTGGGTTCTAACTATATATAAGTGTATGTATGTATTAGCTGAAATATATTGCTTTTGTGGATCTTAGGTGATGAGAACCGCCTCTATTTGTAAATATCTAAATTAAGTATTTTTCCCGTACCACACGATAGTTCACTTTATATTGTTTCCAAGCAACCTAAGGTCTGTTTAGAGGTCTAAATTTAAACATAGTGTTCTTTTAAGTTCGTATATGGACTTTGGAGAAGATAAATGAGGACTTCAATAGTTTTTGCTTGGATACAAGTCGCTCTCCTTTGGCAGTTAACGATTCAGTGCGTTTTTTTTAATAATTCTTTGTGTTATTTCATCAATTTCTATATTTTATATTTTTTATAATTGATTAAACATCTCATAATTGAATTTCATTGATTTATACTTGTTCTAAAAATCTAAACTTATTTTTTATATTGGAATTGCCTCATTATTTTCCTTTAGGATATGATTTTTGAAAATTACAATTGAAAAATACTTAACACGTGTCCTTTTAACAATAAAATCCAAAAAGCAATTAAAAAATAATTTGAAAAACCCAACGAAATTACCTGGAAATTTCAATATGCAAAATACTTTATTGAAGTGCAAATTCTGATGAAAAATAATAAAATGCAACAACAAATGAACCAAATTTTTTTTAAAATATTTTTTTCTTGGTTTTCCCATTCTACAAAATCTCTATTTTTAATTGGAAAACATAAATTTACTTTTTACTTGTTTTTTTGAATTTTATTTATGAACAAAAAAAATTCTCTTAAAAAAGGTAGGCAAAAAACTTAGTTGATTCACTGTACATACATATGAGTATTTCCACCGAAAAGTTTACTTTTGTCACATCACGTCACGCACTATTAACTGTTTATATCTAGGGAAGCAATATACATACATATGTTTAAATTGTCTATATTTTTATGTAGAGCTCTAATAGCTCTATACATAGGATAAAGAGGCGACAAATTAAAAAGAATGGTCCTAAGATATTGTGAATTAAGGTGCGTGACGTGATGTGACAAAAAATATACTTTTCGGTGGAAATACCCATATATATGTAGGTAAAACCGTTTCAGAATATAAAATTCAAGATAATAGGAACATACCTATGTACATCTGAAGTTTTAGTAAAATCAAATAATGTTAACCCATAAACTGTGAAGGTCAAACTCAAGCTATGCAACATTGGGAAACTTTTTTGAAACCATAGTGAAATATTATTTTGTTTTCAACCGATTTAAATGAAGCTTAGGAAAAATATGTAATATATGTATATTTATGATGACATCGATAAAATCAAAATTAACCATTGTACATATGTATGTATGTATGTATGTATGTATGTATGTATGTATGTATGTATGTATGTATGTATGTATGTATGTATGTATGTATGTATGTATGTATGTATGTATGTATGTATGTATGTATGTATGTATGTATGTATGTATGTATGTAAAATAATCGAAATACCTTTATTTTCAGATGAATATATACTGTCCCTCATTATAAAACGACAAATACCAAGTTTATCCAGACGACAACTTTACCGATGTGATGAAGCGTTTTGTAATGAAATCAACGCATACAATCATATTGTTCCGCTATTGGAGCAATATATGACTGACACAATATTTCCGAAATGTTATTATGCTGGACACGATGATATGGGCGAAATAATTGTTTTGGAAGATCTAAAAGAAATTGGTTATCGCATGCAGAATCGTTTAACCGGTTTAGAACTCAACTGTTGCGAATTGGTAATGGAGGTCAGTATAGATACTTCCATATTTCCGAAGTTTAAATCTAAATTAATTTTGTTTACTATTTTTAGCAACTGGCAAAGCTCCATGCTGCCTCTATAGCAGCAAAGCAATTAGACAATAAAATGTTTCGAGACAAATGCAAACAAATTAATGAAATAGTCTATTGCCAGGAGGCGGAAGAATTTTACAAAAATATACTGGACACTTCAATACAGGAATCTCTAAACAGTTTACGAGCATCAAATGTTGATGATTGTCTAACCGAACCGATACGTTTGATAGAAAAACTTCAGTACAAATTATTTGGCCAAATACAAAATTGTATAACAAATTCAAGTGATCATATGAATGTAATGTGTCATGGCGATTTGTGGGTCAATAACATTATGTTTACTACGTCTTTTACAAATATAACAACAGCAGATACTAAATCCCAAGAATCAAATCATCTCTACTGCTCGCCATGTAGTGTCAAATTCTTTGATTTACAAGCGATGCGTTATACTTCACCCGTTTTTGATATACTTCACTTTATTTACACAAGTACAAAACGAGATCTTCGAGAATTATACACGAAGCATTTGCTAGAAATTTATTATTTGGCATTATCGGCAAATCTGGAAAAGCAATTTGTACATTCGATCGCGGAATTAGATGCAATACGCTCAACATTTTCCCTGCGCAATATTACCGATGAGTATTATAAACATGTGCTCTATGGTTTGGCGATTTCTATGTGGATTCTGCCTGCGGTAACATTTGATCCTAATAATATCCCAAATTTGGATATGATAAGCGAAATGAATAAGAGTGCAAAAGAAATCAAGTGTACACAAAAGTTGACACCGGAATACCATTCTCGTCTAAAGGACTTGGCATTGGAATTCTATCAAAATGGCTATTTAAATTTTTTGCTCAATAATGATTGATTTGTATTTTATTATTAATAATCTATCGGTTAAACGATAACAGGAGATTGAGATTTTCGGCCTTAATGTATTATTTTTGAATTAAATTAAAAATAAAAATAATAAAAATGTTTATTTTAATAAAAGTTATATTTAAGTTTTTGCACATGGCATTTCCCGCTAATTAACGTTTAAACTAAGCGTAAATAACAAGTAATCGAATTCTTATTGAACGTTGCATTTGTTAAATCGGATGAACATTTTTCAACAATGAACACTGTTAATTTTTCTGAAAAATGTGCGATATAACCAAATCTAGAGAGCAACAATTTTTACCACTATTTTTGGTTAAAGAATTTTTTGATTATCTTTTAATAAAAATTTAAACTTTACTTAGTATTCACTATCGAAAGAATTTCATATATTCCCAAAATTTTAAAACATGTGCGCTGATTAAATGGAAAAAGTAGTTACAAAATCTTTTCTAAAATGAGGCAATAATTTGAATTTTCCCCCTGCAAACGTAATTTCAAACTTCCATTTCTAATTGAGGCAATAAGACAACACAATTCCAGTATTATAAATTGATTTAAATAAAAACAGGTTTTCCCTATTGCACACCTACTACTTTAATGCGTCCATAGGATCACACAAAGAAATCAATGTTAAAAAAAAATTAAAAACAATTTGTTGAATTCGTTTAAAGCAACCGAGTGTTTGTGTATTAGAAATATGGAAATACATAGTACAAGAAATTGATAAATTTGATTAAGTTTAGTAAAAAATGTATAAAATACTACTAACTGATAAAATAGCTTAATACAACAAAATCAATGTGTAAAATACCAATTCTTACATGGTTTTTCTCATTTAGAATATTATGTTGTAAAATTTATTTTGACCAAGTACGTTTGTATGTCAATTTCTAGCAGTATTCAGAATGAGAAAATTGTGTTTTAATATATTTTATTTTGAATACGGCGAATAATTTTTTGGAATAATAATGGTTTTAGTATTAACATATTATAAAATAGTAATAAAAACATTATGAAATTACAGCTTTTACTTGTTACCACCCCAGCCAAGGAATCCTTTAACGAATCCAGATATACCTTTCTTTCCAGGCGATTGTAGTTTATCTTCCAATGATGGAAACTCGACATAATTAAGTGCTAAATCAAAGAATAGTGGTTTACAGGGAATTGCCTCCATTTCAGGTGTCATCTTGAATACGTTGGGGTTCTTTGTGTGCAGTGATTGATCCTCTTTGTATTGGGATAGACGTTCAAACAGAGGTTTAGATGATTTTTGTGATTTTGAGGTAAAAATGGGATCATCCGAATTGTCATCTTCGAGAACACTGTAGGCATGAGCTGAAAACTTACAGCTGTCTATAATTGAAATTAGTTTCTTTAGCTCGTTGGCCATATTGAATTCAGCGCTTGGTTTGTTCTTTAGGGCTTCATTTGCATAATTTGAGGAACGTTCATACAGAGCAACCGCCTCTTTCCATTTCTTCATGTCGATAAGAGTTAGTGCAATGTAGTAGCAGCGGAATGCCTTAAATGTCAGAGACAAGTTTTCTACCTCGGCTTGGTAAACTGAATCGTCTTCCATACCATTGATTTGCTGCATTTCAGTTACATTCTGCAATATGATCTCATACAGGCGAGTTAAATCTTGAGGACGCACACGTTTTCCCTCGACAGCATTGACTTCAGTTTTTTGATTTGGATCATCAAAGTTTGCCTTAGCTTGATCGACCAAACACAAATTACGCTGTAAAGTACGACTGTGGCGAATGTACGACAGATATGCCAAAAGATACTGAACTCCTGACACAGTTTGGCCTGTAGTTAAAGAACGCAATTTGGGATCCTGCTTTATTTCCTCCTTCACAGCCTGTATGGCATCTTTGCAGTCCATTAGAGTACGTTCGATTAATTCTATCTTCGACTCCACTTTTGAAGTCTTCTCAAGACCCTTGTCCAATTCTTGAGCACTCAGTAAAAATAGACGAACCTTTTCCGGGCGAACAGTAACCTTACGTCCACGCCATTCAATAGTTTGAAGACCTTCACTGCTTTCTGTTTTTGTCTTATTGACCAAATCATCAAGATTTTCAAGCAAACCTTGTGCACGGAACTCCAATAAATCATCCATATTACCGCCAGCGGCACGACCACCACTTATGCTATAAGCACAGTAGCGCAAATTAGGTGTAAATTCGTTCACCTTGGCACGGTACAATTCCTGTTCATCTTCAGGCAAGGCCTTTGTTAAATTTTCATAGACAACTTGAGCACGTTTCAAATGTTCTCCAGCAGTTTTCCACAGTTGCAGTTCGAAGTGCAAAGTTCCATGCATCCATGATACATAAGCTTCACATTCCAATTTTGTACGAGCATCAAAAGCTTCAGACTAAAATGAAAAATTAGCTTGATATTATTTTAATAAAAATCCTAAAGTATGTTTTGTACTTTAAAGGAACAAAGGAGTTCAAAATTGGTGGAATAATCCATTTTTAATCCGTAGATTAAGCTTTAAAGTTTGTTTATTAGCTTTAGCCCTTAACTCAATGTGAATTACTTAGATTTTACTTACATTGCACAATTCCTGCAATTGCAGAGCATAAGAACATGCCTTTCTTAATTTGCTGACTAAATGAAA
Source organism: Lucilia sericata (assembly GCF_015586225.1). NCBI lineage: Eukaryota > Metazoa > Arthropoda > Insecta > Diptera > Calliphoridae > Lucilia > Lucilia sericata. The sequence goes on from NW_023994042.1 coordinate 3,427,365, forward strand.
CCTTTTACGAGGTTCGGTATTTGATTCCTGCTTCAGCTGCATCGCATAAGCCCAAGCCCGTTCAGCACTTATCAATGGAATATGAATAAAACGTTCATCTGCTCGCTTTCCTGTCAATTGTCCCAAGGTAACGTCACGTCGTTTAAAGTGTCTCTTATCGCCCTGGGGAAACTTCAGTGCTTTACGCAAACGACGAATTCTTCTTGTACAGTAACCTCGGTAACGTTGAAAGTCGCCGTGACGCAAGCCATGTTGTTGCTGGGCCTCCTTAATCATATGCAAAACTGAAATGTAACTCAATGTTGTTAAGGAAAACTGTTTTTATTTAAAGGAAAACTGAAAGTGAAAGTAAACGAAAATTATTGTAGGTTATATGGGCACTGAACATCCAAATAGTTTCGAAATATTGAAAAGGATACTCTCAACTGTAAAAACTTTTACAGGTTCGCTTTGGACAGGAACTTGCTCTGCCTCACTTTTGTCAACATTTTCCGGGGGATTGCTTTCCTCAACCATTATGTTTATTAAAATTTTCCTTTAGTTGGCAAAAAAAATATGTCCAGCCTCAAATCACAATCAATGACAGAAATGCACTTCTGTGAACTGTCAAAACGTCATCAATGTTAAACAAATAACAACTCTGTTAATTATCATGGTTGCAATAAATAGTAGTATTTGATATATAAGCACATTATAAAAAAAATCCGTTAAATTAAATAAAAAATATATATATACTTTTAAAATAACAAATACAATAATCCATGATTTTGAACTTTAGAATTAAAATTAATTTTATTTCTTCATCCTTATTTATCTCTTTAGTTTAAAAAATATTTTTTTTGTTTATAAAAAGATGATTTAATCCCAACAAACTTTTACACATAAATACATACATATATGTAAACATTACATTTAATTAATAACTAAATATTATTTTAGATTATATGCGCAAATTATATATGCAAAATACATACATATTTCGTAATGTAAATAAGTAAAGTTTTCTTTTGCCTTAAAAACATGCATGCATCCATTTAATTTTAAAATTAAAAATACAATAGTTTTGTATCTAATTGAATTTGGTTGTTAATTAATGAGACTTTTAAAATTCAAAATTTAAAGTCTTAAAAGAGGACTTTGCCATACATCAAATTGGCACTCTTAAACTGAGTCATGTGTTGGCTGCGCCAACAATTTCGTTAAATTTTTATAAATTATTAAAACATATTTGTTAAATGTATTTAACGCAACATTTGATTGGAAAAATGTTTTAGAAATAAAAATAAATATTCTTTAATAAATAATGGAAACAACATTTAAAAAATATTAAAACGGCAAGATTAACACGAAAATATTCATGTAAACGTTCATTATTTTACGAAGGGAATTTAAAACAGAACTTCGAAAAAACCCTGCACCAAAACCCAAGGTTTATTGAATAAGATTACCTCGTCTGCATAGCTGATTATCATTAGTTTCAGCCCAATTTGTCAAAATTTCAGTTTGTTTATATTAAATAAAAATTTCAGAATTGTATTTTCTTTTAAATTAAGAAAATTCTTACTTTAATAGCACTATTTACATTTTTCATAACTAGATATGTATATTTGTTGTGCTTCTCTCCCACCAAAATCATAAAATCTTTCGATCTGGCACACGTTTTAAATTAATTATGGCTATATTCTGTCCATAGAACAAAGCTCTAAAAGAATTCATTCCCTAATTCTTTTTTGAAATTGAGTTATATTTTAAAGAATTAACAATTCTTCAAACGCATTCCCTTTGATTTAATTCCTAGAATTAATTCTTAAAGCTTTCGATGCAGTTGAATTAATTCTTTAATGAATTAATTCCTATAGAATGTTAAATTCCTTCTGAATGAATTAATTTTGTTTGCATTCAATCTGTTACAAATTGAATTAAAATAAATTTCAACATTTCCTATTGATTTTTAAATTCCCTCTGAATGATATACATTTTGTTTGAATTTAATCTATTACAAATTGAATTTAAAAATTTTTCAACCATTCAATTTGAATGAAAGTTTTGTTTTATAATTCAAAAGCATTCTGTATATTAAAAATTGAAGTAAATTGTTTTCTTTCATTCAATTTGTAATAGAAGGAATTAAACAAATATGAATGATCATTCTATTGAATTCATTCCTATAAAGAATTCCAAGGAATTCAGCTTTAGAATTTAAATTCAAAGAATGATTTTAAAGAATGGTACATTCAAAGCCGAATTAAAAATATAAGGGAATTAATTCCAAATAGAATTCATTCTTTCCAAGCTTTGACATAGAATAACAATTCTGTCTTGGCACTAAATTGATACAAAAAGCTAGATAAAAATTTATTAATTATTATTTATTTTGACAATTATTAACGTTTGTATTTTAATATAAATATTTACACAAAATTCAGATTTTTATTTTGTTATTTTTTATTTTCCATACACACAATATTTTTTTTTACAATGTGGAATATTTTACAAAACCAAAATGCATGTTGTTTTGCTTTGTTGTAGGAACCATGCCAAATCCCCTCAACTAATACTTTGCTTCCACAGAAGCGTTTTGTGCAAAACTAGAATTACGACTGATGTGTAATTTTAAAGAAAATGAACTTTATTATTTAAATATCAAAATAAAATGATAAAATTTGTTCGAAAATTCGAATATCAAACACGAGTAAACTCAGTGGAGTGGTTTAAGCAAATCTAGTAATTTCATGCCAGTGGAAACGTAGCATAAAAGTGCTCTAACAATATAATAAAAATGGAACAATCAGATTATTTTTGTCGGTGTAACATTTATTTAATTCTGTTGTGATCTTCAAATTCGTAAATAAATACATGGTTGCATAAAATGTATTAAAAATGTTTTTAATAAAAACGTACGTTTTTAATGCTGTTATAAGCAACTGATAATTGCTTTAAATGCAAGTAGTGAATTTTGACATTTTCTTTTTAAATATTCGGGGCCACGCAGCTAGGCGTTTGCCATTTCTTATTTAAAAAAATAATAATTTTTCAGGTAAAAAACGAATAATTTTTACAATTGCCATTAATTTGTTATATTAAAGCTAAGTAAAGTTAAAATATAACTCGGAAAACAAAAGAAATTTGTGAATGTATACTAGCTCAAAGTTGAGGTTATAAACATATGTACGTTCGTACGTACTTTCACTCTTTAATAACTGCAATTTAGTTTTTTGTTTGAAATGTGAATTGAATGTGCTCCCCTTTGATGTAGAAATGTCTGCTTTGTTGTCACTTAAGATCCAAGAAGTTGTTTCATAAACAAGACGTGTATTTAGTAATAAGTCTTTGTATATTTGTATTTGCTTAGGATGGCTAATCGAAGGGACAACGAAGAGACAGACAAGCAGACACGTATTGCCATCGTGAGTGATGACAAGTGCAAGCCAAAACGTTGTCGCCAAGAATGCAAAAAATCTTGTCCAGTGGTGCGTATGGGTAAATTGTGTATTGAGGTCGGACCTACTTCGAAAATTGCTTCATTGTCTGAGGAACTATGCATTGGTTGCGGTATATGTGTCAAGGTAAGTAAAAATAAAAAATCATGATAACATATGTAAATGTTTTACATGGTTTAAAACACATTTTTTCTGTTTTAGAAATGTCCTTTTGAAGCCATTACCATTATCAATATTCCTAGCAATTTAGAAAAGCATACCACACATCGGTACGGCAAGAATTCATTTAAATTGCATCGTTTGCCCATACCGCGTCCTGGGGAAGTATTAGGTTTAGTAGGGCAGAACGGTATAGGAAAGTCAACAGCTCTAAAAATTCTAGCAGGCAAACAAAAACCCAACTTGGGCCGTTATATTGATCCCCCAGACTGGACTGAAATTTTGGCCTATTTCCGCGGATCTGAATTGCAGAACTACTTTACGAAAATCCTTGAAGATAATCTGAGAGCTTTGGTAAAGCCCCAATATGTCGATCAAATTCCCAAGGCTGTACGTGGTGCTGTATCCGAACTTTTGGACAAAAAGAATGAGCGTGAAAACCAAACCGAAATTTGCGAAATGTTAGATCTTACACATATTCGTGACCGTAATGTTGGTGAATTGTCTGGTGGAGAATTGCAGCGTTTTGCTATTGCTATGGTGTGCATTCAAAATGGTGACATTTTCATGTTTGATGAACCTTCTTCGTATTTGGATGTCAAACAACGTTTGAATGCTGCTTTAACGATACGAAGTTTGTTGCATCCAACAAAGTATGAATATATTTATTTGTCCTTAGGAATCTTATTGACATTACTAATTTTTTTGTTCATTTTAGATTCATCATTGTTGTCGAGCATGATTTATCTGTGTTGGATTATCTGTCCGATTTCATTTGTTGTTTGTATGGTGTTCCTGGTTGTTATGGTGTCGTTACTATGCCTTTCTCAGTACGCGAAGGTATAAACATTTTCTTGGATGGTTTTGTTCCTACCGAAAACATGCGTTTCCGTACTGAATCCTTAACCTTTAAGGTAAGTTAAATTGTAAAAAAAACATTGTTTATCTAGAAATAATGTGTTTTGAGTGTGTCAGTTTCATGGAAAGCACTTCCTTACGAACTACACAACTTCTCAGTTATGCTATCGTAAATTATTACAATTTGAAATTTGTTTGTGTTTTTTAGGTTTCCGAATCGGCAACAGAGGAAGAAGTCAAGCGTATGAATCACTATGTGTATCCTTCTATGACAAAAACTTTGGGTAAATTCTCGTTGACTGTTCAAGAAGGCCACTTCAGTGACTCTGAAATTTTGGTATTGCTTGGTGAAAACGGTACAGGAAAAACTACATTCATTCGTATGTTAGCCGGTAATTTGCAACCGGATAGTAACGTTGATTTGCCTGTATTGAATATTTCCTACAAACCCCAAAAAATTTCGCCCAAGTATCAAAATCATGTTCGTCATTTGTTGCACGAAAAGATACGTGATGCTTACGTTCATCCTCAATTCATTGCCGATGTCATGAAGCCAATGAAAATTGAAGAAATTATGGATCAAGAAGTACAAAACTTGTCTGGTGGTGAATTGCAACGTGTTGCTTTAGTTTTGTGTTTGGGTAAGCCTGCCGATGTGTATCTAATCGATGAACCCTCAGCTTATTTGGATTCAGAACAACGTTTAGTAGCTGCCAAGGTCATTAAGCGGTTAGTTTCACGTCTACCAAAGCTTTTATTTAATTGTAATAAGCGAATTTTAAATTCCTTTTAGTTATATTCTTCACGCAAAACGTACCGGTTTTGTAGTAGAGCACGATTTCATTATGGCTACTTACTTGGCAGATCGTGTCATTGTCTTGGAAGGTCAACCCTCAGTGAAAACAACAGCATTTTCTCCACAGTCCCTGTTGAATGGCATGAATCGTTTCTTGGAATTATTGGGTATTACCTTCCGCCGCGATCCCAATAACTTTAGACCACGCATCAACAAAAACAATTCCGTGAAGGTATGATATTTAAATTTTCTTACTACTAAAACTACCACTGACCATTTTTTCGTACTTTTTAGGATACTGAGCAAAAACGTTCCGGTCAATTCTTCTTTTTAGAAGATGAAGGCAGATAAACATTCTGAACTTTTCCAGAGCCATTGAATATGAAGACAGATTATTAAGACGCCCCTATACAATATTTCTTAACTAACTCAATAATCAACAACATCCTACAAATATTTCTACATCATTTTTTCTACTTTGTATTTTACTGGAGTTTTTTGTATTTTAGTTAACATAATTTTATATAATTGTTTTCTTTAATGCATACTTTTTTTCAATAGCAAGACAAAAAATAAAATACAATTTAGTGAAATAAAGCGTAACAAAAACCAATCAATAAATAAAGTTATGCAAGAAAAAAATGTACGCATAACGAAAAAACAAAAAAAAACTTTTCTTTCATATTTTGGAAAAAATTATTTGATTCATTTCCTCATATACCACACATCATTAAATGATTATGTTTTGTGATTTAAATATTACACTGGCAAAAAATATTAAAAATCCTGTACCTAATCTAAAAAAATGAAAAACTATTGCAGTTTAATTAAATTTTATTTAAAGAACACATTACGACAAAATAACAATAAAATTTTCTCTGTAATTTATTATTTCTTATTCGTAAATGTTTAATTTTAAATGCAAATGAATTGATTGATTTTCTTTATTTGAGAAAAATGGCAAAACTACAGAATGAAAGCAAGTGAGCGAAATATTGGCATTGGATCTAGATCACCTAGACAAAAGTCTATGCTCACTAGTTTTTCCTCCACAATTTTAGCCATATTTGAAAAACATTTAAAAAAAACATAAATGTAATTATTCGCGAGCAGTTGTGTTACATAATACAGATTCATTTAAAATATATACGTTTGTATGCATGAATGTTTGCACATTTATTAAATTATTTACAATTATAGAATATAATGTTTCAAATGAAACACACATTTTCATAAGGTTGATTACAATTGAATACAAGGACAGTATAAAAATAAATAAAAGGTTTTCTAAATATACATGAGAGTTTGAAAATCCACCACATTCCACCAAAAAGTGTATTTAATTGATTTATAAATAATCTTGTCTGGTATATTTTGATTTTTAAATTACTTTTTAAACTTACAGAAATGCAAAGAGAAAAATTTAATTTTTCTTTCTCCCTGTGAGACATTGCATATTCCCTATTATGAATCAGAATGTTGTGACTTAATTAGAAAGCTTTAATCGACAGACATGTTGAATTTGGAAATATAATTCAATTAATTGATTTTATTATAGTAATAACTTCATTTGCCAAATCGGTGGCTTGCTTCCGTAATTTTAGTGCCTGAAAGACGATAAAAATTGGTCAGATATACAAAATGTGTGTTACTTATATTTAGCTATACAACGTGTGTTTTGCTAACCTTAGTTCGTAATTCCTTTTCATTTGTTACAAGTTCTTGTATTTGAATGTTGGAGTTTTCGTTATTCTTTTGATCAACAATCCAACGTAGATATAATTCTAAATATAAAGAAAAAGATAATCCATAAAAGAAATAAATAAAAATTTATTTGATTTACCAGTCCACAGTTCCAGACTGATTGGTGCCACTGACGGCCATATAACACTGGGATTTGGTTCGTATAGAGGATTAAGAAAGTTTTTCAAAACTTCAGGTCGGTTTAGATACGACCATAAACTAGTGGTGCGAGTATGAACACGTAAATCGTGTCGCTCCCTTTCCGAATCGCAAAGAAATGTGCCGTATTGTGAGAAGTAGCTGTGTTCGAAAAGTAATATCAGCAGCTGCGTACTAAATTCGAAACTGCATGGAAATTGTCTATATAATTGATGAATGCAATCTAAAAAAAGCACAAATGTAGCACCCGAGCTTTTTTGACGATTTTGTGAAGGTGTGTAGCATGAATGACGATGACGCGAAGCGAATGGGTGTCCGGCTTGTATCCATTCTCGTTCGATTAAGGCTTGAATTCTGAAATATTGATAATGTTAATGTTGAAAATATACAAAGGATTAATTATGCTCACCCTCTTACGGTGCGACAATCGGGATTAAGTATTACTTGTACTAATGATGTCACAATTAATGTAGAATCCAAACCTTTAGCACCATGTACCAATACAGGACTACCCTCCTGATCCAGACACTGAGCAACTACACATGCGGCATTTAATGAATTCAAAACTAAGCTTAGCCAATTGCTACTTTCCAAGCGAGAAAGCCACTTATCCGGTGAACATGTTATATCATTACAAGCTAAATACATACATAAATAAAGTGACTTGAATTGAATTTAACTTCTAATTACAAATACCTTCAATAAGTTTTGAAAAACTATCTAAAATGGCAGCTGGTGAAGAAACATTTCCAATCGAGCGATTGACTTTTTTCCATTGTGAATAATGCTGATCTGTTTCTGTATTTGATTTTCCCTTACCCCAAGTATCAACTATAAAGCCTTTTTTACTACGACCTAGGACAACATTTAGTATAGCTTCATCTGCCCGACATCGTTTAATGCCCTGAATTGACAAAGGCTGAGCACTGCGCAAAAGAGCTGCCTATAAAAATATACACAAGAATTTACATATTCTGTATATTATATGATATACATACATATGTACATAAATATTATAAATAATTCAGCATCAATCCAAAAAATTAATAAATGGCAATAAATTTAGAAAATATTGAAATTAACTTTAGATTTGCGTCACCTTTTGTGATGATGTGCATAAGACTAGGTAGGCATAACCGATTTGTTTTAATTGAAGATAAAAATACAATTTTAATTAAAGTTTTGACAATTTTTGCAAAACAGTTTACTGCATTGGAGCAAATTATTGAAAAACAATAGGTATCTTCGCCAAATTTTTCAAAACCTCTATGTTTTATAGTTTCCCCCTAAAGAAAGTTTCCTCCTAAAAGCCGACCTAGAAATATTTGATGAAAAATACTGCTTACAGTAAATGATTTTTTAATACCCGATACATATAAAAAATATGTCAAGGTGATTACTTCAAAATGTGGAAAGATCTGTGTTGTATTCATTGTTGTATTTCGATAGCTTTTCTTTTCAACAAATTACGAAGTAACCCGATTTATTTACATTCAACCAAGATCGGTTTTGAAAATTTTATAAGTTTCCTTTGTATATTCAATGTCTGGTTTAATAAATCACATTCAAAGTTTGTTTACGTTTTACTTATAATCGAATTATTTATATGTTTAGTGTAAAATTTAACATTGGCATTCCATTTTGAACAACTTTCGAGAAAAGGGATTTGTACATCGCGAGAATGCTGGTAATTTTATTTCTTACTTGACTTCCGTACATTGCATATACTATTACCACTAAGAAAAAAAATTAACAACAATACTTACGCCATTTTCGTGACGGTAGCTAAGAACAGGAAACCGTCCACCGTCTCTAAATGCTGCAGATTGTACAATTTGTTCATCAGTTATTATTTTTGGTACTATAAGAACTGAACCATAGGTTGGGCATAATTTAAAATCTTTATTAATGTGTGTAATGCGCCATTCGCAACCCATTGTTGTCTCTGTGCTAATAGTGCCTGCTACGTCATGACCATTTGAGAAGTGAAATGTTGAGGAAAGAGGACTTGCATTGTTAAATGTCAAAGTATTGCTATTACCACTACTTGTACTAACACTACACACATTGTTGCAGGCACTAGCGGAAATGAGTTTTGAAAACTCTAGCTCTGGCCTACAACATACAAAAACAAAATAGTTAATTTTAAATTTCTCAACACTTAAAACGCAAAAAACTAACCTAAATATTGTGTAGCCATCCTCCAGGATTGTGTACATAGGCCGATAAAAAAATGGATACTCTAATTCGGGATTATTTAAAGTACTGAGAGCCTCCAAAGATGCCGCCACGTTGAAGTATTCTTTGGCACTTTTAATTTTTAAAGAAATTATACGTAAATCCTTGCACTTTAGAGTTATAAGGCCACCGACAACCGCATTCTGCAACATAAAGGGCTTCTTTTCCACACTGTCAATATTTTTATGCATCAACTGCAAACATCAATTATTCACATGTAATGCTTAATTTATTATATACACTAGAATCAAGATGAGCTATAAATACTTACCCATAATTCCTGGCTATTCTCCTGCCGAGCACTCAATAGCAAGTGATGGCCAGTGATGCATAAACGGCCTTCGACTGTTGAATTTTGATGGTCATGTAGAAAAACTCCATCCAATTTAGGTGTTTTAATCAGTTCGACAAATTCCATTTTATATGCTTTGCTTCTATATATGTAAATAAATTAAAAATGATGAAAGAGAGGATGAATCAAAACAAAAATATATAAAATACAGTTATCAGCAGTAAATAAAATATATGCATATTTTTATACATACATACAGATATATGTAAAGTGTACACACATACATACCTACATTGATTGTCAGCATAGAAAGTTCAAAAAATAGCGTTTAGAATGTCCCTCTATAAAGGGGCAAGCAACCAACTGTAAACAATTGAATTGAATTGCTGTGCCTGGTGATGGACGTAAAATGTTTTTTATACCTATCTCTATATATAACTCGTACATATACTCTTTATAATCTTCTTCCTCGTTCTTTCTTCTTTTCACCTTCTATTTCCTAACACTTATAATGGACTGACTGCAGTTAATTATGAGCCTGTATTTGATTTTTAACACTTTGGTGGCACTTTTCCATGTTGTCGCAGTTTGTAACCTTGTACAACAGCCACCGACTAGTGGGTGGGATTAAAATTAATAGATAAACTTTATTTATCCTTAAGAGTTTTTCACAATATGTTCTAATTAATTTTTTATTAATTTTTTTACTACAAACTAAGCTGAATGTACTAAAAAATATTTTTTACTTTAATTGCACTTGTTGATTGTTTAAATATGATGCAAAGTTTAAGAAGTAATATTATTGATAATATACTTCCGAAATGCAGCAATAATTAACACTTGTTATTTGCATTTAAATATCCTTATCTATATTAAACAAACCAAACAACAAAATATCAGTTTTTTTTAGCAACAATTGTATTTTTTATTTACTCTTTGCTTTGTCAACGAAAAGCTGTTTTTTGACGTTCACTTTTGATAACAGAGTTGGAGAAATATAATTTCATGCATAATATAACATGAATTCGCATTGCTTTTGTTCTTCTTTATGTTTAAATTATTCAAAGCTTTAAAAAATACAATTTCGATAAATTGATCTGGGTGTTCTTATTAATATAAGTAAAATAATAGATCTTATTCTTCTTTCGAAAAAACCGAATTCAATGACAAAAATATGTCAGAATTAGCATCATATGGGAGAAATACAATAGTACTTATAATGCCATCCCTGAACTAAAATACACTAGTAAAAGCTTCCCTATAAGAAATGAATGACCGAAACTAACACATACAAAATGATTTTACTAACACACATGCAACATTTTTTTTTATAGAATTGTCGAAAAAAAAAATTTAAAGGATGATTCCATCAACAATGACAGTCAAATGACCGGTAAAATCACCGTTACTGGACCCAATGTGTGGTATAGGGTTGAATTTGCATATGAAAGAATGAAACAACTACATTTTGATTAAAATGTATTAAAATATATATTTTGATCAACAATGACAGCCAAATGACCGATCAAATGACTGTCACTGTGTTACAGAGTTGTATTTTTCGTCGTTACAAATTAATTGTTTCTGCGAAAGCCAAAGATCAAGAAGCGATGAAATAAAAAAATTACAAAGTCTTTAAATTATTAAAAATAAAGAGAATTATTATAAACTAAATTTTAAAAAAGCTCAGGAAGTGGATCAGAAGATAAACAATTCGGAGTTTAATCAATCAATGGTAACATAAATATGTACTTATGATTTTTATATTTCGATATTTATGAATACTTATGTATTTCTTTACAGACAACATATTTCCACAAATTAATAGGAGCATCAGAGGACTTAAGATTCTGCAAGATATGTAAAATGGTGAAAAGACTGGTAATTTATGTATATGATTACTATATTAATAAAATTAACAATATATATATTAAAATATTAATAAATTGTGTTTTATTATAAATTGGTATAGCCGTCAGATTTGACGGATATATTCATCAAGTGTGATTAGTCAACAATGACCGATTAATGCATCATTTTTTTATTTGTTAACTGTGATGGATATATCCATCAAGCATGATTAGTCAATCATGACTAATATTTATATCATCCATGATTAGTAAACAACAAAAGAGTGAGCAGCTCAAATATATGTTTTAAAGTCGATAGAATTCATAAGTGCGAGGGTGATGCAACATCACATGTACACAAATGTTTCCATCACTTTTTACATATTGCCCTTAAGAAAGTGATGGGAGCTTTGTTCTACGCAATGATGGGTATATTCTCAGTAGTGACAGTCAATTGACCGGTCAAATGACTGTCACTGTTCTTATAGGGTTTTGAAAAGTACATAAAAGTGTTGTAAAATGTAATGTAAATTTTTCACTATTCTAATATAATTTATAAATCGTCTTTTTGTCGAAAATAGTCGACAATTTCTTGGCTATTTCGAATAACCGAATAATTCGAAACATAAAAACTCGAAGGGGTAAAAGGTCTACATAAAATTTAAACCCCTATTTTTTAGTTACTGACGGATAAGCAGATCGTCACCTGAAACGCAAAAGGTCGTAACAAACCAAAAATTTAAAATAGACTTTATTGAAAATTGTAAACTGATCAAAATATACATTTAATCACAAAAATAAGTATATACAGTTAATCACAAAAATAAGTATCAAAAAAAAAAAAAAAAAAAAAAAACAGTAACAAATTTATTTATTAAAAACAATTATGATAATTATTATTCACTTCTCTTCTGAATATTTTGTTTTTTTCAGTTTTCATTTAAGGTGAAGTTAAATAGGTGCAAAGTTTACGTCACAAAAGTAAGTATACAGATAATTTCTATATATGTATTTGGATTAATGAAATTATTAAAATTTATGGACATTTTACCAGTTTGAATATAATTACTAAATAATATAATATTTTTTAGACAATAACTTGGAAAAGTTTTTGTTCCGAATTTAAAAAACCAATTGTCAGTATTTCTGTTTACTTATTTTTATTTTTAGAACTCCACTGCGTAACAACAAATTGGTAATTTCCACAAGCCAGAAAGACCTAAAATGCGGAACAATTACATACAGTGGTGGAAAAAGTAATAGAAACGACCCTATTTTACCGTATGGTTCCTGATAGCTGATTCAGAGGTTCCAAATTCAAAATTTCCCAGCAAAAAAAAGGCAGTAGTGCAAAGTGAATGTAATTATCTAATACAACTCATTCTAACTGCCTTCCTAAATTCAACCTATTTCGCAGTTAAAAAATCCCTTTAAAACTTCAAAAATTAATTCAGATTGTTAATTTAATCAAATGAAATTTCTGTGTTATTAAAAATATTTTTGATTATCAATATTATTTTATATATTTTCCCATATTTATAATAGTATTTTCCTTAAAATTGTTTAAAATATCTTCAAAAAATACATACAAAACAAATAGCGTGAACCAATGAAACATTGTTTTCGAATCATCGAATTTGTATTGGGTCGATTATTCGAAATTCTCGCATAAACACATGATCTTCAATGACATGGTAATGTTAAAATCATGCATGTTTCACCTAAATCGGACCACTTCGTCATCACTTGCACCTCTGATTAAACAACATCTTTGTCATGTAACTTTTTGCTGGGTTCTTAAATAAAATAAACAGATAATGAAAGAAATTACTTTACATTGTTGAATTTTATATTAAATTAGTTTTTGAGATGATTTGCAGTCGAAGAAGTTTTAGATCCACTTATATATAATGGTAATCCACCAATTTTTGGCCAAATTTCGAGCAGTATTATAATTTTTTGCAATTTAACCCGCTCCAGGTTTAGAAGGTTATGTACCATAAAAAGATGCATATCCACTCGGATACCATAAAGTCCATTGTGATTTCCTTCAAAGAGTGAAAATTCAAAAACAGAGAAACAAAAGCCCTACAAGAAAAACTACAATGAAAAAAGAAGTTACTTAAAAGGATGGAAATACATAATTATCAGTCAATGACCTAAAGACTGAAGAGATAAAAGAGCAAATCTTTGCCCCCTCTAAAGCCCAGCCCAAGAAGTCACTAATTCCCTTGACAAAACCTAGTAAACTGTGAGGGTCAAGACCCGCAATATCTCCCATATCGTTATGGAATCTATTCCCTAGCCATTTCAGCCTGAGATTCTGTATCCTAGGACAGTAACAAATTTTTGCACAACCTGCAATAGTTCGGTATATTGCTGTCCCACTTACTGACAAATGCCCTTACTGAGCAGTGCCCCGTTGTCATCCCTACAAGAATCCTTAAACTGTGTCTATCCAGTCTTATAAGTATTTTAGTAGCCTCCATATCAAGTTTTGGTCATAGTGCCTTTGATACTTTGCATAACAATCTACAACCTAAGTATAATAATAACAAATGGGTGGTTTTACTATTCTTTCTCTGTCACTTATGACAAGGTTCGAACCTAATCTAGCCAGTTCGTTCGCAACCTCATTACAAAGCACATTACAGTACCCGGCACCGAACACAGTCTAATGGCAAACAATTTCATCAGAGGTTTTACACCGATGTCTAGAGTCGTAATCACATAATCTGTAATTCCGCAAGGGGAATTACCCTGACCAAGTAGACCTACTTCGTACAGAATTTTTGTATGGTCGTCACGCGAAGGTTTGACTAACGAAGACACATAGAGTCTTAGCAAATTCCTAGACAAAATGTTCTATGGGTGACAGGTATAGAATGATGTCCAAGGCCGCCTGTGGAGTGCTTCTAATGGCACCAGTAATGCCAATAGAGGCACACCTTTGAGTTTTATTGATAATTTTTCTATAACTGTCCTTTTTCACCGGACAATGCAACCATAAGTTAGAATAGTAGTAGGCATTGAGTCCCTTTTTCATTCTTTCTTGAGTATTTTCCTTCCATGACAGCTTGCTAGATAAACTTAGTTCGACGCCATCGAACTTTGGCACCCTGAAGTTGTCTTCTACCTTCTGGTAAATATTACCGTTTTCCCAGGATTTACGCCCACAACGAGAGTTCAAATAGTGCAGTCTCCATGATGTCACTGATCGTGAATATAAATTTTCCCTTGATCAGTAGCACCACATCATCCGCATAGGCAACTATTTTCCTACCTTTGGATTGAAATCGCTTTAGAATACCGCTAGTAGCCACAGAAAAGGATATAATACACCCCCTGTGGTTTACCCCTCCCCCCTGGTAACCCTTCTCCTAGTTCAATGATCCCATAAGTTCGAGTTAATAATTCTGCTGCTAGGAGTGCAGACTATCCACTTCACCAGAATGTCCTGGACTCCGAGCCCTATAAGCGAATCTCTAATCGCCTCAATCTGTATATTATTGAAGGTACCCTCAACATCTAAAAACGCGGCAAGAATATAGTGCCTATTTCTCAAGCTGTGCTCAACACAACTTACCACCTCCAGCAGTGCACTATCAACAGATTTACCATTGAGGTAGGCATGCTGAGCGCCACTGATGAGGTGAGTATCAGCATTGCTCCTAAGATGTAGATCTATCAGTCTCTCAAGTGTCTTCAAAAGAAATGAAGAAAGGCTGATAGGTCTAAAACTTTTGGGTATGAAAATTACCCTCCACCTCTTTGGTAAATACCTACTGCTAAGGCATCTCCTAAAAATTTTTTGTAAAAAAGATAAAGCGTCCTGAGGTAAGTTCCTTAGTAGAGCTGGAAATATGCCATCCGGCCCTGGTGACTTGAAAGGGTCGAATAAGTTAACCGCCCATACTAGCTTTTGCCTAGTGACTATTTCTTCTATGAAACTCTAGATGTTGCTTGGCGCCACAGTCTCTAGGTCCCATTGGTCGTCAATCACATCTACAGTTGCGAGACAACCCGGAAAATATGTTTCCATAAGTAGCGCTAGGGTCTCAGAGCTAGACTCAGTCCATGAGTTATCACTCCTTTGGATATACTCTATGACCCTTGGTCCTTGGATAATATCCGTCGGAATCTTGATAGCTCGTTGACATTGTCAATGGATTCACAGTACTGGGATCATGAAATTCTTTTAGTCCTTTTGAGATCAGCTTTATACTTTTTGAACACACTTTATAGTTGTTCCAGTAAATCGCTTGACCTATTGAACAATTTCCTAACAGTCGACCTTTGAATTCTAAGTTCCTTGGTCCACCACTTAGGTTGCTCTCTTTTTCCAGGAAAAGTAACCGGACAAGATAGCTCATAGTTTCCTTTAAGTAGGTCTGTGAACTTATTCACAACCCCCTCTAAAACAGTTGACAACAAATCGCACAAGGCCCGTTGTGCCAAACCAGACTTTACCCTGACTTTCTAGGATCCCTAAAAGGTGCACTCCTAGCCAAAACAAAATCCAGTGTGAAGGTAATGAGAATATGGTCTGAAAATGGACAATCCGTTGCAACCTTCCGATCTCTAACGAAATCTTCTAAACGGTTAATTAAAGTTAAATCTATAACTACCTCCCTATCTTTGTTCTTGAACCTCGGCGTATCGCCCTTGTTACAGATGATGAGATTATTATTATTTTATTGAAAGTCAAAATATACAAAGTTTAACATAAAATCGAATTAATGAGTTGCTATCTAGTTAACAAACTGTTGTGTCCTTAAATAAAAATATACGCAATACTTTATAGAAAGAGTTTATGCAAACGTTTTATTTCAAGGTTCGTTCTACAATAATACTTTTCTAGAATAATTAAAATGGCGGTATATAAACAAACAAGTTACCAAGCAAAGGGTGATGCCAGATTAATATCTAACATTTCTTCCCACGCATGTCGACGATTACGGCGAGAATACTACTTTCCGTTTCGGAATCCTGGATGACCTACGGGCTGCAGTATCTCCTCTGAATCAGCACTTACGGGTTCTTTTGAATTTCCAAAAGAATCTAAGTTACGTTCGTCTGCATTCTCATCATTATCTCCCTGTGGACCAAACCCAAGGAAATACGATTGTGGCTCCGAATAATCATTTATAGTTGTGTTTGGAGTATTTGTGAAATCTCCTTGGGGTGTTGAGAAGCTTGTTGAGTCAGTGAACGAGTTATCGGCAGTTTCATGTGGCAACGAATGCCCCTTATCCCCGTTGAATTGAGATCTTCTACGCTGCACGGTTTCAGCACTAAGTTTAGTTTCGTTCGCCATATTCATATCCACATTGTCTCTAATTTGGTCGATGTGTCGCTTCATACGTTTTCCCTTATATAGAATTTCATAGTGCAAATCCCCCATACGATTTAAAACCAAACCTGGTAGCCACTTAGGGTCGTGCGTACCATAGGACCGGAAATATACATTTTGCATTGGGGCAACGGTTCGAAATGAGGGCTCCAACTTCATGTATTACTTGTCAATTATTTCTGAAGACAGTTCACCCGGTAACAGTAAGTTCAAATGAGTGCGTAATACACGTCCCATGAATAGAAGAGATGGGGGTTTACCAGTTGTCGCATGGGGGACAATTCTATAATAGCGGAGGAATATATTGAGGTGTTTTTGTAGATCATTCTTACTCGCCCGGCTGATTTTAAAGCATTCTTCACTGTTTGTACTGATCTTTCAGCCTGACCATTAGTAGACGGGTGGTATGGTGCGGTAAATTTGTGGTATTTAACTCCGACTCTAGTGAGAAACTCTTTGAACTCTGCTGATGCAAAACATGTGCCGTTGTCGGTCACTATTATAGTTGGTACCCCATAGTTAGTAAAAAGTTCGTCGAGGATGTTAATTGTATCAATGGATTTGCTGCTAGATGTTACTTTTACTTCAATCCACTTACTGTACGCATCAGCTACAATCAGTAACATAGACCCTAAGAATGGTCCCGCATAATCCACATGAATTCGCTCCCATGGTCCCTTTGGGTAGTGCCAATGATGGTCTCGGGCTTTTGGTGGTTCATTTGCACGTTCCGAACAATCCACACAGCTTCATGCGAAACTCTCAATATCCTTGTCGATGCCAGGCCAATATACAAACGACCTCGCTATCCCCTTCATCTTGACGATGCCCAAATGTGCAGAGTGCAGATCCTGTAGAATTTTCATGCGAAGCTTTTCCGGTATAACGACTCTATGCTCAAATGTCAAACAATTGCCGGCCATTCTATAGTTGATTTGAGGTGACTTATAACCATACGATTGGAGCGATTTTCCGCTTTCCAGGATCCTGATAATTTCTCCAAGTTTTGAATCTTTTCTAGTCTCCGAAGTAATCTGAACAGAGCCGTCGGTAGTTGATCAATATGTTTTACCATAAAGATGTCAAAATCGTCTAATTCAGAAACCTGCGTTTCACGGTCAATTTGATCGTCCTTAACGGCTCTTGAACAATAATCGGCATTTGCGTTAGCCTTTGTCGTTTTAAACATTATGTTGAAACTAAAATTTCCCAAGAGATCGGCATAGTTGGCCATACGGCTAATACATAAAACGGGAAGTGATTTTTGGGGATCCAAAATTTGTGTCAGTGGCTTGTGGTCGGTTATAAGGGTAAAATGCCGGGCATACAAATACATTAAAAATTTCCTAACTGCCCATACAATGGCAAGGGCTTCCTTATCGATTTGCGAATACTTCCTTTCCGTGCTACTCAATGTCCGACTGGCGTATGCAATCGGTTTTTCACGACCATCTTGAAGTCGATGGGACAGGACCGCGCCCAACCCTATTTGGCTGGCGTCCGTGGCGAGAAGTAGTGGAAGTTCGGGGTCATAAGCCATTAAAACTCTAGATGATATTAACTCGTTTTTAATATCCGCATATGCTCTTTCTGCTTCTGCGGTCCAAATGAACTCTTTCTTCAGAAGTATATCCCTTAAGGGTCTGTTGCGTGTGGATAAATTAGATATGAAAGACCCATAGTAAGTGGCCTTACCCAAAAACAGCTGTAACTCCTCATGAGTTGTGGATCGGGGAGCGTCCCTTACTGCTTCCACATGCTTATCGGATTTGTGAATTCCGCTGCTGTCAATCTTATGCCCCAAAAACTCGACGGCCGGTGCTGCAAATACACATTTTGATCGGTTCAACTTTAAGCCTTTTTCCTGTAAACGATTTAATGTTGTTTCCAGTACATCCAATAATTCCTCAACATTTGCAGCATAAATCAATATATCGTCGAAAAAATTGCAGACGTTGGGGATGCCTTGTAGTACAGATTCCATCGTTCGCTGCCATATTGCCGGTATGTTGGCTACGCCGTAGACTCGGGTCGAATTAAACCGTGTGTTGGGGTATTCAGTGTTAGGGCGTGTGCCAAATCGTCATCAATTTGTAAATGTGAATAAGCATCGGTTATGTCTAAATGACAAAAAAGCTTCGCTCCATTCATTCTATTGAAAATATTCTCCGGTTTGGGAATGGGATGCTCATCCACAATTATACGGGGGTTCAAGTAGGTTTATAATTACCTGTTATTCTGATCCTGCCGTCCTTCTTGGCAACAACATGAGTTGTCGATGCCCATTCCGAAAATTCTACCCTAGTGTAAATTCCAGATGCTATCTTTTTCTCTATTTCTTCTGCGTATGTGTCCCTCAAGGCTATTGGGATCTCCCTTGCTCTGGCAAAAACTGGCTTCGCATCTTGTTTCAAATGAAGTTTAATCGGTGGCATGTCCAACTTACCAGCAGAACAACTAAAAATATCCTCAAAATTAACAAGCACATCTTGTAACAACTGAGCTTCCGTTGGCGTTAAATGTGGTGCATCCATTCTCAATGTACCAACTGGTTCCGATGAAGAAAACAACCTTCTAAAATCTATCTTATTAACGAACTGTTGAACCCACTCTCTACCAAACAGCGCATCGTAGTCACCATCAACGACGTATACATTAAGCTTACGTGTTTTGTGTCCCACTGTAACATTCACCACCACCCGACCGATGACATTTATTTTATGCCCGGTGTAGCTTGTAAACTTTCTGCTCGTAGGCTGTATATATAATTTGCCTAATACTGTCTTCAGTGTGGCTTCACTTATTATTCCACACGGGGCGCCTGAGTCCAATTCCATTACAACCTTTTTTCAATTCAATAACACTTCCATCATGTGTTTTCCCGATTTGAAACCACCTACTTTATTCAATCTTTGAATTATCTCAGAGTCACTATCTTCATCCGATATTTGAGCCGTTCTTGACTTACACACCTTTGCAATATGCCCCTTTTTGTTGCAAGCGTAGCATGTGGCATTGCGGAATTTGCAATTGTCCCTATTAGGGCTGCCACCGCAACCGTGACATTTAGTATTGTTCAGATAATCCGAATTTGACGCTATTTTCCTTGTTGGAGCTCTTTTAGAGTTATCCCCAAATTTGGAAGATTTATAACCCACCTTCAACATCGATTCCGTTAACGGATTGAAGCCAGAAACATTCCCTTTCATTTCGACAGCTGATTTATGTGATGCTTCGAGCCTTTGAGCTATCTCGTATGCGTCCTTGAATGACGCGGGCTCCTTTGCGATAATCTCGTCGCAAATACTACTTGATTCCAACCCGTTAAGCATTTGCTCAGTTAGCATACGATCTAAAGAGCTTCCGTAATTACAATATGCTGCCGCTCTTCTTAAACGTAGTGAAAAGTCTGCTACACTCTCACCCTTTTCCTGCATCTCTTGACGAAACTTCACACTTTCCGCATATTGGTTTCTTTTTCCGTCGAAATGATCCACCAAAGTTGTTCTTATTTCCTCATATGTGAGGTCTTCAGGGACTCTAGGACTCACCAATATTTTGAGTGCATTGTTCAACTCGGCACCCATGTGAACCAGTATATATTTCATATACTCCGCTTCAGCTATTCTGCTCAATTGGAATGACCATTCACAGCGTGTGAAATAGTCCTGAACGGACGTATAATCAACTGCCTTATATCCCGAAATGGAAACGGGTGGTGTAGATGCCCTCGTCATCGTGTTCTGTTGTGCATTGCCTATGGTTGCAGCACGTAGTGCACACGAAGTAGACTGTTGTATTGCGTCTGCCAGCATCTGTGACAACGCTCGTAAATCATTGGATTCCAAAGGCATTTTGGTTCCTTGCTACATAAAAAAAAAACTTCTTACACCAAATGTTGTGTCCTTAAATAAAAATATACGCAATACTTTATAGAATGAGTTTATGCAAACGTTTTATTTCAAGGTTCGTTCTACAATAATACTTTTCTAGAATAATTAAAAGGCGGTATATAAAAAAACAAGTTACCAGAGAGTTTAATAATTTGACCAAGCAAAGGGTGATGCCAGATTAATATCCAACACAAACATAAGATGCCTTATGCAAAAACGATTATTAAAGTTAACAATGGTTTACTACACACTTTTTCCATATAAAAACAGGTTTTAATAAGCATTGTTAAGTTAATAATCGTTTTTGCATAAGGCAGAAGATATTTCAGCATTAAAATCATAAATAACAAGTAAGAAAGTATAGTCGGGCGTGGCCGACCATATGATACCTTAAACCAGTTATGAATATTAAATATGATATATTTTTCATAATAAAGCATTTATCTCGAATATTACCTTGATTCCGATTTATTGACGAAAAACTAATTTTCTGAAAGAGGCTTTATATGGGGGATAAGAACAAATGTGAACCGATCCCGATAAAATGTGCTAGATAGATTTATATTTTTTATATAACATTTCATTGCAATAACAGTGTTAATAAGTGAATTGCGGATATTCAAGTCATTTTCCGAAGGGGGGCTTTGTATGGGGGTTAGGGTCAAATGAAGTCCGATCATTTCGAAATTCGGCAAGGTCATCAAGGCTTGTATAAAACTTAGTTGTGCTAACTTTTATCGAGATATATTTATATTATACAGAATTATGAGCTCAAAAGCCCTTGTCGGGGGTTCAGTTGTATGGGGGCTAGAAAATTGCGACCTGTACTTTGATAACAACGTTTACATGGACACACGGACGGTCGGACGGACGAACGGACATCGTTAAATCGACTCAGAAAGTGATTCTAAGTCGATCGGTATACTTTAAGGTGGGTATAGTACTAATATTTTAGTGCGTTAAAAACATCAGCACAAACGCATAATACCCTTCCCACTATAGTGGTGTAGGGTATAAAAATAAAAGTACAAATAAGTATATAGAAAAAATTTTAAAGGAAAAAATGACAGAAAACCTTTATTTATTATCGGGATTTGGCTTTATCTGGAGAACGATATATCATCTTTTACCCTTGACCTTGACACCTTAGTAGTTAACTAGGTAATCTACTAAGTATCCATGGATAAGTTTTTAATCAGTTCATAATCAGAGATCATGCATTTATTTAAAAAGCGATACTCTGAGTGTATATTATGTCCTTAATGGTTTGATGTCCAAATCTAGCATGTAATTCATGGGTGCGGTATAAACGTGGGAGTTTGTGTATCATCTTTAAAACTTTATTTTGGACCACGTGAATCTTTTTGATATGTGTTTTACAAGTTTTGCTCCAAACTGAGCACCCATAGAGCAAAATCGGTCTAATGACTGTTTTATATGATGAGATTATTATCAGTTTTTAAATCGAACATTAACTCACCTCTTTTTTTGATGTCCTTGCTGCCCCATTGGCTATGATGAGCATTGGCATTACAGCCCATCACAAGGGTCGCACTCTTTCTTTTCGCATATGCCGTCAACTCACGCACCTCCGAGCCGGGTGGGTCAGTAGCCTCGTACGGCATATACACCGAAGCCAGTGTTGATTAAGCCTCATCGCCCCATCACCCTGTTGAGTCTTAGCCTGGTTGATGGCAGCATCCACCTGTTGTCACCAGAGAGTGGACCAACCCAGAACGTCACCAACTTGGGCGTATATTTTCTCGAATTTAGCGACGCTTTGTCGGTGCCTTCTGATTATGAGCCTCTCCCTTGACGAGAAGGACAAAAAAGCGAGATACCTCAAAGTCCCGTTCCTAGCCTTCTCCTCTTTTGTTCGGCCTGTATCATTAATATCTCGCGGAGAGGCGATTGGCTTCTCCTCCACGGCCTGTTGTGTTTTTATATGGGTTTTCGTAATTGTAAACCCGATTTTACATAAATTCTCAATCGGGATTAACTCTGGCGACTGTAGGGGCTAATATAGCAATGAAATTTTAACACTTTTTGGAAAAATCTGGTGTTTTAGCCTTATATTTGGGGTAATTATCCAGTTGCATCATAGTATTTTTAACGTTTTGACCAGAATTATTAAAAATATCCCAAAAAATGGCTACATAATATCAGTAGACATTTCGGCATTCATGTTGCCATTGATTTTATACATTTTCTGTATGCCTTATGATGAGGAATAAATATTCCTAAAATAAAACATCTCCAAATTTCATAATGGGCATTATATCGCGGTCTTTGCATTCAGATTTCTATATAAATTATTGATGCCAAACGGTATTGCATAAATTTTATTATTTTATACATGAAAATCTAAAATCTTCATGTTTTTGAAGAAAATTGTTTAATCTTGTGGAAATTAATCGACAGAAGATAAATTTAAATTAAATAAGAACTTTTAAAATATCATAATTTCAGAAATTTGGTAACTACATATGTACATACTTCCTAAATAAAAACAAATAGGAAGGTATAGTCGGACATTACCGACATTTAAAAATTATTTATTTTTCATAAAAAATTTGTTAAATTTTACTTTAACTCCGATGTATTTAAGCAATTTATTGATGAAAAACTAAATTTCTAGAAGAGGCTTTATATAGGAGCTAGGGTCAAATATGGCCGATCCTCAAAAAATTGGGAAGAGGGATGTAATTTTATATAAAGGTTAGTTATGCTGAATCTCATCGCGATACTAATGGTTAAAGACTCAGAAAGTGATTCTGAGTCGATCGGTATACCTTAAAGTGGGTGTAGTGTGAAATGCAAAACCTTCTAGATATCATTTAAAAATTAAATTTTATATTTGACTGTGCCGAAATAAAATAAATATTCCGGTATGTGATGAAATTCGAACGATTTGAAATCAATCGATTTGAAAAAGTATGATGAATTTCGATCGAGGAATGGTTTATTATTTTCTTGCAAAATACTACGCAGACAACAAAATACTTTCCATTTAAGAGATTCAATTTAAAAAATTATATTTTGGAAATTACAAACGGAATGACAAACTTATATATACCCTCCTCACGAAAGTGAAGGGTATAAAAATATGATAATTTGTATGAAAAGCCGCAGAAATTTTTGTATTATTTTTGTAGATTCAAATATATTTTAAAAATGAATTTTATTAAATAGCTGATTGTAATGTATTGATATTAATATTGTCATCAAATTGAATTTTAGAGGAGGTCCTTTTAGGATTTCTTGTGTTAATTTTGGTCCAAATTTGTGGTCTAAACAGAATGAGTCTACTATTGAAAAAGAATGTGTATACTTTTTGGGTCTACGACGAAATGAAAAAATAAATTTGTATGTACTATATATGATATCATACCACTTTAAAAAATAAAAGGTTCAAAATGTACAAGGTTAGCTGTGCTGAATTTTGTTCTGCATAAGTCAAAAATAAAGTAAGATCGTAATTTTTAAGCGAATTATGGCTTAAAAAAGAATATAAAAAAAAATTTAGTAACAAATCCCGGGATTCATTTTGATAAATCCCGGGATTCGGGATATCCTAATCCCGAAAAATCCCGGAATTATCCCTAATATAAATGCTATGGCCGATCACGTCCAAGAAAAATAAATTTTGGCTCATCAACATTTATCATATCCATAAAAATCCAGTTCTTGAACTTTTTAGAGAATTGTAATCGAAGAGCTCGAGTTTTCTGTGATAAAAGGCTTTATAGCCCTTTCTCTAGCATGTATAGAATTGATGGGATCATGAATGACGAAATTTCTATTGATATTATCGAGCCATTGAATTTTGATATTTTTAATGATTGGGGTCGAAACGTTGAAAATACTATGATGTAATTTTATAAAGACCCGAAATAAAAAACCTCGATTTCTTCTAAAAACTGTTAACTTTTCTTTGCTACAGTCGTTAAACACGATTAAGAATTTATGGTAAAATCGGGTTTACAATTACGAACACTCATGTAAAAACACAACAGAACTCTGGGAGAGCTGCCTTGAAGTATGGAAAATTTTAATTTATAATAAAATTTCACTTTGGCACTACGCGCCAAATATGTGTAAATGAGTTAAATTTAATATTTTATTTTTCTGAAGTGGATTTTTTTGTGACAGGCCTGATTTGACCATCATTTACACATTTTTGTTTCACACTGTATGTAACTTTCTCTAAATTGACTCCAAAAAGTTACGAACTAGAATGAAGTTTTTGTGTCAATTACGATTAAAAAAGAACACAAAATTTGTTAGAAAAATTATTATAATTTTGTTTATTTCAAAATATTATTTTTTGTACCAAAAATGTATAAACTTAAAATTAACATAAAGAATACGAAATGTATCAAAATGATTTTAAATAAACATGAATGATTTACAATATTTATGTACTATGTATGTATATGTATAACATTTATGTTAAAACTAAATTAATTGATCATTAATTAAATCCAATTATTAATTCCAAACAAAAACATATAAATAAATATTAAATAATCTTAAGTAAACTTTGCATGTTACAATTATGTTTTTTTAACTTTTAAATTAATGCAGATGAATTCTTTAAATATATTAAATATTGATAAAGAAATTAAATTAAATACAATGTAGCAGTATTTCAATACAATTCATTTATTTACATTACACTTTTTCAAAAGGAAATCAACAAGCCAAATCGAAAACAAAATTATAAAAATAAAAATCCGAAATGTTAGTTAACCAATCTGTGTTCGTTTGCTTTATAGTTTCAATCGTTTCCAATATTTAGTTTGTTTTTTGTATTGGAAACTTTCGCTGCAAATAAAAATTGAGAGGCAAATGAACAGGACAATTTATTATGTAAATGGAATGCTCAAACAAAATTTAATAAATAAAAAATTAAAGATTTCATTTAAAATAGGGAAGACTTTTGAAAAAATACAAAAGATTTTAGACAAATTTGGAAGTTTTGAGATTATATAACAAAATTTTCGATTATTAGATTATTATGCATATTAACATAAAAATAAACATTAATAATTTTGGTGGTAAATTATATTTTGTTTTGCATAATAAAAATTATTCTATACAGTAACACAGTTTGTTTCAATTTGCTTCTAATATTTTTTCTTAAGTATAAACAAACAAAAATACATCATTACAATTCTTTATCACTCGATTTCGAATCAAAAGTAATTTTAGATTTATTAAAAAACATCAATCTTAGCATAGACAACAGTGTAATTTCTTTATTAACTTTGTTTCGGCTCTAATATTAAACTAATGTATAAAATATAATATTGTATTTATGCCAGGAAATTTGTGCTCGTTTTTTAACCTTGTATGCGTTGCTGTTTTAAAAAGCGAATATTGTAAGCATATCAAAAAACAATGAAATATCAACATTTAATGCGCTGTAATTTAGTTTATTCAAATTTTAGTTTAATCTATATTTTTACCTTTTTAGCAGCCCGTTATATAGCACAGAAATTTTTCCCTATGTGAGAGAATCTTTATATTAAAAATTTTGGATTAATTTTGAATAATTCTTACGTTTATCACAAAGTTATTGACAGACCGTGTTAGCAAGTTCTTTTTGTTAAATACGGAAACAAGCATGACATAAATGATTTGAAAATGTAAAATTAAAATAATTTCCTAATAAGTAGTCTATTGTTGTAATTTTAATTTTGCATTCACATACTTGATTAAATGTTTTTAAAGAATTTTCTTTCGTTTTCTTTGTATCACTAAAAAACTTGTTAAAAAAACAAACTTAGATATTAAAACTTATTAGTAGTAATATGTATTATCATTTACATAATGCAATAAATTGGAGTTATAAAATTTAGAATTTCATTTATTTTAGAATTATATTATCAGTTTGTTTATATTTTGTTAGTAAATATATGTTTATATAATGCAGCATTTAAAGTAAAAACAATACTACAGTTGTATTTCTATATTTCTGTTTTATTACTTTGAACTTGTTTTTTTTAACATAAAAAAGATTGTTCATAATTCAGTTAATTATTTATTACTAAGTATTAAATATATTTTATACATATAATATATGTACCGTTTTGTTTTGTGTTTATTACTGTAATTATTATTAATATTAAATAGTTCATGGTATATAAAATAAATAGTTTATATTCTTAAAATGTATCTGTATTGTATTTAAGTTATAAGTTATAAAAATATTAATTTACAATTAATACCTATAAATAATATATTTATATTATATAAAGTTTTAATAATGTTAAACTGATAGTTATACAAATAATAATTATAATTATAATAATAGTAATGTTAAACGTATTAAATACAAATCATGTACAACTCTAAACATTAGTTTTTTTTATTCAGTATACTTATTACTTGTTCATTCATGCTCAGATTTTATGAAAGAAGAAGGATATAATTAATCTTCTAACGAGTGGTAAACTCATGTAATTATACATATATACTATAATATAATATAATATAATATTTATTTATAATTTTATTTACATCCGTATGATCATGTGTGTTTGTATGTTTATCTGTTTGGATGTACATATGTATATAATGTTAATAATAGTATTAACACAGATACAATTAGTTTACATACAATGTATTTATATGTATTTATAAAAAAACATACATATTAAACATTTTATTAAAATAAATCAAAATTTTCTATACATAATTTGAACTTTTTAGCTTTTAGAATTCTTGTTTTTACATTTATTTTTAGTAAAAAAAATTCTCTTGTCTTGTAACATGAACTACATTCACTCGTTCTTTTGCTCAATAAATGGAAAGGTTAAGATTCCAACTAAGAAATCGGGAAAAAGGAAAACGCTACTGCCATTTTGTTTGTGCTGCGGTTGTAGACGACAGCTTTTCAATTATTTATTGTGGGCTATTGCATAAATCTTTTTCAAAAGTTATTGCTTTTAAAGGGAAGATACTGACCAGATACAGAGTATATAATACTGTCTTCATGAGCACAAGTGTAAATGCGAAAAATAATGCTTGACGACTACGTCTACTACAGCAAATGTGTAAAATGCCCAAAATGAGATAAACATTCTAGTCGCTAAACAGTCAAAGTTTTGCGCAAATTTTCATAAATTTAAAATGAAAAGTAGTCAAACTTGAAAACCGACCAAATTAATTACTCTAATCTGCTGGATGCGCGCACTAATAAATTTGAATTGGAGAGAATGATATCTGAATACTGCTTAAACATTCATCTATGATGTATGTATGTGTGTATCCCTGAATATGGATCTGATATCTGAATAATGCAGAGTTGTAATTTATGTTACAAATGCAAGATGTAAATTTGGTTGGTGGGGTTGATCATATCGTTTAAAAATATAAAGGAGATTATGATGAGACGATGATAAGTATCATGTAGAATAATGAAGGTATTGTTGAACTGCACCAATAGTTTAGCACAGTAACGAATGATTTTAGCATTTGTTTGCATAGCGTTCGACGGTGAGGGTGTCACGTAAGTAAATGCTAGATGTGGGCGTGAGTGTGGGTGCTACGCTTGAAGTCGTGGATGAATTGCTGGAAGATGGTGTTGCTGTCGGGTGTGAATGATGGTGATGTACCATTGCAGCGGCACGCAATAAATGGTGTTGATTGTTGTTAAGTTGTTGTTGCTGCTGTATTGTTTGCTGTTGATAAAAAGGTTGCTGCTGATGTTGTTGTCTTTGCTGTTGCTGCTGTTGTGCGGACTGTAAATTATGCATAAAATATGCGTTCATATTTCCATGTTGTTGGAGTTGCTGTTGTTGTTGCTGCTGGTGATATGGATATGCCATTACCAATTGCATTTGCGGCAATACTTGTTGTTGTTGTTGCATTTGTTGGTGTTGTTGCTGCTGTTGCTGTTGTAAATTCATGTGTCCCGCTGCACGCATCATATGTAAATAATTATCATCGCCTATCGGTGCCTGCCGACTGCCATATTTCAACTCACGTGCTATTCCCTGCTTATAATTTCGATGATCCTTATCAATTACATATGCCACTTCACGCAGCTGCATTATTGTTGCTTTAAATTTCCCGTAAGCATGTGCAGACTGCTGCTGAAAGGCCATAGCCGTCGCCACCAGTGGATTATGTTGTTGCTGTATCTGATGGAAAGCCACTGTCTGATCGAGAAATACCTCCAGCTGTGTCATATGAGACATAATTAATGTGTGTATTCGTTGTAAATCTAACGCAGGATCCAATGCTGTTATTAAATCCATTTGAAAGTAGTCCATTGCTTCAGGCGAGACATTCTTACAACCGGGAGCATTTTCATCGGAACGATCGCAACAGCTATATACGCCATTCACAAATGCCGATGGATGAAAGTATTGCGATCGTATCGAATTAGTTAAGCAAATTTTGTGCAAGAGATCAATCCATTCTCGTTCTTCAACACAATTAGTTGTTTGTACAATAAGGGAACGTTCCTTTCGTACGATCTAAAAAATAAAAATAATTCCTTATTAAATGTAATAAAGTTTATGTAGTCATGTATACATATATTCGTTAAATAAATAATGTTTTATCAATCCACTAAGCTAAAAATAATAAACAATAGATTTATGAGCATAAATACATGAAAAGTTAAACTTCTTAGTAAAAATGCTCTCCCATAGAATTTTGTTAACCATTTCGACAGTAGAACATGTTCTTACATGTTCTTAATCATTAGAAAAGCCAAACGAGATTTCTCAAAACTTTTCTGTAAACAGGAAGACGGGGTAAGTGATGTATGGAAGATCAACAAATGTTTCTATAAATACAGGATGATATGGAAGAGACCATTAAAATCCTTATGACTTTTATTTTTCATGTGATACACGAGGAAAAGGATAGGCTGCCATTGAGATAGTTGTTAAAACTAGCATAGTCAAGGATGTTAATTAAGAGATTTGCCTCATATAAAGCTGCACGACTGCATGGTATTTTGCCGGCAATCTTGCAGATGGAAGCGGAATTCGTTTCAACTCATATGTCAATGATTTCTCATATAATCCGCTAAGATAACAGGAGGCAATGGTATCAATGTTGGCCAGTATAGGCTCCATATGGTGTCTTACCCTGTACTCGAAATGGAGTCTTATGACACACTGTTTTTTGTGTACAGTGTACAGACAAAGTGAAACGAGGAAACACTTGCTTTGTGATTGTCAGGCGTTCGTCGAAATGAAATTCAAATATCTGAGTATTGGACGTTAATTCTCTTTGAATCACACTGGAGCTAATTAAAATATGGTATTCGTGAGTTCCATTTACGATTAATTAACTTGTATTCATATTGTTAAATTAAAAAAGCAACCAATTGGAGCACAGTGTAAATATAAATAAAAACAATGAACATTTATATAAAAAGTAAAAAAAAAAAACTCCACATACACACATTCTTTCCTACACAATGATGAGAATACTAGAAAATAAAAAATATGTGTTTGTGTGTAAGAAACTCATACTCTAGAAGCCAATTAAGTTTGGGCCCCCACAATCATAATTAAAACAACATTTTAAAAAGGGAAATTTTGTAATAAATAAAACTAAAAAAAAAACGATGACAACAATGTTAAAAACTTAAACTACCTATGTATAATACATTAAAATATATTATGCGACGATTGTTCATTTTGCACAACATAAGAAACATATTTTTAAAAAGTATTGTTTTAAACGAGTACAAGAATTGGAACTCTTGCACTGCTGTGTATAAAGACAAAAATAGAAGACAGCGTGTGAATTTCAACCTCTTAATAAAATTATCTGAGGAACACACTACAATCAAACAATAATTTTCATATATAATATGCAAAGAAGATGAAGAGAAAAAATTAAACATAATTATGGATAGGAAAAGTCTTCAAGAGAGACGACAGACTATCATCAGGCATTTTAGACTGTGTAGTATTTTTCTTTTCAAATGATTTCACCTTAATACAAAACAATGCATAATTTGCATAGACTGTATTTAGATGGTTGTAAGATAAATATAAATTTACAATAAACAAATTTTTAACTTTTATAAAATTGTTTTGCACGCACAACTATGCGGGTAATATTTTCAAAACAAAATTAATAATCAAAATCATACAAGTTACAAATTACCTAGCAAATGCAAATACCACTCCAACAGGCCTATTTTCATAAACAATTGAAGAAAGTTATTTATCTGAGAAAATGCTAAATTTCTTATATGTATACTGTTTAAAAAATATGTTTGTGAAATTACATATTTATCCCCTGTATTCATTAAGATATCAAAAAATAATCCATCAATAACTTTATTAATCAATTACGAATAAAGGGTTGATTTGGTTGGTTTTGATTAATTTACCAAGTCGTCAGATTTTCTTCGGTTTTAGTCTGAAATCAATCAAATGATTTTATATACGCTTGCCTAGGATTGCTGAAATCCTCCCCGGGTGGTGGCATCTACATTTATGAATCTGACTACTCCATATCAATGCTGCTTCTATTTCATATTAAACTAAGTCTAGGCGGAATACTTAAGAACATATGTATGCATATTCGAACGTCAATAAAGTTGCGATATAACGCTTGTAAGAGCAAATCATTTTTATAACAATAGTTTTCATTTAATTTAATTTTTTGTGTTTCCTGTAAAATGTTGAAAAGTCTTGTTACGCCCTTTTGCATTTTATGTGACGTTATTGATAAAAAAGAGCAAACTTACCTTAAAACAATTTTGCATTTTAAAACTTTTTTCATTTAATTGTTCGACGCGTTCAATTTCAGCCAGCGGTATATCACAGATGGTTTGTTTGCCTTTTGATTTGGCATAACTTAAAGATTGGGTGGTTAAACGAAAATAGCGTTGCTTAAAAGGACGTCGTCCAAAGCGTTTACGACATTGAGGATACTTTGTCATCATGCTGGTTTTATCAACGAAAACAAATAAATTGTAAGTAAAATAAATTTCAATATAGGTTTATTTTAATAAATATTTAAGAAACATCTAATGATACATATTTACAAAGCCCATAAATTGAAATAGAAAAAATATGTAGTTACTAAATAAAATCTTTTATTCCTTACCCCTCTCTTTTTTTGTAATTTGTTATACAGAAATTTTGATGTTACACATTTTGTATGATTTTTAAATGTAAATGCATTTTAATTAAAGCAATTTTGTTAATCAATTCGCAATAACAGGAGTTGGGGTGATTTAGTTTGGTTCACAGGTAAGTGGGTGAGTGTATATGAGATTTTTGAGTGTTTATAGAAAGTGCATGAGGAAAGAGGATATAAAAATATTCATATTAATAAAAAGAAAACATGGCACCAAAAATAAGAGTGTGTTTATGTGTATATAATTATAAGATTAAAAATGTAAAAAACAACAAATATGTAAACTTACCCCTCCTTAAGTAAAACTGGCTCTAAATTATTTTCTCCAACCGGAAATAAACTACTCGTTTCATGTGTTGGGCTAACTTCGTCGGCACAGGGTGTTGAAATACTTTCAAGAAAGGTTTTCACGGCCTCAACATGCTTTTCTGTGCAGAATTTCTTATACAACTGACCGGTGTACTCTTCTTTACAGGGTTGCTGTGAAGAACGCGAACTTACTAAATTGCCCAAAGATTGTATGGTTTTTGAAATCAATGTCAAAGTCCTGTTTGTTTGGCAGTCCTGAAATAGAAATCGATTGTATTTGTATTTTAAAATTAATAATATTTTTTTGTTTGTCTATGAGAAAAATCTTACCAATGGTTCAGTGGTCAAGTCAAATAGTTTCGGTCCTAAAATGGCAGGGGCGAAAAAACGCAAAAATATAAAACCCGACACTACAGAGTAACGTACTTCTCGGTTGTGGGGAAAATGTCTGCCGGCGCATTCACGCAAATCATGGAATATTTGGCACAACACCTTCGGACAACGCACCGCACTTTTTGTTATAGCCTCAAATACTCTCTCCACATAGTCTTGCAGATGATGTAGATTCGTGTCGACAGCTGAGCGGTCTTTAACTTTGGACGGATCAATTTCACATGGTTTTTTCTCAGCAAGTATTTGCGCCAGAACGGGCCGCAATGTTTGATGTAGATAGTGCAGGCCCGACAGGCGCATCGCCTCGTCCATCATTTTTGACACCAAAGTGTTGCCACGAAATATTGTCGTAGGATCGGTTAAGTTTGAGATCTCGTGGTCGGCCAAAGCTTTGATAATGGGTGCAATGCGCCCGGTGTGTGTGAAAAGTCGAACGAGTGGTTGTGAAACATCTGTTTTGCACGACACCAGCTCTCCAAGTATAAAAACCGATGACAGCATGATGGGTCGTTGGTCCACCGACTCCAGCAGCAGATTCATAAGATCGTCGTACGTGGCAAGCGGGAATACATGGTCAGCGGTGTACAGGATTTTGAGACGTAACGAGCCAATCGTACTATCTCCACTCAGCCGCGTTCCTGGCGGTGTGGCACATGAACGCGTATTTGTATTTACAGTGCGAGAAGTTGACCCCAACGATCTAGGTTGCAGATAATACCAGGCGGACGGTTGAACAGCACATTGTTGCTGTTTATTTCGCATGGGTAATTTTACTTCTCCCAGGAACACCTTGTCCGACATGCCCGATGCATCATGCCACACAGTCACGGTTATCTCACAGAGATCAGCTCCTCCTACGGGATAAATTGTATAGGCCTTATTCGAATTTATTGTACCGCCTCCACTGCTAGAATCGTACTGACTGTGGGAAGATTTTGCCGATGCTGTAGGCTCAGAATCAATGCATAGATCAAAACTCATCAATTCATCAAACTCCGGATTTACAGTTTTCTTTCGTAACTTGGTGCGTTTAGAGATCTGACGCTTGTTGGAGTACAATGCTGTACACACCACATACGGATCACAAGTTCCATTCTTCTTCGCCAAATCGGTACATTCAGGTACACGTATTGTGACACGTGAGTGCTTTCCGCCAGCTGTCGTCAGCGATGTATTCTTCCAATTAGTGCCGTGTTCGGTATTCTGATGCTGGTTGTTACCGAACAGTCCACCACTACTAGTACTACCCACACTGGTAGTCCTAATGCCGCCCTTTTGCGCATTACTTCGTTGTATATTGCTCAGTTCACTGTTCTCTTTATAATCATTTTGTAACGCCTGGTGCTGTACCAGCTCCTCGATCATATCACTGTTACTTCGTTCATAGTCACCCGGCCGCAGGAGATTAATTCGCTGTTCGTGAATTTGAGATGGCGTATCTTCGAATTGTACTTCAATGTGTGCCATGCCTTGTACTTCGGAGTCCGAATCAACCGGTCTTAATGAAAACCAGTGATCTTTATGATTGTACATGTGCAACTCTTCTCGCTTTATCGCTATTTTACCGATCGGTTTGTCTTGTTTCATGTGTCTATCTCTATCCCATACATACACGGACAGGTAGCGAAATCGTCGTGGTATTTTAAATTGATACTCTTCGCCAAAAAACGGCGACAGTGTACGTTCTATGGTGGGTGTTCGACAAATCTCCTCCTGATCCAACGCGATTGTGCAATAAACATCGCGGGTACCTTGTGTGCTGCAACTAGTATTCGCCGCATTCCGGCTACTAAGATTTTTAGCTTCTCCTAAAAAATAACAAGATAAAAATCCCATATAAATATCAAATACATATTAGTAATATAAATTGTTTGTAAAAAGATTTCATTACATTTCATGTCGTTCAAATTAGAACAACTTCCTACTTTTGAATAACCCAATTTATTATGAATATAATTAATTTGTAATTAAATATCCTTGTATGTATGTGTACTCGTACAGCGATTTTCATAAAAGGGCTAACAGACACTTCATTACCACATAATTATTGTAAATTATAAATTAAAAAAATATTAAAAACTTATTAATATTCGAATAAATTAACATCAAATAAGGGGTCGAAATGAAGTAAAAACATTACAAAAATATCTAATTATGTATATTAATTTAGCATTTAAATAACGATGACTGTTTTTAATCGACAGGAAAATGCAAGTTGACATTCAATACTTTACGAGTACATACATTACGTTGTAAAATGTACATATTTGTTTATAAATACATACATACATACAATTATGTGTGTATATTTACATACTTCTTTTTCATTTAGTTTAAGAAAACCAAAACAAAAATAAAGGAAATTACAACGTGACTTCCTGTATATTTAGTATTAATATAATTTTTTTTTATTAGTATATAAAATTGGCAAACCTAAAACGAGTAGAATACTATAGACAATTTTTAAAATTGGGGCGAGGTCGTTGGAATAAAATTAAACTTATTATAAAATCGTATGACACACACATCATATTGTAAATAGTGAAGAACAGCATAGTTTTATTTAATAATGATACCGACAGAGAAATTCGTACATCTGATTTCTACACAGGAAATCGATATTAAATATCAAGAAAAAAAAAAGACGAAAATAACTTCATGTTATAAATTAATATTCTTGGCAATTAAATTAAGATTTTTTAAATATACGTATATATTTTTTTAATTTAAATTTTTTGTTTGGGAAAATTTACAAACTAAAAATTTTCCAAACCAAAAATATGAATTTTTTGTTTTAAATGTTATAAATAAAATTTATTTAAAATAATAAGAAAAGGTTAGAAATAATAAGAAAAATAAGCTTTAACCCCCATCAAAAATTGGTAATGACTTGTAATACAAAACAATTGCGTAAACTCCCCATGTAAAGATTTATTCAAATACTTATTTATAAGCGAGCGTAAGTACTTGCATCTTTGGGAAAATATTATTGGAACCATATATTTAAATATATTTTACAATATTTCAAAGTAATTTTCTGCATAATTTACACTTGATGTGCAATTTATAGATTTATAAATATAAACGGTTTATAAAACAAAATTTCCATACAAAATCTAATTTATAAACTGTTTATAAAATAAAAATTTTGTTTGTGAATAAGGGGGTTAGTAAGTAAAATGCTGAATTTATAACAAAAATTCTTAAGTGCCGTAGAATAAGCAACCATGACGAATAATTAAAGTATAAATATATTATTATAAATGATAAACCAGGACACGCAGGATTTTGATATTAAATCAATTAATTAATACCTTTGAGTAAATTTTCGCTGTAAATATGTATTATTTAAATTTTAAGAACTTCCGTTCTTATTTGTACTATGGACCATGTCACATAATTACATTCCGATCGAAAGCTCAATCATTTTCATATTGAGCTTCTTCTTTACTAAATAATTATTCCACTTCCGATCGGAGTGGAATTCTACGACCTGTATACATATCTCAAAATGCACTGATCCACATAAACTTTTAGTTCTGTCAACATAAAAGACATTTATGCTAAATTTTATGTGGACGAATAAACATTTTCGATATCTATGCCATCAATTGACCTCTTGTGTGGAGTTTTGATGAAACAGTGAACCGATTTTAATCAAATTTCGTGTTCGGAATATATTTGTAAATTTTGAATTATGAACATTTTCGTTAACAGTGGTGGTTCGGGTTTATGTACACTGCCGTACACTGCTGTATGTATGTAGTACATATTATGTATGTATGTAATAATATATCAGACCGGAAATCGATTTAAAAGCACGTATGTATACAAGGTGCACATTTATCAGAACCGCAAAAACAGAGCAGCAGCAAAATAAAAAATAAACAAAATCAATATATGAACCAGAATAAATACACACATACATATGACAACAATAAACCAATGTACCTACATAATTAAACAAAAAAAAAAACTTTTCTGCAGGAATACTATGTAGTACGTAGACAGTAGGGAATACGAGAAGATTCAGCTGAAAAACCAGATCCTGAATCAAAAACAAGTTTTCCCTTTATTATTTTTTTTCTTATTTTAAAACTTGGATCAATTTTAACAAAGATGTGCGGATGGATGGATTATTTTAAACACAATTGTTGTTATTTTATAAACATACTTACAAATGGGCAGATAAATAATTTTATTACATTACAAATATACTCATTAGATATCAATTTTGATATGTAGTATTCCACAGAGTCTGTGGAATACTATATCTCTATCATATGTATATTAACTTGACGGTAGCCATATGAATCAATAACCTTTTCTTCAATCTTGCAATAATAATTGCAACAAAGATAAAATAAAAACAGATGCATAAACCATTTTTTTTTATTTTGCTGTCTAGCTGTCTTTACGTTCAAACGTGTGTGTAGTGGAAAACACGTGTTGTAAACAAAACAAAAAAAAGATGCCAATAAACGGAAGGAAATGATGATAAATATTAAAAAAGACAAATAATTTTTGCCGAATGAGATGTTCACCGGAAAGACGTCAAAGTTAAAAACTGAATGTGACACGAAAAAGCTACGATTTAACCATAAAATATTTATAATAACAAATTTAACAAAAAAACAAATTTGAAAAAGTCTAAACCCAGGTACTAATACATAATTTTCCAAAGGATGGTGCGGTATTGAATCTGAATCTCACCACAGAATTTCACATCAAGTTTTTGAGATCTTAGATTTGAAAATAAAACCTTTTTGAGATTTTATAACAGCCGAGCCAACTTTATTTGTAAAATTTATTTTGTCGGCTGAAAATCTTAACTATTGGCTTCAAAATATCCTTCTTTGAAATATCTTAACCAAAAGATGACAAAACAAATTTTATAATTAATAGTTATTTGTATTTGATTTTGATTTTCACATCACAAATTATACTTAAACCATCTGATGGAACTGGTAAAAATATTTCTGTAAAATAAAATATATTTTCATCGTCATTTTGATGCATACGGATCCATGTATCTGATAAAATTATCCAAATGAAATTACGCACTAGTATCCCTTACCTTATTACTAAAAATTAAAACCGCTATTATCATATCCGGTATTAAAAAAAAGAAAACAAAAGCATTCAAATTATATAAACTTTGCATAAACCCTTTTAAAGAACAGATGTTACTATATACACATTATTTCATGCCACATTATAAATTTGCCTTTTATGCAAAAGGTGTCTTTCAGAAAAAGAAGTAAGAATTTAAACTCGAATCTATTGAAATGTATATTCAATGAACGTTAAATGTATCCAACAAAGGAACAGTCAACACTATCAGACATTTAGTCAACATACAAACATTCTCGCAATGATAAAATAAGATGTTGCAGCAGTAATATAAAGCAGACTCACAGACAGTCGGTCATATAACATACGTATATATCGCTCATTTACTACAAAATTGGCACAACTCAACAACTATTACTTAAATCATTTTTGAACAGTAGTAGAGACGTTATTATGTTTCTCACCTGAATTTAAACTGAATTTTAATTCATCATGAGTTTTTCTTTTGACGTTTGAAAACCCCCAATCGTACACGAAAAATAAGACATTTTAGGATATATGTAAACGTATGTATATGAAAGCTTTAGGTTTAGAAGAGTTATTCAGCATAAGGTGCCTCAAAGTCCTAACAGATTGCATGGTTTACACAGAGCAAAACTTCCATGTTTGTTGTAAAATTGTTTCCAAGCTATTTCTCTATTCTAGTACAATGGTAAAATTATACGCTCAATCGTGTCTAGTTCCTCAACATTCTTGTAATGGTAAAATTATACGCTCAGTTATGTCTAGTTCCTCAACATCCTTGCATAACCTGCATGGTATTGTACCATTTACAAGTAAAAGCTCTAATAGAACAATGGCCGGTTAAAATACCTATCAGAGAAATTTTTGAGTTATACCAGTCTTGTAGTAAATAAGCGATATGAATTTGTACATATACTATGAAAATGAATCCTAAAGATGCATCCCAACAAACAAAACAAAATTATTTTTTTCATATTAAAACTTTTAGAATACGAATGGTGTTTGTAAATATGTATTACTAATTTTTTCAAAAATGTTGTTTTAATTTAAATTAAGGGAACCTTCGTATTAAATTACGTTTTAAAAAAGTTGTAATACTGTTAAAATAATGTGCAGACCTTTAGATTCTTAAACCCCTTTCGAAAATACGAACTTATAATCGAAAAATGTTTAAATAAGTTCAAAATTTCATTAATTTTAAAGTATTTTCAGATTATAAGCATTTTTAAGATACATATGATCGAAAATTCTAAACTTAAATTCGATATTTTTGAATGCTATGATAGATTAAGCAGTCTATGTGTCTGTATTCTACATTAATTTAAAAAAGTTACTTAACATATCATTTCTATTCGTATTTTAAAAACAAAACAAATACCATAAAAATTAGTTACTAGTGAAAGTTGATTTTTCGTCTACTTAACAATCTCCTGGGATATTCTCGTTCGTATCTGTAGTATGTCTGTATGTACAAGTATTAGTTATTCGTTTTACATTCATTATTCATACAAAAAAAGTATATGTCTTTATGTAACAGTTGCTTTTTTTTATTATAAAAATAATCCGTATTTCCGTTCTTAACAATGTGTTTTTTACATTCATTTTTAAAAAGAGTTTTGTAATTGTTTTTAGGAAATTTAACATAAAAGGTAAGTGTTAATACGAAATTTATCTAGACAGTTTTAATTTCTAAAGTATTTAGTTGTAGTACTATAAAATCTAAAAATAATATGATACATAGATATTATTCACCTGTCCTTTTATTTTTAGACATACTGGTAAAAATTATTTAAAAGTGTTTTCTTGTGGATTCATAAAACAAAAATTATGCTTTTTATACCAAGGTTTCAAAATTGTGCCTCAAAAAAAAAAAAAACAGAAAAACATATTCAACTTTTCACAATACATAATATACTTTAATTATGTTCTTCGGTCAATAACAAAAAATTAATTTTACATTAGCTTGTCATTAGTCCAGTCTATAGATTTTCTACATGATTTTCCAATTAAATATAATTTTTTAGGTATAATCATTATTTTTTGCCTGGTAATAAAATAATTTTACTAAATTGTACCAATTTGACTATTATATATCTTATTAATTGACTAGATCCTTCTAAATGCTTAACAAAGTTATATAAAATTTCTATTACATCATATCTAGTTGATATATTGACTTTCCTTAATGGAAATTTACAAAATCTTTACACAAAATATTTAAAATTTTTTTTTACAAATAAATACTCAATAAAAATAACGAAAGTTTTTAAAACACTCCAAAAAATTATTTTAATTTTTTTTTTTTTTTTAATTTAAAGCTTAGCTTTTTTACTTTATAAGAAAATTCCAGTGTCATCTAATTGTTAAAAACATTGTGGTTACATACGACATTTATGTCTCTACATATTTGTGTACGCGGTATTTTTATATAAAGTGAAAATGTAATTGTATTTTTATTACACAAATTGCCTTATCTGTCATTTGACCCTAATTATAGAGCGTACAAATTAATGCTTCAAGAACACACAGAACAAAACAAACATTCATTCATAGACATTCGTAAACACATACTTTTTTTACATTTGCACATTGAAGCCTCAGACCACCATATAAGTCATGATCGTCAGGGTCAAAGATTTAAAAAATAAAAATTTAATTTTCATACATATTAGGGTTATCGTCTCGGGATTTCAACTAATTTCCATGTATTCATTTATTTCTGATTAACGAATGTGATTGGCTTCTGAAGTCGTACAACTCGGCCGATATCTGCATGAAACAAGTCAGAGTGCTATATTCGGCTATGCCGAATCTTAAATACCCTCCACCTGTAAGCTTTATGAAAACCCTTGATACTAGCTAGATACGTATTTAATAAATTGTGAAAGTTTAAATTGTGCTTCCGTGATGAGGGTGCTTTCATTTAGAACTCATATATACCTTTTGTGGAGATATGGCCAATTATTGGCCAATCCGAACAAAATTTCGCAGAATGATTTATCGATAAAAAAACACACTATGTCGGATTTTATCCGTATATATTTATAATTGAATGAAATATATTGGAAAAAGTGACTTATGGAGATGGGCCTTATATGAGAACTAAGACCAATTATGCGTTGATCCTAATTTTTTGTTTAAAAAGATTTCTTATATACACAAAATATACTTATTCCGATATATTTATTTATCAATGAAATATGCGATTTTCTGAAGTGGATCTTATATAACAGATATGAACAATTATGGACCGATCCGAAAAAAACATATTTATATAGCCTATTTTTAAAATATCTTTATTTCTTAATTAGATATTTGCATTTAATAGATTTTCGGAAGCTGTGACTAATTATGGACCGATCCGGAAAACATTTCGAAGGGTGTTTCATATCTACTTTAAACACATTCATGACTAATTTTATACCGTTATCTTCATTCAGTTATGAAATATGTGCGTTTACGTGGTTATCGGAAATGGGCCTTATATGGGATCTATACTCAATTATATTATTTCAATATCTTTATTTCTTAATTAGTTATTTCTATTTAAGTATTTTTCGAAAGTGGACCATATATGGGAGCTGTGACCAATAATCGACCTATACAGATCTACGTTGGTAATACGATTTCTGTACTTATATATACATATGTGCAAAATTTCGTGGTGATACAGATATTTTTGCCGAAGATATTAACGATAAATCTATTTCCGAGAATATGTGCCTTTGTATGGGGGCTATGAGAAATTTTGAATCGATTGTTTTGAACATTTTTGATCCCTGGAGAAACAAAATAACGTGTGTCAAAATTCATTCCATTATCTTTAGTAGTTTCTGAGAAAACTACTCAAGAATTAGGAAAAAAACTTAATTTTTTTCGAGGTAGTCTGAAATTTTTGTTGTTGAAAGATTTGACTCATTTTCAATACCAAACTGCTTAGGACAATAGTGAATTTGGCTGATTTATTTTGCTTAGTTTTAACGTGAGCGTGTTTGAGGCAGACAGACGGACACGGACAAGAATATATATACTTTGTTGGGTCTCAGATGAATATTTCTTGGTGTTACACACGGAATGATGGTGGTGGAGGGTATAAAAACACTCGTTTCATTAGGCTTTGCGAAATATATTGATCAATGAATGAAGTCTGGCTATAAGTAATAAATGCATAATAACAAATGAGCTGCTAATAAGGTTTTATAACTCACTAGAGTTTTTTTATTTCTGTGAAATATAGTTAATATTTCCATAGGAAATAAACTAGAAATTATATGAAGTAATAAATTCTATTCTATGTTTTGAAAATTGGAATCATTATATGGCAAACCCTACAGCTAGTTTTTGTTGTTGTAATTTTTTTTAATCCTAAATTTGTAAGGCAAACATATGACCTTTAGGTCCAGG
This sequence comes from Lucilia sericata, assembly GCF_015586225.1. Lineage (NCBI taxonomy): Eukaryota > Metazoa > Arthropoda > Insecta > Diptera > Calliphoridae > Lucilia > Lucilia sericata. The sequence continues at coordinate 3,469,476 of NW_023994042.1, forward strand.
GGTTTTCCGATATTTGTACGATGAATGGTAAAAATAAAGATGTTTTTATATAATTTTAAATAATAAATTTTGAAACTACTTGCATTTTTAGTAGAAAAATAGAATATGAAAAAATAAAAACAGACTTTCAATTGTCACATTGTCATTTCATAGCTTTTTCTATAAGAATCTTTATATTTTTTTTTAAATACTGCTTGTACAATCTATGGCAACTATTTATTAAACACAGTTGACAATGAGTTGCTTCAAGAACACATATAAACGTACATACTCATACTCATAGATATACATACATTCTATGTACGTATGTATATATAGTCGATGTACATTTAACAAAACATCTAATAAATAATTGTTGCAATACTGGCTTCTAATTAATTGCCTTTTTAAGAGAAATTAATTATTGCAACAGCAACATTTGTTAGTTTTAATGTTGTTTTTTTATTTTTGAAGCTGTTGCGGTTGTTAATTTTATATCATTTTTTTCTTTTTGTGTCGATAATGTTGAAGTTTGATATTTGTGCTTGTTTATTGTTCTCATTATTATTGTTCTTTTAGTTTTTATATTCAAACTTTCAATTTATGTCGTTGATGTTCTGTTTTTATTTTTATTAATGAATTTTATGTTATGTTGCAAAAACACCGACTGTCTTCTGAATTTTTATTTCATATTTCATTAATAGAGGTTCTCGGTCACTCTTTCGAGGAGTTGTAGGTGTATTGATAGAAGCGGTTCCAAAAAAGAAGTTTCATTGAAATGAATGGTTCTTATGGGATGGCAACCGAAGTTCAGTTGGGTTGCCAGCTGACGAAACTGACTGACATACAATTGCGTTTGTGCAACAATCGTTTGTTTCCAAATAGTTGTGTCAGCGTAATTTTAGACACAACTGTAGGAGAGAGATTGGTGTATGTATGTATGTATGTATGTATGTATGTGTGTATGTATGTATGTAAGTATGTATGTATGTATGTATGTATGTATGTATGTATGTATGTATGTATGTATGTATGTATGTATGTATGTATGTATGTATGTATGTATGTATGTATGTATGTATGTATGTATATGAAGAACAATTCATAACTCGAATAGAAGCTGATTAATAAGAGTTGATTTTATAAGGTTTCATACTAAAATAAAAAATAAATAAAATAATTCAACTTTTAATTTTCTTTGTGGTTATGAAGAGTAAAATAACATAAAATGGAGGTTATTGTTATAAAGCGATGCATGCATAACAAATAATTCTTGTAATGATTCAGATTTATATTTTAAAACCATACATAGAAATTTAAAATAAAAATATTCTAAAGATTGATTCAGCTTTTAAATTTTTTGTATATACCCAATTAAATTATGTATGGTAACCCGTATCGAATGTTGGTATCTGAATTTAAAGACGATGCATTTCAATTGTCGTAAAGTTTTCAACAATAATTTGCAAATAATTTCCCTTTCTATTTGAACCACTCTATTGTATACAATTATTACAACGATAATATTAAATAGCAAGAACCAATTTAAAAACTCATTTAGAAACTAAAACAAAGGTTTAAGAAACATTCAAGAAAAGAAAACATAAAATAGTCTAATGGAAATGTAAAAAAAAAGAAATCTTGTATTTTAACATGAACTGAAGATATGTGAGAAAGAAATCAAAAAGAAAAATGAACGTGCTAAAAACTCATTACAAAATCTGTAGTATAAATGAGTTGAAAAGAAAAGTTAAAAATACTGAAAAGAAAACAAATAGAAAAAAACTTTAACCGTGAAGATGAGAAGATGTTGTGATCCATCCAACAATTGTTGGCAGTAACATTGTTTTACATTGAAAATAAGAAAAAATGAAAACGAAAACTCTCAATAGAAAAGAAATTAAATAATAAATAAATAAAGTGTTTGGTTGACAAGTCAAGCGTGCAATATTCCATAAAAAAATTAAATTTATACAAATACCAGAGAAATCTAAAAGAAGTAAAGAAAAATATAATAATTCCTCACTACTGATATGAGTACTACTAAATAAAAATAAAAACATGTAGAAAATTTTGCACAAAAAAAAAAAAACATACATATTTTCAGTCGAACTCATATCGCAATGGAAAACGGAAATACATATAAAAAAAAAACATTTCACTGAAAAGACAACTCATGATAAATTTGCAAGATTGTTTTCTTTAATTTATTTTATGTGGCACTTTTAATGGATAATTACAGAATGTGTTTTGCGACCAGTGTTGTTAGAATAGCCCATGAAGATCTTCATAAATACTTGATTGTGGTTACTATAAAACAGATTAGAAAAATATATATTAATCTGTACTAAATATATCAAAGGTTATTTTTCAAATCCATTATTTTAAAGTTATTTCAGAAATAGTAACATGACGCAAAAAATTCAAAGTAGTTTTTATCTGAACTATGTTCTTTGGATAATGCAAGTCTTTAAATTAATTAGCAATATATTGCTATATACATATGTATACGACTTACTGAAAAGCGTTTTGGTCAACAGCTTGGAATTATTTACTGTTAAAAATAGTGTTTTTTGAAAATATAAAATTTGATGCAATGAACCCGTTTTCAATCTAAAAGTTTTGGTTGTTACACCCTTTTGCATTTCAGGTGACGACATGTATTATCATATACACAGTAAATAGGATGAATAAATTAGTAAAAGCTAAATAATAAATACATATTTTAGTGTTTAACATTAACCGACTTATTATGTATTTATAAATAAAAAAACTATTCTGTGGTTTATATATAATTATAAAGAAGCTTTTACAAACAAATACATACTATAAATGTTTACATGAATAAAGAAACAATAAATTATTACGGTTTTTAATTTTTACATTTTTGGGGATTTTGAGCATCCGTGCTATACCCGGGGTGTTCAGCTCCAACAAGATTCCCAAGATTTTATATAAAAATAAAACAAATGTATATTTCAAATTTATTAGAGATGAAGATCTCTTTTTATTTAAACCAAAATATTACCTCGTAGAAGTAGATGGTTTTGTAAATGTAATTGCACGTAGTGCTTGTGTCGTAGACAAATCAAAAAGTGATTTATAATGTCAAACGAAACAAGCATAAATTTGGTGGCAAACAATATTTAAGCACCGTTAGCGGTTACTCGTTAGAATATTCCAACAAAGTTGCAAAAAAAAGGGAAGCTTTATAGGATTCTAACGTTGTTATAAATAGTATTTCAAAAAGGTAGTTAAATCAATTTTAACTTAAACATTGCCGGCCACCTTGCAATACCTTAGGAATTGCAAACGATTTTAAAACAATGTAGATTTTTAAGAAGTCTCTCGACTTTCCCCACAGAACCTAAGTCCCGAAGGTGGATTTTTAAGAAGTCTCTCGACTTTCCCCACAGAACCGAAGTCCCGCAGGTGGATTTTTAAGAAGTCTCTCGACTTTCCCCACAGAACCGAAGTCCCGCAGGTGGATTTTTAAGAAGTCTCTCGACTTTCCCCACAGAACCGAAGTCCCGCAGGTGGATTTTTGGAAAGTCTCTCGACTTTTCCCACAGCACCGAAGTCCTGCAGGTGGATTATTATTTAATATAAGTAATATAATATATATAAAGATAATAAATAATAAGATAAAAACATAAATAAGGTAGTAGGAACATAAATATATTTCTGTGAGCATTTTAAAGTGATAATAAATTAAAGGTTAACAAGCGTTAGACCACGTAGAATACGTTAAATTGTCGATATATGTTTCAAAATCCCTAGGATTAGCTGGACCTGTCAGTATCCAACCAAATATAGTTTTCTGTGCCAATAATGACCCTAATACGTTTTGTTGTATTTCCGGTAAAATAATGCGCGGATATAAATCTGCTCCGATAAGAATATCTACAGGCCTACTGGTAAAAAGATTCGAATCAGCCAAACAAAGATTTGGCAATAATTTTCCAATATCGACATTTACAGAAGTCGAAGGCAAATTTCCTGTTATTTCTGGTAAAACAAATGCGTTAGTTGATAGTTTTATTGAAGAATCTAAATCTGAACTAATTTCCAAAGGACAAAACTTTGAAACTCCAAAAGCCACATTATTAACGCCAGAAACGTTAGAATTCGAAGAATGAGTGGGAAGTTTTAATCTTTTTCGTAAACGTTCAGAAATGAAAGAACATTCTGAACCCGAATCTATTAAAGCGCGGACCTGATACTTATGGCTGTTATGAATTATGTTTACCATTGCAGTCCCTAACAAAACGGACTGATTCTGTCTAGTATGAAATACTTGTGGATTAGCAGTAACATTATTGGACGTATGCGATTGTCGAGTGTGAGAGTTAGTGGGTCGTAGAACCTCACTGGAATTCTGTTCAGTAGAAACAGTAGGTCTTTCAACTATAGAATTATCTGTATGCTGCAGATGAAGCATAGAATGATGTCGATTATTGCAAATAAAACAGTTATTGATGATTGTACAACTTCTGACTTTATGTGTCCTCGAAAGGCAATTAGTACAGCAGTTATAATCATTCACAGTAGAAATTCTGTCAGATACTGAAAGATTTTTAAATCGACGACAATTTCGCAAATAGTGTGACTGATTAGGGCATAAGATACATGAAGGTTTAGTAATAGTAGAACTATTTGAATGCACTGAAGAGTCGACGTCAGTCGAGTTCGTACCTTTAAGATCTTGAAGACATTGCAATGTCTGAATTCTTTCTGTCAGAAAGTTATCGAAATCTTTCCATGTAGACAAAACAGTTTTGTTTTTAACACCCTGTTCCCACAAAATAACTGTAGATCTAGGCAGACGTTGAATACACATAAAAATTATAATTGGATCCCAATTATCCGTAGGCACTTTATAAATAGAAAGAGCCGAAAGGCAACTATTAATTCCGCGTTGTAGTGTTTTGAGTGCTGTTATCGATTCCTTGTCAAGGAAAGGAAGGCCAAAAATAACTTTTAGTTGGTTATGTACCAACATACGAGGATTCTCATATGCTTCCTTTAAATCGCGCCAGGCTACTTCAAAACTTGCGTTAACAAGTGGATATTTAGAAACGATTTCTTTTGCTTCACCCTCGGTTTTTCTTATTAAATGGCAAAGTCGTTCTATATTGCTAAGCCGCGAGCTATTAATAAAAATTGCGGTAAATAAATCCCTAAAAGCGGGCCAAGAAACATAATCACCTCTGAATGAATCAATATCACAAGGAGGTAGTGCTAGATTATGATCTGTATTACCGGAGTTCGAATTTACCGTTGGAGATTCATTGCTTTTCAAAGCAGATTTGAATTCATCTATTTTTTCATGGATAGATCCTCCGCATTGGATATACGCTGTGTAGGTAGCTTTATATTTAGCCGCTGCCACATCAAATTCTTCGGACTCTAAAGAGTTAAGACATTCATTATACGTCGTCTTAACTTTACCCCAAAGTGTTTTTAACTCTTGACTCTGAATCTCCAAAGTATAAACCGTATGAATTTCTTCGTCAAAATTACTAAACATAGCCCCGAATGCAATAAGAGCATCCGATGCTCTAATAAACGAGTTTAGTGGCGAAACCGACATTTTTTAATATTTGAAAAGTCGTTTAAAATAAATAAATTAAAAATACTACTTGACTACAAAATGTATATAAACAAATGTGATAATAGTCAAACTGGCCGAGCGTAGGGTGACTAATATAAAGGTAGAAGAAGAATCAACCGTTTATGTATTTTATTGTTTTATTTTACAGATCTAAATCTGTAAACAAATAACGCACAAAAGAAAATGTAAAAACCACTGATTTTTGTAATAAAATTTTAATAAAATTTACTTTAATTTAATACATTGTCCGTAGGATCAAAAATAAATTAAAAAATTTTAAATATAAATTAGAGTTCGAATTAGTGTATCCACAAATTAAAAAAATAAAACAAAAATTCACAAAGGATATGTGTGTGTATGTTCGCGAAACAAAACAAACGAATTTTATCACTTGCTCACAATTGAAATATATTTACGTACCTTATTTCGTAGAAATAAATAAATGATAAATATATCTCCGGTGGACTGTATTATAGGAATGGAGTTGAAGGTGCCAAAGAAGATCCGGTACTGATATAAAGATCCAAAAAATCCGATAAATGATCTAAGAAATCCGGTTCGCTAGGACCAATGTTCAGCTCCAACAAGATTCCCAAGATTTTATATAAAAATAAAACAAATGTGTATTTCGAATTTATTAGAGATGAAGATCTCTTTTTATTTAAACCAAAATATTACCTCGTAGAAGTAGATGGTTTTGTAAATGTAATTGCACGTAGTGCTTGTGTCGTAGACAAATCAAAAAGTGATTTATAATGTCAAACGAAACAAGCATAAATTTGGTGGCAAACAATATTTAAGCACCGTTAGCGGTTACTCGTTAGAATATTCCAACAAAGTTGCAAAAAAAAGGGAAGCTTTATAGGATTCTAACGTTGTTATAAATAGTATTTCAAAAAGGTAGTTAAATCAATTTTAACTTAAACACGGGGGTTGACAAACTATCAATAGAAACACGTTGGGGGAAAGTAAATAAACAAATCTCTAAACTAATCAGTATGTAGTAATGAAAAATAAAAATTGGAAATATAATTTAAAGCATTTCGAGGGGCTCGATATTCAATTTTCTCTCTCTCTTAAATAACACAAGTTTTCAGAAGAGCAAATAACTTTCGCTAGTTCGTAAAGGTGGTTAAATACGATTAAAAAATAAAATTTTTGTAAAATATAGAAGAGTTTTGCATTAATAAATTTCTTTTTTTTAATTAATTTAAAAACGAAATTTATATCACGGATTAATCTCATTTTCATGAAAATATAATATAGCCTCTATTGAATATTGTCCCCCAATATGTATTTTTTCTAGAATAGAAGTTATAAAAAATAATGTTAACAGTCAGGTTTAATATTTATTTGAAACAACAAAAAACATAAAAAAATAAATTTCCAAAATTCCTCCCATTTATTATGAAGCCATTCGGTGCGCTTTTATAAATATTTGAATATTTTAGTTAAACTTATATTTCAATTTTGAAATACATAGTACAAATTTTGCCAGATTTGCGAGGGATAGAATTTGGCTAAATAAGTTTGCGATTTGGCTAAAAGTGATAACATTAAAATTATCAGAAACGAAATATTTTCTACTGGAATCTAAAAGACACCTTGTTTCATTTTTAAATTGTTTTGGTTGCTTGCCCTTAAATTTTGCATATTTAACGTCAAGGTAATTGAAAAAAAAAATACTAACAAAAAAAGAGAAAAAAATAAACTTTATAAAAATTGCTGACACTCTAAGTTTGAGTATATATGTATGAATATAATTGTGTTTATTAAAAAGTAAAAAATAAATTGAAGGTAGGAATTAGTATTCATTAAAAGAAAAATACAAAACATTTTTTGCAAATCAAATAGGTATGTAGGTAACTATAACAAAAATTTTTGATAAAACTATGGGAATCTTAGGCTGATCGGATGCCGGCCGAATAAAAAGTAAAGTGTTTTGGAAATGCTGAAATATACATACACATACCCAGCAGTTCGATAAAGAGTCAATGAATCCCAAAAAGACAGTCAGAAAGTGGACACTTAAAAACACTTATGCAAAAATATCCATTTCCATGCAATGACTAATTTGGACCAGCTTTCCGACTGACTCTTTGTAATCTTTTGAGTGACGACAGGCTTCCTTGTTGGGGTAACACTAAGTGGTAAGTTAAATGGTTAGTTCGGGACTGTCCGGAACAACTGCAGGATATACATATGTATATACCTATGAATTTGCAAGATTTTTTAATTTCTTTTATTCATTGACCCATTCATTCAGTTAGGGAATACTATTTCCACACCATTCTATTTATTGTTATTTTTTTTTTTAATAAATGTTTTAGAAGACTCTTGTTCTCTTTAAGAAAGGAACGTTTTTAATTTAAATCTGTGATAATCTTGTTGAAAACAATTACAAATATAAAACACTTTTAATATGTCCCAGCAAAAAATAATTGATGTCATACTTTACAAACGACATCTTAATCACATCTAAAAATGCGATTGCATACTTTTCGCTTTTATAAACCAAACATATCCTTACAAATGAAAACACAGTTAAAAATGGGGAAAGATATGAAGAAAAGTCACTACAAACAACATATTCAAAGTATGTACTTCAAATTTTGATGAAAAATCAATGAAATTTACATAAGCGTTTCATTGAAAGAATGTGGTTTATTTTTGACATACAAATATCGGATTTTTACAGCTTCTAAAGATAAGATTAAATGTAATTTAAATTTCATAGGTTTTTCACCTGAATTTGAAGCACTTCGGGTTACTAGTTGTGATGAAAATTCTACATCTTTTTCCATATTTTATTTATGTTTTGAAGGTCTGGGCATCTGAATTAAATTCATGGTATTCATTCATAAAATTTAACAACACAAAATACAAAAAATACTATACAACAAACAGGAACGCAGCAACGAAAACGAAGACAACGAATGGAAGCATAAACAAAACATGAAAATTTCATTCATAAAGAATGATATCGCTCATTTGCTACAAGACCGGCATAACTAAAAATGTGTGGTTTTTAATAAAAGTACTAGAAACTGCTGAGTCCTTCTCTTAATACTGTCAAATGTACTTAAAAAGTTTATATTGCTTTGGTAAGAGAGAGATTTTTTGCTATAAATATTAAAACCTAAAATCATGTTATCATCAGTAAGTGATGTGACAATTTAGTTTATATCCCAAAGGGGAATCATATTAATCTCTACTATTTAAATCAGATTTAATTTTGCAAATTCCATTATTTAAGATATTGTCATAAAAACATTTTTCTCACAGCGACGCTTTTTGAGTTACGCCAGTCTTGTCGTAAATGAGATTTATATAAAAAGAAGCAAATTTCGTGTATTGTCATTAAAACGAAAGAGGGGCACAAACAAAACACAAAAAACAACACCACACACACTCACTCACATTTCCAAACCTAAACGTGAAACGAAGAAAAAAACAAAACTGATGCATTTGTATTGGAATTTCGTTTTAAAAAAGAATTGTTTCATTTACCAACTAGTTCCCCAACTTGGGAAATATTGACACTGCACTAATCGCCAAGCAAAATAAACAAGGTGTAATAGAGAACAAGGTACTCATTGTCACATAGTACACAAGCACAGGTGTGAGAGGGACAGCTATTTGGTATCTTCACCGACAATATAAAATAAAAAAAATAAATTCTTTTGCACAACACCATGGTCTTTTTTCAATGAAAAATTCCAACACATTTGAGAAAACTTTTCAAATTCTTTTCGCACAGCTTTGTTAATGTTTCTTAATGAAATTTACAAAGTAAATTTTGATAATTTGTTTAGAGAAAAGCACTAGATGAATTGCTATTTAGCAGCTAAATTTGACAACAATGTTTCACTTCCATTTCAGTAGGAACACACACACAAGTGGACGCGCTTCTCTTGCACTAACAACGCCAACACATTTTATTACAATTATTTCAATGCATTTCTTTGAAATATTCATATATTTATGCACTTTCTGTTTAAACATTTATTACACTCGCGATTTATTTAGTTATTTGTAGTTTTTGTCAATAATTTACGTACCAATTTTAACTTTTAATTGCTCCTCTATTCGTACTTCCCGTGTATTATCGGCCATGTTGGATCCATAACTAATGCTTGTAGTATCTGTAGTAGGGTCGTCTCTTTCCTCATTCATGTAACGTTTCTTTTTCAGGTGCATTCTTGTTTCGTTTCACTTTGTTTTTGTGTTCACTTTTAATGTTTTTATTACGGCGCTGTATATTTTAGTAGTTTTTAAAGAGTTGCCGAGTTGTGTTATTTATATTATCGTATTGTTCAAAAATGGCATACATTTTTTTAATGGCTAGAATTGAGAACAATTTTAATTAATTTAAATTGTTATTTGTATAATATTTCACTTTTTATTAAAGATAATTTTTTTTTTCAATAATTTAGTTTTTTTTATCATTAAACAATGTATTAAATGGAAAAATATATATAAAAAATTATGTACATAAAAGTAAAATTCTGAAAAAATGAAATTAAAAATATATTGGTTCTATAATGAAAATTAAAAAGTAAAATATAAAATATTAGCTACATATTTAAAGTTCGTTTTGTAGGCTCAGTTGCGTTATGTGTTTTATTTCATATATATAATTGTATAAGCGACAGCGAACTCCTAAAATTTAATAAAATCCAACTGGTTGTATGAAACGGAGTGAAAACGAAACGGAAAAGTAAACGACAGGTGAGCAAATAAACCGACGAGAACATATAGATGTCTGTCTGTTTAAATTTATGTATACATTAGTGTTGCCAGTATATTTTAAAGATAATTTCATTTTGAATTCATGTTTTTCTAGAATTGAAATCTCTACTTTTCAAGAAGAGAACGTTTCAATGTTTCAAATGTTCTGATCCGATTTTTATGAAAAATTTACACAATATTCAGTTGAGTACGGATATTTCAAAAATGATAAAATATGATTTTTGCATAAGTTCATATATGTATGTATGTACTTTTTAATTTTTTGGCACATAAATAATTTATATATTAAATTATATTCATTGCTAGATTCATTGCTCAAACGATGCGAGAAAAACAACATATTTTTTGAAAAGGTTCTCAGTTCCCTACCAACGATTGAAAATCTTGATCTCAGCACAATATGTTCAAAAAATATTTTCTGCAATCTTTTCGAAATGGGTGGCAAAAATTCCGTAATTTTGAGCTTATAGTGGGAAAAATTATTTTTTGTTAGTGTATTTCTGGTCGGCATAATAAGGGGCAAATTCTAAAATGGACTAAACCAAATGCCAAACAATTTTTTAAATATTTTGCTGTATGAGCTAAAAATTACGACAATTTTGACACCTATTTCGATAAAATGCGAAACCCACTAAAAATCATTTTGTGGACCAAAAATACTCTACAAAAATTTTAAGATTATTTTTCTCGTAATCAGCTCAAAATGACGGAATTTTTGAGACCCATTTCGAAAAAAAAAATCTAAGATATTTTATTTTTAAAAAATTATGCTGAGATCAGTGTTTGCTATCGCTGGTAGAGAACTGAGGACTATTACAAAAATAATTTTTTATTTTTCTCCTGTTCTGTACATAAATACGAATCGATTGAGAGGTATTCCTACATGAAATCCTAAAAAAAGCTGTTCCTCGGGACACTCTAATGTACATACATATAAAATACTAATATGAAATACGAAATTTCTAAATTAAAAATTATTTCTTAAACATTTTCCTTTGTTTGTAAATATATATGCTAAAATTTAAATCAATATTAATTTATTTAAGCCATTTTTTTTCTATTTTTTTAATTTATTTTTGTTTTTATTAATAGTTTTACAGCTAAACAGGAAAAAGATGAATAAATATATATTTCTTTGACTGTAATATTTTTTTAATGGAAACATTTATACATAATTTTTGCAATAAATAATGTAGTTCTTTGTGAAAATATACATAGTTCATAAAATATGTTATTGGCAACCATAAAACACACTTCCTTCAAAGCATACACACGCACATTTAACATTTTTATTAGAGATTATTCTGCCCAACACTCCGAAATTTACAAAATAAATACATACATATGTATGTATGTCTTAATACTCTATAATATAAATCTAGTGATTTTTTAAACAGAATTTGACGTTTAAATATACTTTTCTTTGATAATATAAAAACATAACATATATTTTTAAGATGCAAAAGTCAAAAAACGTTTAAAAAATTATAGACATATTCACATTTCCGTATTTGGTTTAGGTATAAAATTTTCAAAAAATTTACTTGACTAATTTTTAATGGAGATTGACCAAAATTCTGAAAAAGCTCATGAGTTTTCGCAAAAACTTAAATAACTCACAATGTATATGTACTTAATATTGCACTCATGACGATATCTTTAAAATTTTAATATTTTTTCAAAAATTCCGAAAATTTAGAAAACATCAATATTTCATGTTATATTTTGCTCTTATGGGTATGATGACATGAGTCCATACAACACACCATAAAAACACACATTGCATATTTTGGTTTCCCTGGTCATAATCGAAGCCATGTTAATGACAAATAAATATTGGTCTACATATTTATCAATTTCTATATTGTTTTTCATTTTGTTTTAATAAATTCGAAGGTGTTTTCTGTCTATTTTTTTGGTACGCAAAAAATTCTTCAATGAAAATGAGTTGTCGTTCATGAAACAACAAAAATTATCTTCTCTCAATGAGTTCGTAAAATGAGGGAAACGAAAGGGTGTTGAATGGGTTGAAAAAAGGGAGGAGAAAGGGGGTTTGTTGTTTAATTTGAACACAGCCGCGGTGGTATGGCATGATTGAAGTCAAATATTCATTCATAAATAAATTTTGTTTTTCTAAATTATATTGGGCGATATTGTTGTTTTTATTTTGTTGTTTAATTCAGTACAATGTGTATAAAAAAAGAAACCAAAAACAAACTACACACAAACATTACTAACGTAAGTATGTATGTATGTATATATGTCTATCGTATGTATTTTAGTAGAAAAAGAAATATTTCATGTGTTTTTGGTTTTGTTTTTTTTTTTGGGAATTTATTTTTTCTGTCTTCGTCAATGTGTGAAGGTTGTTGTTTTTGTAAATTTTATTATTTTATTAGTTTTTATCTACACGTTTTTCTAGTTTTCAGTCTTGTCTGACGAGGACAATAAACACTTTTAACTGGTTGTTTAGTACAAATATTGTATAATATTTCCAAATACAAATAGATTTACTACAACTATTTGAGCCACATTAATTTTATTAATTAATATTTTCATGTTTTTTATACAAATATTAAATGCATTGACCTGTTAAATTGACGCTTTTGATTAAAGAAGATTATGATGCAGCAAACCATTACTGTTGCTGCTGTTTAAATTTCTGAAGTGTGAATTTGAAACAGACATGTTTTTCTTTCTTGGTTTTTGAGTTTAAAACAGACACCATTGGACGGACATGCAGCGGATACATAGTCAAACAGACAGGGAGACAGACAAAAAAAAAAAAAAAAAAAAAAAAAAAACATTTGTAGAGTGTGGGTCATAAAAACGAAATATTACAGGAAATGCATAAACAAAAACAACAACAACAAAATAGCAGAAAACAAAATGTGTGGGATGTTGATGTTGAATGTGTTTCGTTTGTGTTTTGCATTTGAAATGTGATCATTTCAATTTATTTTGCTATTGCTTCTTGTAGTTTTTACTGCATACAACAAATATTTACATGAGGTGTACTAAGTGCTGCAGTAGTTGTGCTTATAAAGTCGCTACTTTTAGTTTTTACAGATTGTGGTTCAAAACTTTCTCAAAATCATTTTTGCTAAGGAACTAACGATTAAAATTAAATTTAAATTCGTATAAGTCGAGGTTTGAATGTACTACATACATATTTAAAAAAAATAAAGGAATGGATTTCTTTATACTTATATGTATATAAATTTGCCCATTATAACTGATTATGGATGCATTTTTTGACTTGTAGCTTCAAATGTTGCAATGTTCAAAGTATTAACCTCTGAATATTTTGGAGAAGTTTAATCATTGATATAAATCTATGTGCCTATATAGTTATTATTAACAGAAAATATATTTAGGGTCATTGTCAGCTAATTTGAGAGCTGTATTTGAGGCATTTAAGATACAGAATTCTAAAATATAAAAAGTGGATATAAATTGTCAATTGGTTCTCCTAATAAGATCTAACAGGTGACCTATGTTATAGGGATTCTACCAAGGATTAACTATCCCAATATTGCTTTGGTTACACACTGCATTCCGTTTTTTTTTGCTGATGATTATCCATATTGTCCTAGTTATAAAATAGCCCTTTCCGTTGCAGGTATTCGTTTTTATTTGGACTATACACCGAAATTCATTCACGTTACTTTATAGTTCAAATCTAGCCCCCAAAACATAAATATTCCAAATTGGATCCAAAAACTATTCATCTAAAAAATCTAGGTTACAAACTTTAACGCGATTTGTGCTTGAACTTTTTCAACAACAGCTCAAATAGAAAATATTACTTCTTTGTAATTTTTAATGGTCTATTCTGATATGCTAGGGCTATTTTTATATTAGCAAAATATTAAAGAAGTTAAGCCCTAATATGTACAAAAACATTTACATAAATACTATGAACTGTTTACATTAAATAAAGTTAACAACATAGTAAGGAGATTTATGAAACACATGTGCAAACTTGCAAAATTTGCACAAATGGCTAACTGTATTATTAAAAGAGAAAACTAATAAAATAGCTTTTGAACATTTAGTATGTATATTTAAGAAAAGTTTCATAAATAGTATGTACAAATGTACATTAATAAAGAAAAAACAATTCGTTTTATTTTAATTGAAGAAATCTTTAAAAAAATTTATCAACTGGTATACAAATATTATTTTATTCGGTGTTCCAATGAATGAAAAAAAAAATTGTATATGGTGTGATCAATTTTGTGGAAGAAGTTTTACACAAAATGTTCTAATGATCATTTACTGCCTTATGCAGAAACGATTATAAAGTTAACTTTAATATTCGTTTTTGCATAAGGCAGTTATTAAACGAGTTTTCGACTTTTATAAACTTTTGAAAATATGAAAATATATTATGTATATATTACGATTCCGCTAAAACATTATATATGTATGTACATATTATTGCTAAGTGTTTTTAATGCTCACTTGCCTTATGCAAAATCTAATTTTAAAGTTAACAATGGTTAGCTAAGCACTTTATCCATAAAAACCGGTTTTAAATCATTACTAAATCTAATAATGGCCGCTTTTTAAATGTGATATCCAAACAATTTATAAATTGAAAAATGAAATACTAATAATTTATTTATTTTTAACATAAACTATAAAAAACATCCATTAACCCGCTGTTAAAGGCAAAATTAAATTTAGCATTGCATATTTACAATTTAAAGAGTTATTTGTTTGCAAACGCTTTTTTAAATCCAATATTAACAACATTGTGTTATTTCGTGTGAGGAAGAAGAGAGGCAGAGAGAAGACAATCTCGACGAGTTAGCTGGCGTTCGGTACTCGCATGTGTGTAGGTAGGAAGGAAGGTGTGTTTTAAGTATTTCATTGAAGATAAATTTTTTATATTTTGTGTATTTAATAAATATAAATTTCATTCATTTTTGGTATTATTGCAATTTGTCTCTACCCATGCACACATACACTTTCACTACTTTTGCATATATTAATTATTTGTTTTTGTTTTTGCTTTTGTATTTTTCTTTTATGAACATTAATTATTAGTAATTGCTTATTTAAGTAATGAGCAAAAAATATTCTCTATTCTAAACAATTTACTTTTAGATTTGTATAAATTATGGATTTTTGCGTAATTTTTTTCTTTTTCATACTGACAAATACATTTTGCATTACTTTTTTCCAATTTTTTTCTTGTCACGTAGGTAGTTGTTTCTATTTATTTTTTCTTTGCGTTTTATTTGTAGATTCTATTTAAAAATTTTCTGTATAATTTTTGTTTAACTTGTATTTTTACTTTGTGTTGTTATATTTTTTCTTGTTTTGTTGTAATTTTTAATTCCAATTAATGCTATCAAATAACATTCAACTTCCGGTGTTCTTCTACACTTTTACATTTTTTTATTCTTAGTTTTTTTTATTTTTCACTTGCACGAAATGCCGACACACACAACGCTCTCTTGTTTCATGTGAACGAACAAGAAACAATCGCAACAAAAAAAATTAAAAAAGAGCTAATGACAAATTGTTTTTATACTAACTCTACTTGTTTTTGATTTTCTTGCGCGACGACATCCGTTACAAACAACAAAATAGTCAGACGTTAAATTAGTTACTAAAAGGGAGAGTAGCCAGAGTAACATTTGTAGAGGTCGTGAAACAATATGGGCATGAAACACATTCCGTAGTGCTGCCAGATGGCATGTCAATACATGCCAATGGATATCAGAATTGCCAGCCTAAAAAGGGAAACAGCTAGAATCCGTTGTCATGTACGTCAAATGACGGACCAATATAAATAAAAAATTGTCAATGTAAATATGTAAGGTCATAATTTAAGTAATTGTTTGCTGTTACGTAGCATAATTAATGTTTCCTACTCTGTTTTTTTTTGTTACTTTAAAAAATTCGATTACTCATCGAGTTCACCCACCGAATCGCATTCATCCACGTCTGAAAATAGCTTACCATTAGCATAAACTTTGCGTACCATAATGTCTACAAATTTTCTATCGGTATTAAATCGTAAAGTCTTATAGTGTAAAGCCCACATTAGATGTATTTTTATGTAAAAATATGGGGAATTTCGTGTCAAGTAACCGAACTTTTAAAATCGATGTCTTCCGATTTGGCTGAAATTTGCGCCAAAATTAGAATTATGGGATAGTAGGCCAGACACAAAGCTTTATCGGTCAATAATTGCCAAACTATTGGTCCTAGCAAAAATTGTCCTAAGGAGCTCAAAATTGTTTCCAAAACAATTTGTATTAATTTAATTTTTTTTTTTAATTTTTTTAAATAATTTTTTTTTTTACTTTTTTTAAAAATGGGCCCTTTTTTGCTTAAACGAAAACTTATACAATTTCTTTTAAGGGCTTTATAGTCCCATTATGGGATGCGAGTGTGACATCTATCAAAAAAATGATTTTTTAACTCAAGAATATTTTTTTTTTCAATATTTGACCGTTTTAGTCGTTTTTGTTGTATTTTTTTTACTCAAAAGAAAGCCAATCCAATAGTACTAACCTTGGTAAAAATTTTATCAAAATCGATTTTTTGAGTTGGGTCACTTGACATTAAATTACCCATATATGTATATACAACTAAAAAAATAAAAGAGTGATTGCAATCGTTCTGACACAATGGCGGTTATAACTGGTAAAATTGGAAGACCATACAGAGTATATGTTGGAAACTTTAAAATACTGATTTCAGCAAATACACGGACTAAGGGACAAAATGGGCAAAATCGACAAAACTCGGGAATAATCGACAACGAAAAAGCGAATGTAATTTCATTAAAGGGGAGGGAACTCAAGGAAGTTAACCTGAAATAAAAATGTTATATAACCAAATAATACTATGACACAGATGTTGTTTAATTATCTGTGGATAAAGAAAAACGATATTGAAAAAACATTGTTTACAGAAAAAACCACTTGACTTGTATCACTTGTAATTATGCCAAAAAGTGTTACTACACAATACATCATGTGTGTAAATATTTAAATTTGAGTTTCTTTTCTTGTAAATTATTTGTACTAATATTTCTCTGCATATATGAACATACATACATATGTATGTTGTTTCGGAATATGTATCCACAAAGGATATGTGGATTTACATAGATACATACATATGTATATTCAATTGTATGAATGAGAAATAATATATGGCGCCGTTTTGTTCTCTAGTGGTTAATTGAAAAAATATTACCATTGAACACGGACATGGGCTTTTACAAACCATCGTAGACAACGAATTTTTGTGGTGCCAGCAAATATTTTAACTGTCCATTATTGTCGCATAGCGTTTTTATTTTCTCGGAAGTGTTGTAAGGATTTTATTCTATAATTGGTGTTGATCGGAATTTATTTTGGTAAATGTTTTTTACTTTAAATGTAACAATTTATTATACATACGTATAATAACTATTGTAAAAGATATTCATTAATCGAAAATTCACCAACACCTGTTGTAAAAAAATAATACCCCTTCGTTAAATTGTTCATTTAATCCCATAAATTTATTTCATTACAAATAATTTTAAACTTAAAGCCGAATACAATTATGTATGTTTTATTGATATTCTTTACTTTACTAATGATATTTTCCAAAAATATTCGGTATAAATCTGTCATATGCAGCTTAGCTGAATCCATGGCACTCTTACTTCTAGTCACTAACTGAATTATATACAAGAGATAGTTACAAAATTCTATTTAGCAATATTTAGTATATTTATTCTCCTATGATAAAAGATGAGATTTACACCCTAGAAGAAAAGATCAGCAAGGTTAAAAGGTCTGCAGGGGAAAGGTTTCTTGATAACCGAATGGTCTCCAGATCTCTATTCCCAGTAAACAGCCGATAATCAAATCGTTCTCCAAGGAACGAGCACGCTCTAGAAATTTAATGGCCCTTTCTGTCATAAAAACATCCAGTCTATGTGGTACACCATCGGGTTCCAAGTGGGGCCTCATATCTACGATCCCATTTCCAGAATATGTATATGTATGTATATTTATTAGTGGAAGTTCATGCCCGATTGTCGGTGGGGTATGTTCGACATATTTCGTTAAATCGTTAATATTTCCAAAAATATTCTTAAGGCAAAAAAGTCTCCCTAATGTGCATGTATTTATGACAAGTTAACAGTGAACTTCCCACGTTCATTCATTCTTTACGTTTCAGTAATTATGAACCAACCGAAAAATAACATGACAGTAGAGAAATATATAAAATTTAAAACAACAATATGTACCTTTTTTCATGTTAAAGAAACAGATGAATAAATTGACGACAGATAAATTCAGATGATGTTCAAAATTAAACCACGTGCAACCGTTTCATACGATATTCTATCTAAATAATAACAAATACAATATCTACATGAACACTACGGATGACAATATAATAATTTGAATATTTAATGTACAAGGCTTTCCACTTGACTGGTTTGGCACATATGTAAAAAAAAGAAATTTTTCTAATAAGAAATTTAGTTTTAATTCATAAAAATTTTAATTTTATCTTATATTATTATTAAAAACATAATAAAACTTACTATATTACCGATCGATAATTAGTTTGAAAGGAGGATATATGTATGTTTCATCGGATCCGAAGAAACCCACATTCGACCTACGTACTGTCAGACTACAATACTATCAACTAACTTACGGAAGCACGAGTGAATGAACGATCGATAATTACGTCATAATTTTTTTAATACTTGGATTCCGAAATCATTTTGAATTACATTTCCCATAGCTGTATATTAAAATTTCAAATTCTTGTTGCTTCAGAAAACGTAAAAACTAAACGAGTTCATTTTATTCTTATGCATCAATCACTATTCTTTTGGTCACTTCACTAACTGACACAGAGCCATACGACAGACTTTCTCATTTATCATTTGCGTGGTGTTTACAGGTTAATGGACTTATGAATAGTATTTTTAGATTCAAATGAATGAACGTTTCGCATGCATGGTTACCGTGTGAATTCCTAAATTTTATATTCATGAATAATTTTATACGTTTTATACAATGAAATTTGTTATAGTAGTTAATAATGGGTTAATTCATAATTTTACCATCCCTCTTTTATACAATCGCTTCAAGTCAAACTCGGATATTTTAATAAAATAAATTTAATAACAGGGCTGTCCGATTTACTAATGTTGTTTTTTTAAAAATTGGATTTTTACTATCAAAAACACTTTCTAACAATATTTTTTCATTGGAATTGTTTTTTTTTTTCACAGAGATGTTAATGTTTTCAAATGCTATTTTACTCCTTATTTGTTTTGTATTTAAATTACACTTAAAATCATGTGTGTAATGACAACAAAATGATATCATTGTTTTACATTTTAAGAAGTATCTGTTTTATTTTTAATTAACATAGTCGAATACAGATATTGATGGCATTGATCTAAATATTGCACTTTTAATACTATTTTTTGTTCGTATACATATGTATGGACATTAGAAGTGTCCAAAAACTATCGATTATAAAGCTTACTTGTGTAAAATTTTAGCCCAATCGGATAACGGGAATCCGTGCCGGAAATCGATTGAATATAAACGAGAGAAGCTAGAGGCTGAAAATTTTGCCAGTAATTTTCTGTGGGAGACCTTATATAGGAGCGCTATGTAGGAGAACCATAGACATGAAATGGGGCTTTAGTCCTTCTATGACACATTGGCTTTATAAATCAATATGTCAGTTCTGCGTTAACCAAGGTGAGTGTGAGTACTACGTTAACCAAGGTTCTGAATATGTTGCTAGATATTCCACCCCTTGAAACATATATAAGATATGAGGCGGCACTTATAGCTTAACGGCTCATAACTTTATTCGAACTATCCAAAAGCGTTTACATTGAAAAGCTGTACATAATCATCGGACGTGCTCGATCGCATACCAGACACAGAATATATCGGGAGCTTAGAAACACTGATCCCAGATAGAATGTCATGGTCAAGTGGAACATTAGAGCATAAATTGGGGGACAAAGTGAGCCTGGGGTTCTATATTGAAGACCCAGAAACATAATTTTACCACCGTTTACCTAACTGGTAGCTTCTTACAACACTAAATGCCAGGCAGGAGTATAATAACATAATGCGTAAATCAATGCAATTAACACGTACTTTCTGAAACAAAAGTATCTATGTGTAGACATTAAGGAAACTTTAAAAGAGAATTAAGAAAAAGTTTCTCAACTAAAGTTTCTGTGTGTGGACCGGCACTAACTGTCGAAGCCTATTCAGACTGACGTACAGTCACCGCTAGATCATCTTAAAATATTCTGACGAAACACAAACAAGTATTTATTACACTCTCAAACTTTAGATAAACAACTAAACAAATTTATAACTTCCTATTTGTAAGTACTTATTTAAGTAGTTATTTGTAAGCAAGCGTGGTTACTACTTGCTTCCCATGTCGTAATCGAGTTAGAAACGGAATGACCTATTCAATATTCTCCCCCATCATAACCGTGAAGTATTGACCTTTTGTTTTTTCAAAGTATTAATTTATTTTTCTACAGCCAATGAATTTTCGAAAAGTTCTAAAAAGTACATTTTAATTAAAAAAGAAAATTCTATTTTCTTCTTTCAAAAACCAAAATCAATTTTAAATAATGGGAACATTTTTATTTTCTTTATTTTTTATGACTTTTTTGTACCAAATTCTATTTAAAATAATGAAAATTAAAAAGAATTTTTAGGGAGACATACATATATGTATCTGGAGATTTAAAATGTATAGTGCTAACAATACAATAAATATTTGTTAAATTTTAAATAAAAACTATTCTCTTATAAGTGATAATCTGTTGCAGCACATACAATATGTATAAGTTTATATTATGTGTGTGTATGTAAGTATCTAGGATTGTTTTTGAAACATTACAATAAAAACTTTTTAAGATTGTAACTTTTCTTATACATAATTATGAGCCATTTTATATAAACAAATTAAAATTTAGCATATAAAAAACTAAATTTAGAACATAAACATAATCACAATTTTTAAACGATTTTAAAAATTAAATGAACAAAGGAAGCTTCAAATTGTAACTGGAAGAAGGTACTAAAAGTAAAAGTAAGGATTTTAAAATTAGGATTTAACTATTAACCTTCCTATACCCTCACCAAACTATTAACACCTATATTAAATAGTTCTACAGCAGGTGCAAACATAACCACTTCAGGCCATTATATCCAGAATCCATTCGTTTATTCAGCTAGTTTCGTTTATCGTTTAAAAGATATAGTGGAGGATGAAAGAATAATTTATTACAATCAGATATTCTAAGTAGGATTTCCTGTTTCTAAATATTGGTCCCAATTAAAAACAAAATTCATTAAAAAAATAACTGGTTCCAGCCTCTCAAGCTGTCATATAACTGTTATCGAGGAGAACAATTTTATTTTAAATTAAAGAACTAGTTTCAAAATCGTTCCATAGAGCTTTCATAGAACCACTTTCGAAAGTAACAGTTTCGAATAAAAATTAGTCTCATCGTCAAAATAAAACAAGTACAAACTATAATTATGTGATTTAGAACTAATTGCGGAAGGAATAAAATTTTTCCTGTGGTGAATAATCTGACTTATAGAGTAAAGGAAGGTTAACAATCATGGTTAAATATTTATACTTAATGAATAATGATGTATGAAATTAAATAAATATTTATATGTATTTACGTGCAAAAATATGTATTTTAAAATACAAATATTAATGAGGATGTCTAATGATTTACAAACTATTTAGATTTTATAGTTTACCCTAAGGAACGACATGACATTTAAATTTTGAAAGAATAATATAATTTTAAAGTAAGGACCAGTTATACGGCCGGTCCTTACTAAAATTTAACCACTTTAGGTCTTTTGAACAATATTTATCTATATATATAAAATTCTAACGTTACTGACTGACTGACTGACTGACTGACTGACTGACTGATTCACTGACTGATTCATCATCGCACAGCCTAAACGGTTGAAGCTAAAGAGCTGAAATTTGGACAGGAGGTTGGTCTCCCGCCAAATAGATCCACTAAGACGGGATTTTTGGAAATTCGAATGTTTAGGGGGTAAAAAAGGGTAAAAACGGGTAAATTCGGTAACCTTATATCTCCTAAACTAGAAAAGATACAAAAACAGTTTAAAGCTTTTCGCCGTTCATTTAAAAAATAAACGGACAGGTGTCTGGTACTTTTTTAAAATTCGACCCCTTTAGGGAATAAACGGGTAAAAACTGTATTTTGGTACTTTTTTCGCACCCCATGTATCTTTTAAACCAGTGCACATTCAAAAAATATTTTTGACTCCTTTATAACTTAACGAAAAAACAAAAATATGAATTTAGTACTTTTTGGATATTCGGACGTTTAAGGGGTTAAAATTGTACCTATTTTTGGTACTTTTTTCATAAAACATTGTTTTTGGTTTATTAACTTATACATATGAATACATAATAACGGGCTCCCACTACGATGTTGCAACTTTTTGGAATAGAATTTTTATTTCGTTAATGGGGAGGAAAAAAGTACCAAAAGGGGTAAAAACGGGAAATTTGATTTTATTCAACCAGAATGATCCAATTTAAATAAAATTTTTAAATTTAGAAACACTAAATATCCTAATGGGGTGTTATTTGGAACCCCGGTACCAAGTGATATTTTTTGGTACTTTTCATTCTCCAACTGGTCCTTTTTGAGTTTTCTATGATATTGAAATAGAAACATGAAATTAATAATAAAGGGACTTTTCGCTACTTTTTCGTTCTACACAGGTACTTTTTTGAGTTTTCTTTAAAATTAAAGCTAGAAACATGAAATTAAGCATGTAGAGCTGGAGTAAATGAGAATCTATAAAATGGGACTTTTTGGTACTTTTTCGTTCTTCAAAAGGTACTTTTTGAATTTTCTATAATATTGAACCTAGAAACATGAAATTAAACATGTAGAGACCGGAGTAAATGAGAATCTATAAAAGGGGACTTTTTGGTACTTTTTCGTCCTTCGACTGGTACTTTTTGAGTTTTCTATAAAATTTAACCTAGAAACATGAAATTAAGCATGTAGAGCCCGGAGTAAATGAGAATCTATAAAAGGGGACTTTTTGGAACTTTTTCGTCTTTCGACTGGTACTTTTTGAGTTTTCTATAAAATTTAACCTAGAAACATGAAATTAAGCATGCGGAGGCCTTAGTTAATGAGAATCTATAAAAGGGGACTTTTTGGTACTTTTTCGTCCTTCGACTGGTACTTTTTGAGTTTTCTATAAAATTTAACCTAGAAACATGAAATTAAGCATGTAGAGCCCAGAGTAAATGAGAATCTATAATAGGGGACTTTTTGGTACTTTTTCGTCCTTCGACTGGTACTTTTTGAGTTTTCTATTAAATTTAACCTAGAAACATGAAATTAAGCATGCGGAGGCCTTAGTTAATGAGAATCTATAAAAGGGGACTTTTTGGTACTTTTTCGTCCTTCGGCTGGTACTTTTTGAGTTTTCTATAAAATTTAACCTAGAAACATAAAATTAAGCATGTAGAGCCCTTAGTAAATGAGAATCTATAAAAGGGGACTATTTGGTACTTTTTCGTCTTTCGAATGGTACTTTTTGAGTTTTCTATAAAATTTAACCTAGAAATATGAAATTAAGAATGCGGAGGCCTTAGTTAATGAGAATCTATAAAAGGGGACTTTTTGGTACTTTTTCGTCTTTCGACTGGTACTTTTTGAGTTTTCTATAAAATTTAACCTAGAAACATGAAATTAAGCATGCGGAGGCCTTAGTTAATGAGAATCTATAAAAGGGGACTTTTTGGTACTTTTTCGTCCTTCGACTGGTACTTTTTGAGTTTTCTATAAAATTTATGTAGAGCCCTTAGTAAATGAGAATCTATAAAAGGGGACTATTTGGTACTTTTTCGTTCTTCAAAAGGTACTTTATGAATTTTCTATAATATTGAAAATAGAAACATGAAAGTATGCATGTAGAGCCTGGATTAAGTGAGAAACTGTAAAAGGATTAAGTGAGAAACTGTAAAAGGGGACTTTTTGGTACTTTTTTGTTCTTCAAAAGGTACTTTTTGAATTTTCTATGATATTGAACCTAGAAACATGAAATGAAACATGTAGAGCCCGAATTAAGTGAGGACCTATAAAAGGGGACTTTTTGGTACTTTTTCGTTCTTCAAAAAGTACTTTTTGAATTTTCTATAATATTGATCCTAGAAGCATGAAATTAAGCATGTAGAGCCTGGAGTAAATGAGAATCTATAAAAGGGGACTTTTTGGTACTTTTTCGTTCTTCGAAAGGTACTTTATGAATTTTCTATAATATTGAAAATAGAAACATGAAAGTATGCATGTAGAGCCTGGATTAAGTGAGAAACTGTAAAAGGATTAAGTGAGAAACTGTAAAAGGGGACTTTTTGGTACTTTTTTGTTCTTCAAAAGGTACTTTTTGAATTTTCTATGATATTGAACCTAGAAACATGAAATTAACATGTAGAGCCCGAATTAAGTGAGGACCTATAAAAGGGGACTTTTTGGTACTTTTTCGTTCTTCAAAAAGTACTTTTTGAATTTTCTATAATATTGATCCTAGAAGCATGAAATTAAGCATGTAGAGCCTGGAGTAAATGAGAATCTATAAAAGGGGACTTTTTGGTACTTTTTCGTTCTTCAAAAGGTACTTTTTGAATTTTCTATAATATTGATCCTAGAAGCATGAAATTAAGCATATAGAGCCTGGAGTAAATGAGAATCTATAAGAGGGGACTTTTTGGTACTTTTTCGTTCTTCAAAAGGTACTTTTTGAATTTTCTATAATATTGAACCTAGAAACATGAAATTAAGTACGTTGAGCCCGGAGTAAGTGAGAACATATAAAAGAGGACTTTTTGGTAATTTTCGTTCTTCAAAAGGTACTTTTTGTGTTTTTTATAACATGAAATTAACCATGTGGAGCCCGGAGTTAATGAGAATCTATAAAAGGGGACCCTTTGGTAATTTTTCGTTCTTCAACTGGTACTTTTTTAATTTTCTATAATATTGAACTTAGGAACATGAAATTAAATAAAAGAGGTCTTTTGTTACTTTTTCGTACTTCATTGGTACTTTTTGAGTTTTCTTAAATATTGAATATATAAACATAAATTTAAATAGGGGACTTTTTGATATTGCTGATATATATACATTTACAATAATATTTATTTTATTCCATTACGATGAGGGTAGCGAAGCACACTGGGTATAGCTAGTAATACATAAACATTAAATACTAAATGAAAACATTCTATAAAATAATTATGAAAATAGTTGTGATGTACTTAATTAATTACTTTGTATGTATGTTTGTATTTTGAATAAAATTTTTACATTACAATTCGTCATTATTTTTTAAATTGACATTACGTATCTGTTTCCGTAAATAATTAACTTGTACTAAGTACTTTTTACATAAATCTATATAAAAGACGTATTAAATTAAATTCCTGTGCATCTATCTGCTTTCCTGGCGTTTAGGATTTTAGACCCAGTAACGTAAACGCTATAATGCATCATTTTGACTTTTTGATATTGTTGTTTCGATTTGATCGATGCGACGGAATGATGGTAAATAGGAACCACTTGTTTGTGTAACGATTGAGTTGTTGGAAGAGCTCTGAAATAAAATATAATTATAAATTAAATTAAATAATCTGAATTTATCTATTTTTTTAAATTAGCAGTAAATTACCTTTTTCTGGCGATAAGAACGTCCACGAACTCTAGTAGTATTTCGCCGTACAGGATTGTTGATGGTAGCCTTTTGTGACAGACGGACTGAACTAAATGTACTGCCTCTATGACCTCTTCTTATTTGTGGTGAAGGTGTACCAGTAGCTGTAAAATTATGATGTATATGTACATTAATATAAACATGCATAAGTACTGATTAAATGTCGAAAGTTTTCAGCAAATAATTTTTAATAAGTTATTGAATTTATGATAAATTAAAATTTGAATGAATTTATAGGTTCATCTTATAAATATTTGAAGAGTCTGGTCCATAATTGACCAATAGCTGGTCCATTTTGATGCAAAAATAGTTTTTTTTTTTTAGTTTCGAAAACAAACCATAGCCGATTGCGAATTGGACAAATATCTATAGTAAAATTTCAAATTGTAAACTTACGAGTTCCTGCCATATTTGTACTTCGCTTGGAAGCTTGAAGCATTCCAAAGACAACTGCACTAAATGAACCGTGATGTGAAGTTTGCCGCTGTAGATTGGGTGTTTGTGTCATGGGTATACCAGCTGGCATGTGCACAGGTGAAGATAATTGACTCTCGGTTACTCCACGTGGAAGAACAAAATAAGTAGTCATAATCCCCTTGCCTTTAACATTGATATCACCACGTTTCTGTAACGAGTAACAAATGAATTTTTACGGATTTGATTGTTATTAATTAATAACTTACCACACATGTATAACCTTTGGCCTTTAGTAAATCTGCGGTACTAGCTGGCACCTGTATACGCCAATTTTCGCCAGTTGAATCCATACGTGATGCCACATTTACTGTATTCCCCCAAATATCGTATACTGGTTTGCGGGCTCCAATAACACCACTTACCAAGGAACCACTACATATGCCCACTCGCAATTGAAAATTATTAAAAGCCTCTTTATTGATATCCTCCAATTTTTGTTTCATAGCAAAAGCAAACTCCACTAAACTGCAAACACTGTCCTCAGAAGTCTCACCACGCATTCTCAACGAATCGCAATTCAAGCCTGCTGCTGCCATGTAAGTGGCACCAACTGTTTTTATCTTCTCAATGGAGGCAAAACGTGACTCTTCCAATAGTTCATCAAAGTCGCCTTTAATAGATTAATGAATGTGTTTAAAATACTGCTAAAATTTATAAAATCGAACTATAAACTTACAAATAATTTCATTTAATATTCGTATACAGGCTTTGCCATTGTCAATGTCCTCGGAGTAAAAATCTTGAAAATTTGGTATAGAAGCAAACATGACGCCGCATAAATTGTGCATATTCGAATACAGTTCGTCTGTATGTTCATCGGATAAATAGTAAGCGGCAACATGGTCGGGTAGAATATTCTTAATTAATGTATCGTTTAATGCTCGATTAGATTTCATGTTTATTAATTCCCGTTCTGCTTGTTCCTTCCAAATAAAATCTAAACGTGATGTGACCTATTGAAATATAAATTATTCTGTTATTAATTATTTCCTCAATTATTAAGGAAACTCAAACTTACTTCAACTAAACGGGCATGATAGCAAACCATCAC
Source organism: Lucilia sericata (assembly GCF_015586225.1). Classification (NCBI taxonomy): domain Eukaryota; kingdom Metazoa; phylum Arthropoda; class Insecta; order Diptera; family Calliphoridae; genus Lucilia; species Lucilia sericata. The sequence continues at coordinate 3,497,176 of NW_023994042.1, forward strand.
CAAAAATGATACCAAAAGTATTAACATTTGAACGCCCAATGGCATGCCGAGACGTGATTGTTCGAGATCAATTAAATCTTTGGGATATATAAGTGGAAATACCAATTGAATCAGAGTAGTATAAAATGCAACCATGCAAATGGCCATTATCACTTTGACCAAATAGTACAGCTTAAGTGCTGTTGCCAACGACACTAAACACAAGATCCAAGTAAATACGATGTACTCGGGATGGGCACAGTCTGGTGAATAGGATTCATTACGTAAAAATAAATCTGTGTAAAATAGCGTATAGTTGTCATCCGTTGGAATCATGAAATTGTTCTGAATATGGCTATTGTTGGTATCCTCATTGTGTTGATTGCCAAGTACCCGAGAACGTTGAGACTTCTCAAATGGTTCGATCGTATTATTGAGAATGTTGTTTGTGGTCTGTGTAAGATTTAAGGCATCCACTATACTGCGGCGTATCAATTCATTTGTTGTAGCATTTGCTAAATTGTCCACCAACAAGGAATTGGCATCAACAATACTGCCAGCTCCATTTATTGTAATATTGTGATGTATGGTGGCTGAGAGAACAACATTCAATTTTATTTCCTTTTCACCGTTATTGATAATAGCCACTCTGCTGCTGCTGCTGCCGTTAACTGGATTGGATATTGCTTTATAAGTATCGGCCGATGGTGTAGAACGTTTCTCGCTTTCGTTGTTATTATTGTTGCCACTACCATCGAAGTATGTCGAGGATGGGCATAGAATAAGACCAACTGAACTTAAGACTGTCATAAGAATGATAATGGCACATATGAAATAGGTACGACGTTGTCGTTGATGTACTAATTTTGCTGAATTTCGTTTAAGAACATCCGGTAGACCTAGAAGTAAAAAGAAAACTCGTATTAAAAACTGCATAAACAAAATGGTAACGTTCAAAATTTTGAACTCAATTCGGTGGAATTTTAAAAATTAACAAAAAGAAAAATATTGACTTTCAACTTTTAAAATATTAAATAAAGCTAAAATTTCGAGAGAGCGAGTTTTTGCTACAACTAATCTAATTCTAATCTAAAGCCCGCATTAATCTAGAACTTTGTTTCCCAACGGAAGATCTCATTGAGCTTTTATCAGATTTAATTTATATACTTTTAGATCCTCGTGGAATATAGGTTTGCAAAAATATGATTATGGCAACATAATGGTTATAAAATTGGTAGTAATTACATCAAATTGTTATTCAAAATTTTCGACTCTGTTTTTAGTTAAACTTACCTGAAAATTCTTCAGCCATGACTATTATGCAGCTAAATATTAAAATAATAGTTCCTATTGCTAAGCATATTAAGAGATTTGTACATCGGGGTATAATAATAATTTGGCACAATACTATGAAAATCCATATTACAAATACGCACAACATGTTGGAGCTAAAAAGTGAGATTAAATTAAATATATTTTTAAATAGCTTATATGGACCATAAAAACAATGAAACAAAGTTAATAAATCTTCCATAACTTTTAGTTCGAGGAGTTATTGTCTTAACTTTTTACTTTGTACAAAAAAATATATATTCACTTACCGAAACATGTCTTCGCGCAATTGACAGAATTTCAACTCTTGATCTCTATCTTTAAACTTTAATGTCCATGGACTAAGGTACTCTCGTCGAATTTTCTTATTCGAATTAATTTGTATATTCTGCTCAATGAATTCATCTATCTGCAAAATAAATAATATTTATTATAAACATGTACATGGTTTGTTTTTGAAAGAATCCATACTTCCTCATCCAGTGGAGTAACTGAAACACGTTGTGATTGTCTTGGATCTCCTAAAACTGAATCGGAACGTATAATGCCTTCATCGGGAGAATTTAACTGTAAATAAAAGTGTAGTGAAATAATTAAAAAAAAATATATTTTTATATTCAATCATAATCACAATAAAAAACAAGTAAGGAAGTATAGTCGGGCATTGCCGACCATATGATACCCTGCACCATGAGTAGGTGTAGAGTATCATATATGGGCCGATCATTACAAATATCGGTAGTGTCATTTGTGCTTATGTAAAACTTAGTTGTGCCGATTTTTGGACAGATACTAGTAAATTTGACGTAGTTATGGCATAAAAAGCAAAATTGGGAGATCCGGTTGTATGGGGGCTAGGTGAAATAATGGAGCGATTTCAACCATTTTTAATAGGCTTCGTCCCTATGCCGAACATTCTTGGTCCAAATTTTATCAAAATATCTTGAAAATTGTGGCCTTGCGCACAAGGTTTACATGACAGCCAACCAGCGGGATAGACATGACAGACGGACAAGTCTTAATCCGCGCAGAAAGTGATTCTGAGTCGATCGGTATACATTAAAGTGGTTGTAGGACCAATATCATCAGCAGAAGCACAACAAGTTGCATTAAATTGTTGATAAAAAATATTTTTCCAAAAGGGTCTTTATTTTAGACTGGATCCTAAAAAATTTGGTAGATATATTTATGTTATAAGTAAATTATGGACATTGAGGAAATTTTTTGATTTTTTGATAGCTGCATCATTTAGGCGTACATAAAGCATGTTTCTATAGACTCGGTCCTTGAAGCAAAAGCATCGTACTTTGCACACAAAGTTATCATCGACAGACAGCTAGACGAACATGGTTAAACCTACTCAGAAAATAATTCTGAGTCGGGCATCGGTTCAATGCGTTCCAGGCAGAAACCTAACACTTAGTGGTATGGATTTTAAAAATTAAATAATAATATTAGACTAAGTATACATCTGATCGTAAAATTAATATTGTGTGAATATATGGCTTTTATCTACTCTATGCTTTAAAATGGAGAGATTACATCTAAGACCCATTTTCATATTCCCTTGATATACCCTTATACATACGTTGCTAGATTATCCTAGATATAAAAACCCATTAAACATATGACTGATACAAATATAGTTATTGACGTCATCTATATTTTTTTATTTAATTCAAATTTGCGAGAATAACATGACCTATTTTTATATATTTTTTTAATTATACAATTCAATTGGTAAGTGCTTTTATACTTTCTTAAGTACTTCTATTGTTGCCAACAACACCACGTCCAAAAAAAAATGTTATAAATGACACTTACATTTTTAAATGGTATTTCTGGTGTCCACTCTGTGGTCGGTTCGTCTTCTGTAATTAATGATTTTGGATCAATTGCATCCAGTATACTGTGAACACTTCCGCCATTCGCCTTTACTGCAGTGGGTGCCGTTGGTGAGGAAACGGTTGAAAGGCCAGCTGGGCCCATAGCGACACCTTCCACTACATTGGGCAATGAACTTAACGAAATGTTTTTCTTCTGTAGCGCTGCAAGTGGTACATGTGATGTGGGATTTGTTGCTGTTGTTGCTGCTAATGGCGGTGGTGGTTGTGGTTGTGATGGTGTGGGCGTTGTTTGTTGTTGCTGTTGTTCGTTATGAACACCCGTTGTGGAAACGGATTTAGGTACAAACGTTTTACCGGTAATTGTCGGCGATGTGCTCGCAGTTGGAATACTTGTATTACTGCCATTATTGTTGGCAAGATGTTGGGTGCTGCGTGTGCCAAAGCGTCTTTTCGGTCTGAAAATAAAGTGTTTACAAATATACATATATTAAGGTATTCCAAAATTATTATTTGTTTTTTCGCTAAATTAAAGGTCCACACAAAACAATGTACAATCCATATTATAGAACTTTTAATATTCTTATTATACTTAAATTCTATAGAAACATCGGCTTTGATTTTTAATTTATACAAAAGGAGTGACCTTAATGTTGTTTTATGAATGCTGAAATAACCACAACTGTGAAGAAAATATTCAGTTATTATTTTATTTATTACAATGATGTATGTATATATACATCATTGTAATAAATAAAATAAATATTTCAATTGCCAAAACTATAAAAATAACGAAGTGTAATTGAAGAGGTCTTATTTTTTAATTGAATACCAACCTTAATGGTTCTGTGCGTTTGATTAAAAATGTTTTAATATTTAACATTTTCAGATGATTGTCACGACTGCCGCCATTGCCCGGCTCAACTTCATAGGCATCATTTAAACACTTGAGTGTTGCTTCCGATATGTGAACGCGTCTAAAATAAACGAAGTATTTTTTTTCATTGCAAAATTTAAAGAGTTCACAAAATACTTACCCGGGAATTCCTCCAGATTCCATGTGATTTGCAATTATAACATCATTTGACCAAACATCAAAATGCCATTTTTTATTTCCCAAAACACCGCACATAACGGAGCCACTGTGAATGCCAATGCGCATATTGAGATCGACCTATAAAAAAAGTTAAAGATTTCGATTAAAGAACTTTAGTTTTCGAAATTTGGTAAAGTCTTTTATAATTAAATAAGTTATTAACAGATCCAAAATAGAACAAAATATGTTTAATTTGATTTTACTTATAACGGGATTAAAATATATTAAAGATTAAGGACCTTATTCATAACAATTTATCAAAAGTTTATAAGACAATTTTTCACACAAAATTTGTTCTATAAAACTTTGATAAGTTGTTATGAATAAGGCAGTAAATATATTAAAGCGTTCCAAAAATGTTCCTTTTTTTAAAATATTAATTTGCAAATAATATTCCTATTCCTATATTCACATCATACATATACTGGAATACCAAAACACGTTGATGTATAAAACAATAAAAATCTAAATTTGATGACGTTGAACATATTAAAGTGAAAAGTTTTCGGCGAAATAAATGGATGCAATTAATGCAGATACATACATCTATATATGCACACTATGTTACAATCCATTGAAAACACGTGAGTATGGACGAATGGTTACTATGTTGACTTTGTTTGAACAAATAAAACTGTTATAATTGTCTGCCACGAATTGTATGTGTATGTTTGTAGTACAAGCTTACCCAGCAGTTCGACAAAGAGTCAATGCATCCGAAAAAGACACCCAGCAAAAATAAAACGAAGTACTTCCAAAAGAATAACATTAGCACAACTTCAAAAGTAGCACTAAGTGAATTTTTCCACCTTTTGTGAAAGTGGAGTTTAATGACTTCCGAAGAAACGAAAATAATGATATTTTTCCAATGCTGAAGAATGTGCTTATTTTTCCATATTATTTAACTCAAATTAGTTGTATTCTATAATGCTACAATTTTTCTTCCAAATAACTTCCAAAAAAGAACATAAAAATTACTTCTTGAGAATAAATTCGGAAGTAGTGAATTTGGAATCAAATGAAAAGGACATCCCTCCTACGACAAGCCTGTATTAAAATCATCAATTCTGCAGGTCTTTTTCAGTATTTTCATAGAGTAAATTCTACTTCTTTTCCGCTTCTTTGGAAGCTCTTTTTTTACTGGGACAGTAATTTCCGCAAACGTCTAACCATCTGGTTGGCTCTAATTCATCTTTCGCCACGGATGTCCTCTTTGTAAAGGTCGACTTTTTAGTGTCCCCTTTGTAAGTGAGAGTGTGAACACTTAAAAAAACAAACTTAACTTCGGGACTGTTCTACCGAACTGCTGGGTACATATCCGTTTCTGTAGCATCGCCTATCTATTCCGCATACATGTACATTAGTGTGGCCCTGTTTGTATGGAGAAAGAACTAACATTTAAGTTTAGTTCTTTTTAAGATTCAGTTTAGTTTAGTTTAGTTTAGTTTAGTTCCCAATAAACTGATTCAAAATTTTGTTAAAAATTTTTAAATTTTCAAACATAAAACATAGATCGAATAGGGGATCTATGGGAACTGGGCAAAAATTCGGTTATAGATTTTGCACCATCTAGCAAACTAACAAAGCAAGTTAAATAAAAGCTTGTAAAAATATCGGTTCACGATTTTAAATAGGCTCAAAAACAATAATCTATATCTCAAATTTTATAAGTAATTATAAATCAAATCTCTTTTAAATTATATTAAAATTTACTAATATCGGATTAAAAATATGTATTTAAGAATTTCATTCAGTATTTAATTTAAAGTTCTTAAATTTAATATTAAAATGTAAAAAAAAGTAAAACTTACATGTGTATGCAATTGAACATCCTTGATGGCCTTTATCATATGGAGGCCAGTTTCAACACTACATACTGCATGATCGGGACGTGTTTTCCAGTTATCACTTTCGAATTGTGAGACACAATAGTAGCAATCACCAAGTAGTTTGACACGTAAACAATGATTATCCTGAAACAGCAGGAGAAGTACAAAAATGAGAAAAAATAAATATAAACCGAAATGGTATGTTTGTGTGTATATTTTATAAAAACGTATAGGTACAACAAGGACGAACACGTTGTATACATAAGTATGTACGTGTGGAATTTTATTAGGGTGACGGCCATTTATCTATAAAAATATTTATCAGTAAATCATTATTACATTTTTCTAGCTATCGTTAATTAGAGGAAAAACATATTATAAAAAAATACAACGAAAAATTTTGTAAAAAAAATCAGTGCCATCGTAATGGCAATATTATGCATGACATTTAACACTGCATGTTGACTGTTGGTTGTGTTTGTTTAGTGGTACTTTATATCAATAAAATCTCCTTTAAACTATTCCACTTTAACTCAAATTTTTGCGAACCGTAACATACCGAGAAATTGTACCAATATTATTAAATTTTCATGTGAGGTTCAATTTTTAACAATATTGAGTATATTTATATTGAATTTAAATGATTGCATATTTTGAAAACATCTATAGATCTGAAAGTAAGTGTTACTTATAGTCCGCAATTGGAGCAGAAACCTTCCTATTGATATTTAAAGGGTATTTTGACCAGAAGGATTTTTGTCAGTTGAGGCAAAGTTCCTCCTAGGATGAAATTTTAGAGGTATTTGGGGCCATCAAAATCGGACCTTCTCTATTCGTAAACATATTACTCTCTAGTTCTGGAAGGTCTGTGATAGACACTTGTCACCTAAGTCCTTGACGATGCTTTAAATCCTATACTCAAAATCCTGCGTCTCCGATTGTCAGATTTATACTGATCGGATTTCAGGACATTTAAATTCTATCGTTAATCCACAAGTTGACTAAATCTTATGTTGTGTTGTGTAATGCCAATTTAACAAAACGGCTTACTTTCGAGTACGACAACGACACAAGTAATGTGACTCTTGAATAGCTTCAGCTATAGTCATGTTATGTTATTTTTAGAAAGTGATTTTAACATTGTTTTAATGAAAATATTTATCGATGGGGAAATATAATATCAGTATGAAATATTTTGACATCATTCATGTTTAAAATAATTTAAACATTTATGTAGAATTTTACCTTGGTTCCGATATATTTAAAAAGTGCAGCCTGTACAATGATAACTAGGTTTACATGAACCTGTGTGGACATGGCTTAATCAGCTCAGAAATGATTCCAATGCGATTCCAATCTTTAAGGTAGTTTTATGACCAATATATTTGTGCGTTACAAACCCCCGGGCATGTTACCTTGATAAAAGATCCTCATCTTGGTGTTATTACAATCACGGAGGAAAGAAAAAGTGCTACCAGTGTCTCTAGTCGGCCGGGACTATAAACTGGAGATGATCAAATGTATCCTCGGCCTTTCTTTGGAATAATGATTTGATATGGGGCGAACCAGAGAACCACATAATCTAATACCACGGGAATCGGTAGACCACAAGACAGAGTTTCGGACGTTGTCTTATCCCGGATGTAAGGTATCATATACAATTTATACCATTCAATTTTCCTTACTTGTCCGGGTATGTTCAGGGTTTACACTGTTCATACCAGATTTACCACAGTGTGTTCTCTGTGAGTAAGAGCAAAGGCTTATTTGATGAATTCGTGTTTCAGTCTACCGATTACGTCTTTAGGTCCTATTGCCGACTCAACAGAGACCATCCCATATACGTGGTTGTAAACGGAAGTGAGGTTTTTACAACTCGGATGTTAAGCAACACTATGGTCAGATATTAGATAGCTTAAGCACTTGAGTAAGATAAGGGCGGTGGTGAGTCGTGAGAGTAGTTTTGGAATTAATTGCATTTGAGAACTACGTGGTTCTCACTTAGGAACATTTAATGGAAAATGTTTCATTCATATATTTGGATTAGTTTTGGGTCAGTACTGGTGCTTTGCGGAGTACTCTTTACACGCGTGTGCGTATAATAGATCTTGTTCCCTTAAGGAGCGGAACCAAACATTCTTAAAATTAAAAAAAATAAGATTCATATAAAAACAGAACCGATATACATATAAATTGCTTGTTGTGTACTTCTAAATGCGAAATACTTCTGTGTGTCTTCTAGAAGTTAGTTCTATATGCCTAGAAGACGCTTCCACGAGTTCTTTCCAACGGCAGATCAGAATAAGGATATTTCGACAATATGATAAGTAATGTATTTGCCTGACCGCATGGAAAATATTTCAGGGTGATTTCAGCAATAGAAAATGTTTACAGGACATTAATTTATATCTTCAGTTACACTTCTCCACCTAACATTTTTTCCTATGATAGTATATGTCATTTTCTCTTTACGTTTAACGTTATTTTTATATTTTTTGATTCCGTTTCTATTGTTGGTTGTTAGCTACTGTTGAACAATTGTTTTAACTTACCTCTGCTATTCTATCGAAACGTGCAAAAAGGTCGTTAAGTATTTTCACAAGTTGTTGAGCAGATGTTTTACTGGCGAGTTCGGTAAAACCCTGTTGAAAAGAACAAAATACATACATATGTATGTTAATAAACGTTTGTAAGTATGTATTTATAGTAAGTTATTGGCAATATAAACAGGCATTATCATGCAATGAATATGTTTATCAAGTAGGTTAATTGATAAGTATTTAAAATTGCAAACAACAAAATATAAATTCAATAACCAATTAACATTGCAATTTTCCTTATAGATATATTTTTTTTGTTAAATTATCATTTAACCCACTGTATATAAAGGATTTTTGAATTTTATTAAAAAAGAAACATTAATTTTTATTAAACATCTATAATACGATGATTTGAAGGAGCAGACGGACCACTGGAATACTTACTTTTATGTCCGCAAATAATATGCTCACATTATCCATGGGATAAACATACAATTTATTAAATTGCGTTTCAACATTCGGATCCGTACCTTTGTACATCTCGCTGCGAATTTGATTATTAACAATGTTGGGTAAAACTGTTGAAGAGAGAATATCAAACACTTTAGATTTTAAACACAAATATATAGAATTTTTGAATATAACAATTTATTTTCTTTTTTAATATAAATTTCTCTAAAGATGACCCTTACTGTCTAACATTTTCTTAACACTAATGATTTGAAAAGTATTAGACAGAAAACGTACTCAAGTATTTTCGAGAAAGCCATTACCTGTTAAGGATTGTTTTACCTGTGCTCCATTTATGAGATTTAATTTTAGAAATGACTTCAAAAGTCACAAATACAACAACATACAGATTTTATTGGCCTAGACAAAGATCTTTCTTCATTTGAAGGTATTTTCAACATAGAATGCCTTTTTGTTTTGGCACATATTGGTTGTCAAACGTATGTTTTACCTAATAATTTGCTATTTATTGATATTTTATACATACATCCATATGTATGTATGTACGTGTTTACTTGGAAAATAAAAAGAGTTGTGCGAAAATTGATTTTTAAACAAAAATTATGCATTAAGGACTCTTAAACTCAAAAGGATTTCATTAAATGGTTTCTTGGAATAGTAATTGAGGTTGTTAAATTGATACATACAAATTTAATATTATTGGACTACATTTGTATGTGTGTATGTATTTAGTTTAAACTTTTAAAGTAAATGTAATAATTTTGTTAATAAAAAACTTACTTGAATCTAAAAGTTTTTGTGTTTTTTGTAATTCCTTTTCCGATTCCTTTTTATGTTCCATCGCCTTATGGGTTTCTATGAATGCGAGTCGTTGACCTCTATCGGTTAAATACTTCGTGTACATGCCGGCAACATTAATGGCAGTATAAAGAATGAAATTAGCAAATATTTGAAATGCCACACAATTTGATTTCTGTAAAAGTAATATAAAGGAGAATAACAAGAAGAAGAACAGTTATTGATATGTATTCTAAGAATGCATTACAAAATGTTATATCTAAACTAACAATAAATCACACGTTTTGTGGTGAATGTACAAAGTATTTGCATTCATTCCCCACAAAACGCTTTCTTCGTATGAATTTATCGTCCCCATGGAATAGTAAAATAAATTTACATCTGTACAGTTGGCAAGTTATTAACAGGACAATAAAAATATAAAAAATATTGTAGTGTTTTAAATATTAAATAACAAGAGTTAAAAATTCACATTGACAAAGTATTCTTAAACATGGGAATTTTATTTTAAAAGTAATTCTTTGTAAGTGTTAGTATGAAATGGAAAACCTGGGATACCTAAACATACTAATAGGAAGGATTGAAGTCTTAATTATTGAGACCTATTTCCGATTATAGACTAACTATAGTTATTTTTCCAAGAATAGTTTAAGGTTAGAAATTTTTTGAGGCCTCTGAAACTTTTTTTAGACAAATTCTACTGAGATCAGGATTTTAGATCATTTGTAGGGAACTGAGGACATTTTTAGCAAAATATTTAATTTATTTTAAGCTTAATAATTAATTTTAAATTCTGAATTAATTTAAATATCAAAATTCTTAAAATAACAACTAATCGAATAATCTAAGTTTTAGTTTCCAAAGTTATCTAGTGCCTCTAAAAAGCTGATTTTATTTAACAAACGGACAGACTTCTGTCCGATGCCAAAATGATTCGCGATTCGCTATTTTTATTTTAACGTCGAGATTGATTGATTTTTTTTAAATAATATGTAATCATACACCCTAATGTACATTATACATACATAGATATACATACTAATGTATTTCGGTGTATATTCATTATTACTTACTTCCTCTTGTTGCAATTTAATTATGGTTATTACAGTTAGATGACAACTAGCTGTGATTGTACCACCTACTACGCACCATTTCAATGGCAACGGTAACATAGCATACGGTACAAATATGACAAATAATATGTACCATATTAAGTATTCTCGATCAGCAAACCCCACACCTTCTCCAACAAATCCTGCAAAATAATAGGAAATACATATGTGAATTTTTATTTATAAATATAGTAATTATAACTGACATGTCGTGACAGTTCAATTTAGCTCAGGAAAATAAGGGGTTCTCTACGGAATTTTAAATAGCTAAATACAAATTTGCTCACATATTTTACTTAAGGTGTGTTAAAAAAAAAAAAAAAAAAAAAACATTTTTTTAATAACTCGCTTGTTATGTTCTGGTGCTTAGTTGTTTTTTGAGCTATAGTGCATTATTTTTTCATTGCAAAGAATTTTCAAATTTTTATATTTTTAACACCGATGCAGATTATGCCATAATTTTTATATCAAATCTTACTTAAAGGTACATAATTAATTTTTATAATACCCATCCAGCAAAAACCTGGTGATGACTTTTACATGCCTCCCGGGGTCATGTTACCTTGATGAAAGACACTATTTTGGTGTGATTGCAATCCCGGGGAAAAGAGGTGCCACAAATACCTCTAGTATACCGGGACTATAAACTGGTGATGATCAAATGCATCCTCGGCCTTTCCTTGGAAAGATTTGACATGGGGTCGAACCAGAGCACCACAAAATCTGGTACTACGGGTGGCCAGTTGCCCGCAGCACTCTGTCCTGACTGGTCTGTTGGTTGATGTTCGCTCGGGATCCGCGTAGTGGCTGTGGTTTAAACCCAAATTCGCGGGAAGAGAATGTCGGTTAAAGGACTGATGCACTGTGAAATCTAAATTGGGGGATGAGTTCAGTGCTGTTTCCGAAGTCTAAAGAAACCCCACTGTGGGTCTAAGCGTTGGAAATGAGTCGGTGTTAAATGTATATGATACGGGATGAATATGGGGGTATACGGATCTCACTCGCCGGTATACCTATAGTGAGTGTGTCGGATGTTGTTCTCTAAGAGTGTGTCGGATGAATGAAAAGTGTGCTAGCTTGTGTGCTAGGAAGTGATTTTTTGCATCTTAAGCAACGGAGCTGTAATGGTCAGAGGTTGGATAACTTGAGTACTTGAGCAAAGTGCTTGTACGCGGACCGGCAGAACTATGTACAAAAATTGCCACCTGTGTTTAAGATATACAAAGGGACGGTGGTGAGTTGTCTCAGAAGTACGAAAGACGAATTAGAGCTAACCATGTGGTTAGGCTTTTTTTGGGATGCATTGACTTTTTGTCAAGCTGCTGGGTTTCTTCTGATGTTTCCATGATACTTGAAGTTTTAGGTCACATATACATACATATACATATATTTAAAATTCGCGAAAATCGAACTTTTTGGTTTTACTTTTGTGGTTCTAGATTGGGCAAATGTGGCACTGTGCATTTTTTAAATTTAGATTTATATTTAAAAAAAACATTTCTGATGTTTGTCATGGTAAACAATACACTACTTAAGAGTGAATCCTTTTGTGCCTAATTATATTTAAAGTTAATTGCTCTTATTAGATATTACAATATAAATAAATTGTGATGAGTGTGCTCCATAGAGGTCAACAGAACAATACAAAAGATAGCATTTGTTTCGTTTTACATACCTTGTATATTAAAAAGTATCCATGTACATACGGCTGCCCAATGTAAGTAGTTGTTGGCAAAACATCGCCAATAGCCCAGAAAGCATATGGCCATATTGGAAAGGGCACAGCAAACTGACCAAGTTATGGCGGTTGCAATATTAACTTCCTGCATTAATTGAATTTTAGCAAAATGTGAGAAGAAGAGAAAGAATGTAAAACAGCATGAACATAGAAATAGTACAACAATTAAAACAAAACATGTGAATGTGAATCTAGAACATGATGATGTCATCGTCCTGTAACATCAAATTTCATTAGATTCATTAATAAAAAAAACATACATACCACATCAACTTTAGTTACAGTCTCCTTTAGAAACCAGATCATGGCTAGTGCCACCTTCAGTATAAAGTCCACAATATTTACAATAATTAGCGATTTTTGCCGTTGTCGATGCGTGTAGGTCAGATAGGCACGTTCTAATGAACTTTGCTTAAAGGAGTTTGTCAAAGATGGGCACAAAATGCCTTTAATAACATTTCCACTCTTAAATGCTGCATAGGTATCGTTGCTTAATGGCCGTGGTGATGGAAGTTTGTGACCATCTTCCTCTGCATCAAAATCTGCATATAAAAAGAGATCCATTTTTATTGATTGCGTAAGTTTATTGTTGTTGTATATCTAAAAATGTTTTTGTTCACTTAGACATTGCCGTTAAAATTTATAGCACTCGTTTTATGGATTTTTTTAATGAAAATCTTATTTATAAAAGTGTTTATGCAAAAGGTAAAAATCTATGTTTCTTTATATTTTAAACAATTTCTCATAGTAATAAGGGTTCTTAAGAGTTATTATCATATGTATATTTTTAAATGAAATTGAATTTAGATTTTAATGATTTGCCTCATATTCAAAAATGCTTCATAAAGTTGTTGATGGTTTATTGTAGGAATTTATCTTAATATCTTATAAATACGGGCGTTTACTAGTAAATTGATATAATAATTGATATGGGTAGGTGGTAGGTTGATAGGAGGATGTATACTACATCAAATCCGAAGAAATACACCTAGGTCACTATCGGGCCTGTTGTGCGCTCCTTATCATGAAAAAAAGGGAACTGAATGATTTATTTTTCAGTCTTCAAAAACTCAGTTTCATGAACGTAATTCCTAAGAATCTTCCAATCATTGTTAGTCAGGAATGGATCTAACTTCGACGAATGCCTGACAGTGGCAAAGGAAGTGCTCCAGAGTTTCACTCTCCTCTCCACATGCTCTACGTTCGTCTGAATCCGCACGTCCAATTTTGCATAGATGTGCTCGTAATCCTGTGTGTCCAATCAGAATACGTACCATCAACTTCAGACTTGCTCATTTTGAGGAGATTTTTCGTCTTGCTCTCATCAGGGTCACCCCATAGGATCTTCGTGGTTCTACCCACTGTTTCATTATTCCAAGAGGACTTATGGGATTCTCTCACCCATATTTTCAGTTCAGCTTTTGTTGCTGGTCTTAGATTTAGTTCTATCGCCTGATATCGCCCTAATTGCCTTCCGGCTATTGGTAAATATATTAAGCGCTGTGGGCGTCATATTTATTCTAATCCAATTTACGCATTCCGTTATTGATCGTACTTCTGCCTGGAAGCTTGTGCTATGATTTGGTAAACGGTGGTATATTTCTGTTTCTGGGTCTTCAATATAGAACCCCAGCCCCACTTTGTCCCCCAATTTAGAGTCATCCGTGTAACAACCGATTCCTACTGGTATTTGCTCTAATGTTCCGCTTGACCAAGACATTCTATCTGGGATCAGCGCTTCAAAGTTTCCGACATATTATGTGTCTGGTATACGATCAGACACGTCCGATGTTTGTGTATAACCTTCCAATGTGTCCAGTATACATTGATGACCCAAGCAGCATGTACGCTGAACTCCCTGTAGTAGTTTGATATTGCACTTTTTGTCTAAAGCAGTCCACCAGATTATTGAAGCATAAGCTAGAATTGGTCTAATTACACTTTTATAAAGCCAATTTGTCATAGTAGGACAATACCCCATTTCATGCCTATAGTTTTCATACATATCGCCCAGCACCGATGTGTCTAATAATTGGTATAATAACATATTTTATAGAGACACGTCTGTCCATATACATATCTGTCGACGTAAATGTTTTAATCGAATTAAGTTCTGGTTGCTTGCAACTTTAGAAATAATGTAATAGGAATATTTTGGGAAATTATCATAACTATAGATTTATGATGGTTTACCACACGATTTAATAAGACAGCTCCACCTTCAGTAAAATTATAAGCAAAACATTCTAAGTTTCCTATCCAATTACTAAGGCAAAGAAAAGCTTCCATACTTGGCAGAACTCAAAGCTATGTAAGATACTCAAAGAAACACATAGAGGTTTTAACATTAGCTACAACAAATTATGGCATTACTTCCGCGATAAATAAGAAGCTTCTCCGAATCTAGAAACAACAAAAAGGTTTTGCTAGACTCAGTAAAATTTTGCTAAAGGGGCAATCAAATCTAACCAATATTAAAAGGATGAATGACTACTGAAAATTATGACTATCAGAAAAATTTGTAGTGATTAACAGCTGTGATTAATGATATCATCTCCATTGCTTTGGTTTTATTCAATAAATGGAATGCAGGTATAAATACAAGCTAAACAGAACTGCCACTGCCACTGGGGAATTACATTATTAAATAATGCCAAATAAATATGTAGCTATTATCTCTACATTATCATGGAAATTAAACCGAACTTTAGTCAAAAAGGCTGAATGTGAAGCCCAACTACACTTTCTTACTATTAATATTTATATATATATATATATATATATATATATATATATATATATATATGGGTTCAATTAATTCATATTTCTATATATGGATTTCACGCTCTGTGGAACCATCTGTTGACCCCAAGGCCGTTTTTCTTAGCTCAGGCTTATTAATAAATTTTAATTTTTCATTTTTATTTGATATAACCGATCTCCCTAATACAGATTTATGCAGAAAACAATTGAAAATACTTGCCAAGACTTGTACTGCCGAATACACTACAGCTTTCTGTTCTTCTCTTTGGTCCGTAACGAATTTTTCTCTCCATTATACGGACCGACTGTACTCGCAATGGAATGTTCGGCTTAATGCGAGGCTTCCGAAAACTTGCAGCCAACGTGGATGTTGAACCTCGAACTGAAGATGGCATCTCATCATCCATTTGTGCACCATCGCCGGGTAGACGTGGTATTTTTGACATGTCCTCGACATTCTACAATAAAAACAAACAAACAAACAAATCAGCCGTTTAATATGCTAATTATTATATAAATACACACTTAAATAGACGTAATTCTACACAAATTACCTCAATTTCATCATTTATCCTATCGCCATCTCCATCAGTGTTTGTGCAGTCATTAGCCATTTCATTGTTATCCCTTGTGTGTATTGCGTCTATGTCGTTGTCATCAATATTGGATTGAATTCCGGGATTAGTAAGGCCTTCTTCGTCATCTGAATTGTCTGTTATGTGAGTCGTTTTGTTTCTGCTCATATCACCACAACAGATTTTATCTCCGCTTCCGTTGCTGTATTGTTGTTGAGGCATTACTTTGTGTTGATGTGCTGCAGGCAGATTCTCACTTCCGTTACTCAACGTAGTATATGTTACTATGTTATCTGCACAGCAGACGCCACCTCCACCATCGTCGACCGTGGCTCCAAAACTGGAACTTTTTATACTGGCATCAAATTTCTTGACAATCACTTTAGCTGCCTGCTCAAGCGGAGATTGACTTAGACTACGTCTGTGTATTTCGCCGGAAACCAATTTCTTGTCATCATCATCCATAATGCGTTCCTCCAGACTACTGCAGGGAAGTAAGTGTGTGCGTGTGAGAGTGTAGGTGTAAAAATAAAAATAAACAAAACACAAATTAGATTCAAGAATTATACTTCAATCAACTGGCTTACAACAATTTTGAGAATATAAAAGGGAAACTAGAAAAATGTACAAAATTTCCCCATTCAACAGAAAAATGTTTCATCATCAATAATTGTTAAAAGTATTAGACCATTGTTAACGCATTGTAATTATATTAATTAAGACAATGGCTAAAATCATACTGAGTCGTTGCATTTTTTATAAATCTCGGATGAGTAAGTAAAAACACTTTGGGTTTTATTGAGTATTACAGAGGAGAAAAATGTAGTTTTTGTTGATATTAAGATTTGAACATTTCAACATAGTAATTCTGAAGAGAACCTCTTTTGAAAATCACGTTCATGCTTATATCGATACATGACAATGTTTTAATGGTGGGTATTTAAGATTCGGCACAGTCGAAAATAAACTCTTT
Source organism: Lucilia sericata (assembly GCF_015586225.1). NCBI lineage: Eukaryota > Metazoa > Arthropoda > Insecta > Diptera > Calliphoridae > Lucilia > Lucilia sericata. Next base: position 3,514,226 of record NW_023994042.1, read on the forward strand.
AAAAACTACACCATTTATCGGGGAGGGTATATTGGGTTTGTGCTGATGTTTGTAACGCACAATAATATAGGTCCTATACCCACCTTAAAGTATACCAATCGACTTAGGATCATTTTTTAGGAGTCGATTTAGCTAAACTACTTAAATGAAATTTGTTACATGATCCCAGGCACGAAGCCTATTGAAAATGTTTAACATCGGTCATTATTTCACCTACCCCCCCATACAACTGAACCCGCCGAATGGGGCTTTTAATTTCATAATTATGTTTAATGTATTCGTATCTCGACAGAAAGCTGCAAAATCAAGTTCTATCCCTGCCTTGATGACCCTAATGAGTTTTATACTTTTAGGGCGTCATTTGACCCTAGCCCCTATATAAAGCCCCCTTCAAAATATGACTTGAATATCCACAATTTTATTCAACAATAAATAGCTTAAGTATATCTCAGGCTAGGCACTATTCCACTTTATTATGAAAACTAAATCACATTTTATTTTTTTACTTGTTTTATTTTAATAAGTATTTCTACAAATCTGTGTGATACCGGTAAGGGTAAATTACCTTGATCTGAATGTATCATCTATATAAATATGAGCAATTTCATGTCAAGTGAGCCAACTTAAAAATCGATTTCGATGAAATTTGCACCACGGTTTCAGCTCGGTCAAGAACTGCCGGAGTTAGAGGGGGTTAAAGTTAGACATTTTTGTCATACAGGGTTTTTTTCAAATAAGTGTAACTTTTCACCTATTGATCCTAGCAAATATTGTCCAACGGAGTTTAGATAGCTATTTCTTCAATGTTTCCAAAAAATTCACTGACCGATTCGTCATCACACAACCTAAACTGTTGAAGCCGAAAAACTTCAATTTGGATGGAAGATTTGCTTTACAAAAAATGGATTGATAAGACGGGATCCTTTGAAATTCGAATGTTTAGGAGTACAAATGGTTAAAACGGGAAAATTCGGCAACCTTATATATTTTCAATTAAAAGAGATAGAACAAAAATATAAAACTTATCGTTGTTCATTTTGAGTAATAAGCTGTCAGACGTCTGATACTTTTTAAAAAGTAAAAAATTGATTTTCTTCAAACTCACTTAGCCTAATATGATAACATTTAAAAAATTGATAGATTTAGTAACACTAAATATGTTAAGGGGATGTTACTTGGAACTCATGCATCAAGGACACTTTTTTTGTACATTCTCGTTTTGTAACCGTTACTTTCTTTGCATAATATTGAACCTAGCATTAAGCATGTAGAGTTCTAAGTAAATAATAATATATAAAAGGGAACTTTTCACACTCTCATAAAATCAAATATTTACAGTCCTGAATAACTGTAAATCTGTAGGAATGAATTTTTGAGTGAATGACAATCTCATAAAAGTGAATTTTGGTACTTTTTCGTTATTCATCTAGTACTTTTTGAGTTTATTACTGAACCTAAAAACATGAAATTAAACATGCAGAGCCTCAAGAAAAAAATTTAATCTCTAAAAGGGGATTTTTTTGGTACTTTTCCTTCATTGACTGATTGATTAAAATCTGTAGGAATGAATTTTTGCACTTTTTCGTTATTCAACTGAAACTTTTTGAATTTTCTTTAATATTGAACGTAAAACATAAAAGTAAACATTCAACGTCCTGCGTGCATAGATATCTGTAGGAAAGGATTTTTTATACTTTTTCGTTCTTCAGCTGGTATTTTTTGAGTTTTCTTTAATATGAAATCTTGAACCATAGCATAAAATATGCTATGAGTAAATGGGAATCTATAAACATGGACTACTAGTTTTTCGTTCTTTACATACAAGGATATTTTCGGTAACTTTTTCGTTCTACATCTGGTACTTTTTGAACATAGAATCTTGGGTTAAAACCCTATAAAAGGCGACTTTCTGATATTTCAGATATTTACTGAAAATTTGCAATAAATATTTTATATTTTATGATGAGGGTTGCGAAGCACGCTGGTTATAGCTAGTATTACATAAAAATTTAACAAAATAATGTGAACATTTCAAAAACTAATGTTCTATGCCAAGAAAATTTAAGATGTTTTTCAAAATTAGCAAATTATTGATTTTGATATGAAAAGTTCTCATTAATAGTACAAAACTACATTCTTAAATAATTTTTGTTGGAAAGTAGACTCATTTCTCTTTTTGAGAAAACCCGTTTTTTCATACCTTTAAGCATTTATAAGTCATAAATTAGTCGTATCTCAACCTATATTAAATTACTTAAAGGATTAGTGCCCAGGAAAAACTTACATTGAAAAGTAATGAGTTAAAAAGCTAATAAAACCTCTCTTCACTACTTCTTCATTAGCATTTTAAGTCACTATTTTAACACGGTGATGTCATTGGAGACAAGTACTTCTACGCTCGCTTACAAATAGGGAGTTAAAGAAGTATGTACTTGCAATTTCTTTTACAAAACAGTTGTTGAGTAAGTTGTTTTGTTTTTTTTTATAAAAAAAGAGCCAGCTAGAATACGAACCCGGGACTTCGATTTGTTAGTCAAATGTTCTACTCACTGCACCACTGCTTATCTATTTTATATCTATTTTATATATAATGGTTTTGTTTTCTCTTTTGTTAAACACAATTCATAACACGCAATTAAATAAAATGTGCAAATAAAATGGCAATGCCGAAAATAAAGTACTTCTCTATCAGATTATAAGAAAGTCATTACTAGAGTACTTCTAAGTAATGCAGGCGGTAAGTAGTAGTCATTGAAAAGTAAGTGGTTATGGAAGTACAACCCATTAGCGAGTTTTTGCTGGGTGTAGATGCTGGGGCCTTTATAATGATAAATATGAAGTTTTGTTTAAAAAAAATCCGTTAATTATTTAATAAGTTATTTATCTTTTTCTTCGTTTTATGTTTGTTTGTTATATGTTTATTTTACCAAGGAAGAACTAATGGTTTTTGGCTTTATTTGGTTTTTGATTGAAAAATTACTGAAATTCGTTTGACTTTTTCATACCGATAGGTCTTATGTGATATTTTCATTCGAGACATATGTACACAAACCTACCTACACATTACATCTTCAAAACGTATATAAAAGAGTAGCGTTACTGACTGACTGATTCATTATCGCACAGCCCAAACGGCTAAACCTAGAATCATGAAATTTTGATGTGCTTTTGGTTATGTAGATCCACTAAGGAGGGATTTTTGGAAATTTCTACATTTAGGGGTAAAAAAGGAAAAACGTGTTTTCTTAATTATCTTACCTAAAATTAGTGAAACATGAAAAAATTTAAATACACCTGTATCTACTCCCAAAATAAGCAGATGGGTGTCTGGTACTTTTTTGAAATTCGTACTTTTAAGGGGTGAAAATGTGTAACAAAGGTGATTTTGGTACCTTTTTTGGACTTTTTAACTAATAAACAAAATAACATTTTTGTAAATATTTTCAATATATCTCCCAAAATTAGGAGACACCTGTTTCGTACTTTTTCAAAGTTTAGTCCTTTTTGGGTGTAAAAAGGGAGAAAACTGTATTTTTGGCACTTTTTTTTAGCACATTAAGAAAACTTTTTCGATTTATTGAAGTATTCCTATTAAATTACGGACTAATTCTGTAATATTTATTGCAACAAAATTTTTGCTTCTTCACTGGGGAAAAAAGTACCAAAAAGGGGAAAACTCATTGAGTCAATTTTTATAAAATTTGAAAAAGTAGTTTATTTACTCACACAAAATAAGCTATTGGTATATTATTTTGGTATTCGAGTACTAAGGCCTACATATATAGGACCAAATTCGAGTAAATTGTTTGGTACTTTTTGAAAGCACAATTTTTCTGGAACAAAATAATGCAGATTTGAATCGTTTGAGCTTTGTCTGTGATATATAGATTTAAATACGGAACATTTTGTAAAGTTAATTCTCAAAAAAGTACATTTCTATTTTTATTAGTACTTTCTACTAAGGTATAATTTATTCCACTTTTGGTACTTTTTTTTCAAATGATACTCTGTATGTTCTATAATATGAATTCAAAACACATTATTATTAAACATACACGGCCCTCACTGAATAAGATTCTTTAAGAGAGAACTTTTTAGTACTTTTTATCTCATAAATGGTACTTTTTGAATTTTCTAAAATATTCAATCTAGGAACCTAAATTTGAACTGAATAATATTCTGTTAGTGGGAACTCTTTGGTACTTTTCCATTCTTCAAATGATACCTTTTGGATTCTCTATAATGGTTAATTGGAACACATGACGCACGGTGCTTATTAAATAAGAATTTACTGAGAGAGACTTTTGTACTTTTTCGGGACTTTTGGCACTTTTTCATTCATTAAATTATATTTTTTGGATTGTATATAATATTGAACACAAAAACATAAAATTTTTTATTAAATGAGATTTGAATAATTTTATAGTTTCTCAGATATACGAAATTTTGTATATAATTCATATGGGAGGTGCCAATTGAAAGTCTGCCCATTTTTCTCTAAATGTTCTCATAAATGTCTAAGATCTTTATGTAAAATTTGATGATTCTAGCTTTAATAGTTTCTCAGATATACGAATTTTTCTAATTAATATGGAAGGTGCCATGCCCACTATAGCTATCCCGCCCATTTTGTCCACAAATATTCTTATGGATTTCAAAGTTGTTCTTAACAAATTTTAGGACTCTAGCTGTTGCAGTTTCTGAGATATTCGACTTTTAATACTTGTTTTGTATGTGGGCGTGGCTCCTTCTTCCAGGCATAAAGGAAGACACTGTGAAAATTTCAAGAAAATCGGTTCGTCTATAAACTTCAAAATACAAACATATATTCATTTTTATACACTACTAGCTATACCAAGTGTGCTTTGCTACCCTAAAAGCAATATAATTAAAAAACCCCACTTAACGATTATGAAGATTTATATAGATATATGTATAATGAGATGCCATTCACATTATTGCAAATTTGCCAATTTTTCCAAACGTTAATTAAGATTTAAATGTAACCCATGAAAAATGGTAATAATCTAATAGTTTCCCAGATATACGAAATTTTGTATTTAATTCATATGGGAGGTGCCAATTGAATGTCTGCCCATTTTTCTCTAAATGTTCACATGAATGTCAAAGTTCTAGCTAGCTCTAATAGTTTCTCAGATATACGAATTTTTCTATTTAATTCATATGGGGGCTTCAAGTATCGCTCTTTTTCCTCCAAAGTGTTCAGATGAATATTTAAGTTCTTCGTGCAAAATTTGAAGAATTTAGTTCTATTAGTTTCTCAGATAAACGAATTTTTATATTCAGTTAATATGAGTTCGCTCCCCTCATGGCTAGTCCGCCAATTTATTACCTATAATTTTTACATGGATGTGAAAATTCTTCATGCGAAATAAATAATCATATTAAAGTGTTTCCGATAAAATTTGAGGACTCTTAACTGTTATATTATCTCAGATATACTGATTTAATATTTTCTCAATATACAATAGACATACAGGAATATACCGTGAAAATTCAAGAAAATCGGTTCAGCCGTTTAGTAGTCTAAAAACTTCAAACTTAAAAACTAACACATACATTCATTTTTATATATATATATGGGGAATTTCGTATTAAGTGACCCAACTTTTAAAATCGATGTCTTCCGATTTGGATGAAATTTGCACCAAGGTTAGTACTATAGGATAGTAGGCCAGACTCAAAAAAATATATTTTTAATTTAAAGAATAAATTTTTTTCAATATTTGGCACTTAATTTTCCCCTATTTTTTCAAAATTGACGTTTTTCTTGTATTTTTTACTCAAAAGAAAGCTTAGTCCATTTCCTTCAAGAGGTTTGTGGACACTTAGGAATACAAGGGACATATGTGAAAAAAATAATATTTTAACTCAAGTTTTGGAGTTAAAATATTTCTTATATATATATGAAATTGTTCATATATGTATATACTTTACGATTAGCAAAAATAAACATCTGTAGTGTAAAATCGGTTGAAGATCCGGATATAATACTCCCATCACTTATATTTCCGCTGGAAAACTATTTTTATTTCAAAACCTGTAACGGACTGTATATCCTCAGAAAATAAGTATTTTAAAACAGAATCGGATTTAGTTTATAAATTTAGGTTGTAAATAAAATTATATTTCGATCAAACAAAATAAAACTTAGTTAAATTAAAATCCAGAATAAAAATAATATATATGAAAATTTGTGTCTGGCCTACTACCAATAGTACTAACCTTGGTGCAAATTTTGAGTTGGGTCACTTGACATGAAATTGCCCATACATAGTTAAAAGATGTATTTTTGAAAAACAATGACGAGACAAAAACGGTGGCTTTACTCTTTAGTAAACAACTCAAAATTATTTGTCAAATGAAAAGTTTTTTATTTCCTGTCAAGATTTTAAGAGAATTTGAAGTTTTCCAATTTTCACGATTTTATGCAGATTTTTTCAGAAGAGTTTTTTTCCCCCTACCAGTGATTGAAAATTCTGATTTCAAAAATAATTTCTCCAAAAAAGTTTATTACATTTTTTACATATTAGTCAATACTTTCTAATTTAAGCTTATTTTCATTTTGTAATTTTTTTATGGGACTTTTTGGTTCAATTTAGGATTAACCAAAATGCAGAAAAATTAAATAATTACTTTATAGTTATAAGCTAAATTTCGACACCTATTTCAGAAAAATTATAATCATTAAACATAGAAAAATATTATCTTCTCTTTTTGGAGAAACCCGAACAATGCCAGGTTCACGCAGCTAGTATGTAATAATTTCAATTATGTAATTACATTAAATAATTCAATGCAAAAATTTTTAAAATCTTAAAATTTTTCGAAAAATTACAATATTTGTAATAATTTTGGAATCGTATACAAAATTGTGTTATGTCAACGTCTCTCAAAGGCCTTTCATATGATACTAAATTTGTATATTGTTTATTTGCCAGAAATATGAAATTAATCATAAAAACTTTAAAAATGGGACCTTTTTATTCTTTAATCCAGCTTACCAAATATTGACTTCAGGAAAAAAATTTTGAGAAATGGTATCTTAGAAAGAACTAAATTTTCATTTTCGGTGGGAACATCAGTATCTTTTGAGCCCACCCTATGTATATCCTTCTCACTAATGTGCAGGGTATAAGAATCCACATTTTGAACATACTCATATAGTGGGCCATGCCCGACTATACATTCTTACTTGTTTTTTTGTTGTGTATATTTAAATGGTGACAAATATGTTATGTAGTAGTAGTTACCTATTTTGGATCATTAATTATTTTCAATATTAAATGAAAAAGTTTTACTCAGGTGCATAAATTTGGTCAAGTTTTTATTTAAAATTTTAATACAAACTCAGTCCATGAATACCAATTTATTTCCATTTTTTTCTCTGAACACAAATCAATTAAACTCAATTTATATCTTATAGGACCGACCACATATAGATTTGTTAGACAATTACGAGTGTGTAAGTTTATGAAAACGATACGTTTTGTTTTAATTCTGTTTATCTTAACATTGTTTTAGTAAATGAAAGTATATATTAAACATGCTCCCAAAAATATATTTGTCTTAGATGGAAATACTGTTCTCCAGCAGCTAAGTAAAACTAAACGGATTAAACATTTAAGATAATAGCAGAACTGTGCCAAAAATCTACTACAAAGAACAAATTTTTAATTTTTTACATAATTATACAAAATCAGTTAACATTATTAATCCGATTTTATTTTAGGTGCTGGTCTAACGTACATATGTAGTACATACCTATAAACTTATATTTTGCGCATTGATTGTTGGTGGTGGTTTGTTATCATTTGACATCAGAGTTAATATAATTATCACTTTTAGTGATAATGGATAAATAGATATATAGATGGATCAACAATAAACATTCAAAAATACACTAAATTGTACTCACTTTCACACACAATTACTCTTACATACATTTACACGAAAATAAATTAATAATAAATACTAGTGTTTGTGCATGCACACAACTGGGCAGAAAAATAGGTGTGTGTTTTGCAAATATATTAAGCTAATAGAAATTGTAAAAATTTAATGCAATATGAAAGAGGTTTTTATAGCTTATACCAGGATGTTTGTGTTGATGTTTGGTAGCACCCAAAAGTAGGACCAATCCTACATGTCAATGGAGACGTGTTTGTCCCACGGACTACACTTTCTGACAGTCGGGGTTTACCTTTTCATGGATTTGCTTATAAAATAACTGGGAATAAATTTCACAATAAAATTTAACTTAATTTAAGTATAATTTAGTATGTTAAAAATGTAGATTATTTTCTATAATAAAGCATTTATGTTATGTTTACTTTAATTCCGAAATATTTAAACAATTTGATGATAAACAAGTAAGAACGTATAGTCGGGCATGTTCGACCATATGATACCCAACACCAGTGAGTATGTAGATTATACTTTTTATAATAAAGTATTTAAGTTGTTTTTAAGTTGTTTATAAGTAAATTATTGACTTTCAAGTCACCTTCTGAATGAAACTCTGTATGGGGGCTGTGTTCAAAATGATGCCCGATCATTAAGATAATCAGCAGTATTATTTAAACTTATACAAAACTTATTTGTGCTAATTTTTGAAGATATACTAGAATATATAATATACATAATTATGAGCTTAAAAGCCTTATTCGTGGTCCTTATTAATAGACCGATTTCAATAATTTTCAGTAGGCTTTGCTCTTGGGTAAAAAAGAGTAAATATGTGCTAAATTTCACAAAAGTAGACTTTTCGGTGGAAATGCCCATATGCAGAAAATAATCATAAATAATGGATATAAATAATAATGGATGGAATAAAGTAATGGATGTGGGATACATAGGATAACTCAACGCCGGGCACAAAAAGTTTGTTTTTAAATAAATAATATATTTTGATTTTGAAAATTTAAAATATTAAAAAAAAATTTAAAAAAAAACTTACATACAAAATTCACACCTATTTGTCTATCCACATGTGTATGTAAAATACTTAAATTGTGTATGTTTGTTTGTAAGTAATGGCAACATACAACAACAATATCGCTGCTATTTATTCATATATTGATGATGAAGAGAAAAATCGATAAATATTTTTAGATTTGTTTCATATTTTTTGCTGTTTTTTTTTTCAAAAACTTTAATAAACGCACCTTATTGTATAACAATTTAACAGATTTTATTATTTTTTTATTTTAAATTTTATTTTTTCTATTATTTTATTTGTAAAACTTTTTTTTATAAAAACCAACTGTTGATTCTCACAAACATATTTTTGCTACAAATAACTGAATTATTATATTTACACAGATTCTTTATTAGCATATGATGTACATTTTAAAATACTACAGACTCTTGATTCCGTTTCTAAAACTTTAAATCACTTAAATTACTATTTGGCACCAAAATATCACGATATTTTTATTAATTTATTTATTTTTTTTATTTTATTAGAAAAATATTGAATAATTTAGTAAATGCGTTTTTTGGACATGTAAATCGTAAAGGTTGTTAACTGCAACTAAATATGATAATTTTGTTGAAATATATTTAGAGTTGAGAATAATTTGGCCGATTGGTTATAATAACATACGGCGACGTCGGACTATGACTGACTCCTCTAATAATAATTTCCTTTTACTACTCATTCATCTAGTAGTTGTTGATGTTGTTGGTTTTATTGTTCGGTTTATTCTCTGATTAGTCAATATACAACAAGTAGTATTCATCACATTTAGCATATTTTTACTAAAAATACGAGTAGTAAACACAGTGGAATGAGCGCACCAGAGAGGGTTGAGTATGACAAAAATGTATAAATACAAAATTATTAAACGTTTTACACTGTAAACAAAAAAGTGTTAATTAATGAAACTGTTGAATTGTTGGCATCGCATAAATGTTTTTATACCCTACACCACTATAGTGGGGAGGGTATTATGTGTTTGTGCTGATGTTTGTAACGCATAAAAATATTGGTCGTTCACCCACCTTAAAGTATACCGATCGACTCAGAATCACTTTCTGAATTGATTGAAGCATGCCCGGTCATATAAAGCCTCTTTTAGAAATTTAGTTTTTCATCAATAAATTGCTTAAATACATCGAAATTAAGGTAAAATTCAACATAAAAATTTCTTTATGAAAAATAAATAATTTTGAAAATATACCCGTGGTGTAGGGTATTCTATAGCCGGCCATTCCCGACTATACTTTCCTACTTGTTTTTTGCTTATTGACAATTAATATGACGCACTATGGGTTCCTTGACAATAATTTCTATATTAAACAATTAATAATTTGAGATTCAGTCGTGCCTGCGATGTTGTGGGTAAAATTAGATAAGCTCTATTTTGAAAGATACAGTGCTTAAACGTCATTTCAACTAAATTAGAAGAGTGACTTACATCACATAACAAGGGTAAATGTGCCAGTAGTTGGTATTTTTTGAATAAAAGTTATGTCTATATTTTATTTTTGCTCCATGAAATATGTGAAGAAGAAACTGGGCGCCAAAGTTGCCGAGAGAAAAAAATGTTTTCGAAGGATATAGCAGGATAACATCCTTTTTGGACACCGCTGTCCCATATACATGAAAGAGTCATCTATTAGACCATGATTTAGTTTATTAAAATAAACCTCAAGGAAAAATATTAGACAAAACTATATGTTTAGAAAGGAAATTCAGACTTTAGATATATAAGATTCAAAATACTACGGCCATTACCGGAGACTATCAGGTTTCGGAATAAGTTTAAACCTAATTGGATAATGTCGGGCCCTTACTAAAGAAAAATTTAGAACAGGATAGACGCCAAAGTAGAAACATTCACAAGTGCACTTTCGTCCTCTTCGAGAGCGAAGTTCTGCGCAGGAAATACCCTACTTGAAAATTATAAAAATCCAAACGAGATATGGAGGATATAAAGGAGACAATGAAACTTCTAATGGACTTTCATTTTCCTATTATTATCGGTCGATAAGCCTTACGTCCATCCTACTTAAAACCTTGGAACGGTTAGACAATGGCAGGATCAAAACCAGTATATATCAGACAAAGTCCTCAAATATCAGCAGCATGCTTATGTGAAAAAAGAATCTGTGGAAACCGCATTGTATGGAGTTGTCTACTATATACATATGTAGGTAGTAGGTATAGGCGAAATGTGTTGCGAAAATGTGCGATATAACTATCAGAAAAGGTTATTTCACAGTTCTCCACATGGTGGCATTTTTTGCCTGTTAGAGACCCTAACCGAGAAAGCACTTATATCTTTCAGTAATACTTCTAAGGGGAAAGGATCCAAATTAATTGTGTAGAGTTGGGCTCAACCGAGAGGCTTGAATGTTAACCAGAAAGACGAAAGTATATTGAACCCTGTTTTCAGGGCGATACCGGTGACCGACAGAGTTAAGTACTTAGGTGTAAGTGCGATTAGACCAATCCTAACTTATAAGACTTCGATACAACAAGTGTTATATCAAACTTCTACAGCGTACATGCTGCTTTGATATAAGTAGACACCACTGAGCACTACTTCAACCAATACCCTAGAAACGTTGCTTGATATTCCACCCATTAAAACATATATGTATAAGATATAAGCACATAATCGTTGAACGATTCTTAACTTTAGATATATACAAACATCGGATGTTCCCGGTCGCACACCAGAAACAAAATATGTCAGGAACTTTGAAATACTGATTCCAAATATAATTTCATGGTCAAGCTAAACATTAAAGCAAATACTCGTAGGAATCCGTTGCTACACGGATGGCTCTAAACTGAAAGGAAAAACCTAGGATTCTATATTGAAGACATAGTAACAGAAATATACTACCGTCTAATCACAACACTAACTTCCATGCAGAAGTCCGATCAATAATGGAATGCGTAAATAGACAGAAAGCAATGAGGGCGATAATAGGCCACAAAATAACACCTAAGACCGTATTGGACTGTAAGAAACTGTGCGATGCAATTTGTGCTGAGTATAGGTGGGAGAATCCCATAAGGGTACTTGGAATAATAAATGGTTAGGATATAATGTTCTGGACAATTTTTATTGAGATTCAGATTTTCAATCTCTGGTAGGAAATTAAGGCCCTTTCGAAAGTTTTTTTTTAATTTCCTGTATTCAGTGAAGTAATACGCAGTATTTAAGCGGTGCGCTTACATCATATTCCCAAAGAAACTGTTTCTTGGGATACTCTAATGGTGTTTTAGCGACTATGTTCTTAATAAATTTATATTTCTTTTTATTGGGTAATATATTTAATAAGAATACATCCATACATATGTTTAATAAAACAAGTAAGAGAGTATAGTCGGGCATGGCCGACCATATGATACCCTATACTAGTTATGAGTATATCTAAAATGTGCATTAGTTTTAATCATAAGGCAGTTATGTTAAATTTTGCTTTAATTTCGATATATTTTTGATGAAAAACTTATTTTATGAAAGAAGCTATATATGGGGCTAGGATCAAATATGAACAGATCATAACAAAGTTTTGTTGACATAAAAGTTATGTCGAATTTTATCGAAATACAAGTGTTTATAAGGGAATTGCCCACGTTTAAGGCATTTTCAGAGGAAGACTTTGTAGGGGAGCTAGGGTCAAAAATGGGCCGATCATTACGAAAGTAATGCTTATTTAAAAAGCAGTTGTGCCTATTTTTATAGAGGTATTAGTTTAGGTATTTGGCATTATTATGAGCTCCGAAGCCCTATTTAGGGGTTCTGGTTGTATGGGGGCTACGTGAAATAATTGATCTATATCAATTATAATCAATAGGATCAAAAGATATGTGTACCAAATTTCATCGAAATATCTTCAAAATTTCGACCTGTAGTTCAATTACAGACTAATGGACAGGGCTTAATCGACTCAGAAAATGATTCTAGGCAGATGGATATACTTTTAAGTGGATGGAACCATTAATTCTATACGTTACAAACATCAGCACAAATCCAATATACCCTACCCAATAAAGTGGTGTAGGGTATAAATAGCGTTAAATGTAAATAACATTTTATAGAAAACACACATACATACATTCATATGAACACCCTTAACAATGGGATTTCTTGAAGCGTTGCCAATCCAGAATAGTTTTTCTTGTCAAATTTTTGGGAAAAATTACAAAAACCTACGAAATGTTTAAACATTTAACAACTTAAATTTTAAAAGAGGTCCTCAGTGAATAAAACTAATTTAATAATCAATAATACCATCCCCACTATTGTGGTGTAGGGTATAATCAAAATTTTCATAAATATTTTGAATCTTTGCAGTTCCATAATAAAACTTTCGTTATGGTAAATTTGGCTTAAAATAAATCTAAATAATTAACAATAACATTAAATACCTAAAAAATATTTTTGAACCACCAAATTTGGAATAAATTTGGACCAAAGTGGCAACTCTTATTTCATGTTTTGCACACAGACAATAAGGATATACATACATACATACACAAATATATATGAATGTATGTCCTCATCCACAGAAAAACAAATAAACACTTGTTTGTCTTATTCCTTAAATGACAGAAATTTTGTATACAAATGTACGCACGCCATCCGTTTAAATATCCGGGTATATTTATATACATACTACATACATATATATGTATGTACCTATGAATAAGTATCAATGTAACAAGTTTGTATATCGTCAGTAAAATTTTAAAATAACATATTTAATATTTTTAGTGTAGGATGTGTAGGTGAAAAAATACTAATAAAAGTCTAATAAAAATATGTCTGTCTTACACGATCACACTTTACGTACGTAAAGTCTAATGAAAAAGTAAAATGAAATTCAATCCGTATGACAAAAAAGTGAATAAAAGTCTTATGATTTATATTTTTTGTGTTTACACGATTGGTATAAAACAATTACAAAGATGGAAAAAGCTGGTTCACTTTTTTTGCATGTGTTTACATAAAATACATCCCTGATCTAATGAGACTTGCTTGTTTCTTGAAAAAATGAAGAGCGCCATACGACTGTCAAATTTTGCATCCGTATTTTCTCTCAAGGTGTGATGGTTTCATTACATATCGCGTTTAGACGATCCCATCCGTACTCTTCTACACAAAATTTTGACAGATCATATTACTTGTGTGCTTGTGTAAAGGGGGCTTTAATTATTAGCAGGCTTGTGGGGTAATTTATACATATTCAATTAAAGCTTTACTAATTACAATTACTTTTAATTGTAATTAAAGTTTTACCAATTACAATTATTTGTAATTGTAATTGAAGTTTTGCCAATTACAATTACTTGTAATTGAAGAATTAAAAAAATGGTTTTGTTTGAAGTACTGTAACTGCATACCTCTATATTTTGATAAAGTTTCTTCTACAATTTGTTTAGATCTACTGAAAGAGTTATGATAAATTTGTGTGCCATCACCCTCTGGTGAGTTATATGGTAGTAAAACCCTGAGTTCGATGATGAAAACTGAAGTACGCGTCGTTTAAGATATGTCACCATGATGTGCCCGAAATGGAATATACATATATAGTATGTATATAGAAGGACGACAAAAACTACTGGAGAAAATCTGAAACTTTTGAAAATACCTCTTTTTTGCGAGGTACACTTATAATCTTGTATTTAGAAGTCTAGAACATCGCGTAATCGTAATATTTTTAAATTTGCTACTTTAAAAATCGGTGGCAAATTCCAGTTAGATTTTTTTTAATATTTTGCACCAGAAAGTATGAAATGTGAAAATGACCAACTAAAAGCATGTTGAGTAACTTTTACCACCAGTTCTAATCAAAAATTGGATTCATTAAACTATACATACGAGATTTAGACTAAGTTTATGAATATAAGCGAAAAACACTACTTCTTATCAAGTTTTATCTTAAAATCGGAGACAAGTCAAATTAATTTCCAACTTGTACTAAGAGCATGAGTTTTAATTTTGTAAAAGTTTTTATATAAAATTAATATATCTAGTTTAAATAAATGCGTAGCATTTCATATAAAATTACGTTCATTTTAGTAGGAATTTGCTGTTTGAAAATCATTATCTTTTATACCCTTCAATATTTCTTAATTACTTTTCTTGCATTATTGCGAACACTATGTCCGTGCCAACCACTGTTGTTATTTTGACAACGCATTGTTGTCATTTTGATTACGATTTGTGTCATTTCAGCAAAACATCGTTATCATTTCGACAATGACGGGATCTATTTGACAACATAGCTTTGGCGCTTTGATACCACATCGTATAATAAATATTATGGAAAAATTTTAAAATGTTTATAGTTAGCTGTTTATTATTTTCTTGTTAATTTGATAACGTTGTGTATTTTTTATATTTTTGTTGTTGATTTGACAAATATCCATGCATACAACGGATGTTATTGACAAATTAAAAACACTTTGGTTTCAAACCGTGTATAATTTTAAAACGTCTTTTTTCCGTCTGGGAAACTTGAACAGCTACAGACTTTAAATTGTTCTCAGCATGAATATTAAAACAAAAGTGGCTTTAAACACCCCATTAAATACTAAATTTCATATATTTGGGAAACTATAACAGCTAGAAACCTAATATTTTGTACGAATAACTTTAATGGTATCAATAAAAATATCTACGAAATATGTATGCTTAACTAACAATAATGGGTGTGTCACCTGTCGTATTTATTACATAAGTACTTAAAATTAGTATATCTATCAATAGAGGAAGCAATATCTAGTCTACAATATTAATTTTTATTCAAATGTTTTAACACTTTTATTTATGGTAAAATTCAACCAATGTTGGAAGTTTCGGAATTTTGACCGCATTCTTGTGAAAATTAGTAATGAATAATTGGAACATTACTATTGTTTAATGCCTAATAAACTATACTTTTGTTGCGTCCTTTCTAAATAAAGGCGGCGATATTATGTTTGTATAAATTAATGCCACGTTCTTTTCATTTCTGGTTAAATGTAGTTCGAAACATTAAAACGTTGATAATGTTACCCGATAGACAAATATTTTAGTCTAGTCTGAGAATAAAAGAGGAAGTTAACCAACTACATCTTTTTGATGTCAACAACAATATTATTTGAAATAATTTATATTTTTCAATTAAAATTTCCATGACAAAATTTATGTTTAAATATACTTTTTAACCAAAGGTTATTATTATTCGACATTTTTATATATAAATCGAGCTTTATTGAATGTTATCTTTATTTGGATGTCATCTTCAGAAATAACGAATCGCAAAAATACAAAATTACAAGGTAGTGTTACATTATTACAGTTATCCAGCAAATAATATTTCCTCTGAATCAAGGTATACTTTCCCTTTAAACGTTTGTTATTTTTCGTAAATTAATGTTGTGTGTTTAACCATGTGTTAAGTGTTGCTATAGTCTTAAAATGTTTGCAACCAAATGACATACAATTGGTAACGAGAACATTGTTAGATATGTCCAAAAATTTGATACTACTCCGCACTCGGGAGTAAAGAGTACTCCACAAAGGGCTGGTCCAAAACTAATAAAAAAAGATATTTTGATAAACATTCCAAGACAAAACTGGTTATATGTATGTAAAACATGTCTAAGAGTTTATTAGACAAATTAAACATTGATAATATAAAATCTCAAATAAAAACAATAAATAGTATTGTGCCAATTTAGTTTATTTAAGAAACCGTAAAAATAAACAGATAATCTTTATTTCCTGTTTGAAATTTTTTTATTGCAGGAACGTAATTTTTAATTTATATACATACATACATATATTATTATATAAATCCATAAGTTTCGTCCTGAAAAGCAATCTTACACCTAAACATGCCCAGTTCCACTTTTCAGGCAATATGGTAATATTTACTAAAATAAATTTTTTCGCTCATTTCGAATCATAAACTTCACGCATAAAATATATTTACTTACCCGGTAAGTAGGCAAGTAATATTGGAGCAAAGTGTAAGTACTTTCTTTTTGGGTAAATAACTTTTGTTTGACGATGACCAAAAAAATAACTGGTTAGAAATGTGCTTACCAGACTTTTCCGGATTTAAAACCAGCTTTACAGTTATTTTCTGTACTTATTAGTCTATTCTATTACCCAATGCTCCATTAACAAGTTGTTTTATGGTGCTATTTGCAATAGTTTTTACACAAAGGTAAAAATCAATATTTCTTCAAAAATCTTCTACACACAGAAAAAAGATCGATAGGGAATCGGTTCCCGATGTAGATATTTAGTAATGTCAACAAAAATTCCATCACTGCCATTAAAAAACTATGAATTTTACTAATTTTCCTGAAAAATCATGATTGTAATTGAATTGTGGTTAAAACAATTTTCAAATCAGTAGTTTTAACCGAATGTGTCTGTTATGAATTTATTTTATTAATTCTGCAAATACTGCCGAATTTAATTTAGCATTCGAACGTATGAATTTCAAATATTAGTTATTATTACCGAAAAAAAGTTTAAGCTAAACATTTTTAGTAATTTATGTAGTTTAAGCTAAACATTTTAAACATTATTTAGTCATTGCAACCAATTCTCCATTAAAAACACGTACAAATTCGGTTATGGTAATAGAACTTGAATTAATTCGATGTTCCTAACCGAATATACTATTAGTTTGATGTTTAAAAAAATATTAAAACAAAAAGTATATAAAATTCACAAATATTTTTAAAAGATAAAAGATACAGATGATTAAAAAGGAAAAAGGTAATGTTGTTCATTTAAAAATCAAGGTTAAATTAGATTTTATGAGATTTGAATATGTTTGCAGCAATAGAAGCAAGAAATCTAGGGCCTACAAACCATCAACATACTATAAACTATTCAACATGGAATATTTGGTCAAGAACTAAAAGCAAAATCTTATATACGGTCAAGCCAAAGGTCATATATGTAATTTTTACCAAAAATGGGTGCAAGATGTTAAATATAAGTTATTTTATCTGAAAATATTAATCTATATATATAAAAATGAATGTGTGTTTGTTTGTATGTTTGTATGTTTGAACGTTATAGACTAATAAACGGCTGAACCGATTTTCTTGAAATTTTCACAGCATATTCCTGCATGTCTGGAATAGGTAATAGGCTACTTTTTATTTCGAAATTTCAAGTGGGCGATGAGCCACGCCCACATTAAGAAAATATAAAATCCGTATATTTTAGAAAATATAACAGTTAGAGTCCTCAAATTTTGTCGGAGCCACTTTAGTGTCAATATGATCATTTAGGACAAAAAGTAGGCGGACTAGCATTAGGGGGCGTGGTACCTCCCATATAAATTAAATACAAAAATTCGTTTATCTGGGAAACTAATAGAACTAAATTCTTAAAATTTAGCACGAAGAACTTTAACATCCATATAAACATTTTGGGTAATAAATTGGCGGACTACCCATGAGGGGAGCGGCACCTCCCATATTAATTAAATACAAAAATTCGTTTATCTGGGAAACTAATAGAACTAAATTCTTAAAATTTTGCACAAAGAACTTTAACATCCATATAAACATTTTGGGTAAAAAATTGGCGGACTACCCATGAGGGGAGCGGCACCTCCCATATTAATTAAAAACAAAAATTCGTTTATCTGGGAAACTAATAGAACTAAATTCTTAAAATTTTGCACGAAGAACTTTAATATTCATCTGAACATTTTTAAGGAAAAAAGAGCGGACTTTCATCTGGGGGGCTTGGAGCCCCCATATGAATAAAATAGAAAAATTCGTATATCTGAGAAACAATTAGAGCTAGAATCATTAAATTTTACTTGAAGAACTTTGACATTCACCTGAACATTTAGAATATAACGGGCGGACTTCCAATGGGTTACTTGGTACCTCCCATATGAATTAAATACAAAATTTCGTTTAACTGGGAAACTAATAGAACTAGATTCTTCAAATTTTGAACAAATTATTTTAATAATCATCTGAATATTTTGGAGGAAAAAGGGCGGACTTTCATCCGGTGGGCTTGAAGCCCCCACATGAATTAAATTCGTATATCTGAGAAACTATTAGAGCTAGAATCTTAAAATTTTACATGAAGAACTTTGACATTCATGTGAACATTTAGAGAATAACGGGCGGACTTTCAATGGGGGGCTTGGCACCACATATATGAATTAAATACAAAATTTCGTGCATCTTGGAAACTCTTATATTATTCAAATTTTTTGTAGATAGATAGAAATTGGCGATAGATAGAAACTGGCGAACTTGCAATAATTTGTTTGACATCTTTTATATGTAACATATAATAAATCTGGTATTTATTTATACATATTCCTTTTAGGGTAGCAAAGCACACTGGGTATAGCTAGTATTTTATAAAATATCATTGTGTGTAAATACATTCCACAAATTTGTGTACAATAAATAATAAGGGTTTTCATTTAAACGTTCAAAACCCTCGTAAACTGTGCAACCTGTGCATGTTTCCATTCTCGCAATTGAATTGTATGAAAATTGATTTGCTCAACCCTTATAAGTTTGAGCGACTATTTAGACTGGCAAACTTGAGCAAACTTATTGTGCATTTAATAAATCTGTTCACTATTGTTCACTTTTAAATTTATGGACTTGAATATTCACATTTTTAACATATTTTGTAAAATTTTTTGTTAAAATAATTTATTTTTTATTTTTTGATTTCGTTTGACATTGCTGTAAAATGTTTATAAATAAGTATTGTAATTGAACAGAATTTGAACAGGGGTTTCATGAAACAAGTCGAATAAGCTTGCCCACTTGCACAAATGGAAAACTTAAGCGTTTAAATGAAAACCCTTAATATTTCAAATAGTATTACTGTGTGTTTTAATTGTTATTACCGAATTGTATATTTAAACTATTCTGCTTTCCATATATTTATTAATGCATTAGAAAACTAAGTCTGTTCATGAGTTAATCGCAAGTTCTCTTTTAAAAATCCAGTAGCAATTGACGATGTTATTCATCTTTTTCTTATACATAATTGTTCATAAAGTGTTATTCTGAAAGAAGCTTTTTTGGGGGATAGGGCTAAATATGTGCCGATCCTCATACAATTTTGTGCAACTATTTATGTTTATATAAAAGTTATTTATGCTGAATTTCATCGTGATATTAATATAATTAAGAGAATTTTGGAATTAAAGTTATTTTCTGAAGGAAGGTCCTGACGCACCAAAAATGTTGGAATGTCTGAAGCTGCAGAATCCCAAGGTGATGGTCATACATGCCTAATTCTAGCCATCACGGAAATAGGTTTCGTGGAACTAGAGAAGGCGGGTTTTATGTTGTCAAGGTAAAGGTGTCCCTGCCGACCAAATCGGCGATTGATGAGACAGATAATGTTGAAGATGCTAACTCTCTGCTCTCAAGTATGACGCTCACCGAGTATCCGAAGATGACGCTAAGACAATATACGAGTTCTTCCAGTCGATGAGAATATCCAGGACATTGGCGTGGTTCAAGAAAACTGGGTCTCTGACTCGGAAGTAAAGTAGTTCCCGGCCTCAATCTATAATATTTTGATATTACAATACAAAACTCAGGAATAAACTAAAGAGCATGCAAACTGTTGAAGCGATTGCTGGTCTTGAAAAGATGGAGGAAAATTGTAGCAATGATGTGAGTAAAGCTTTCCATGTTTCCTTTCATTAAAAACTCTCATTTCTTAACAGAATAATGTATAACATTTCTAAAAATTATCATTTTGGTTATTTTTTTAATGTTTTGCAAAATTAAAATTCAAGTATTAAAAACTATGAGAAACTACGTCTTAATTTTTTCGCGGTTATTAAAAAAAGTTCACGCACCAAATGTAAAATCGATCCATAAGAATCGGAGATATGATTAAAACGAATGTGCAAAATATTTTTTAAAAAATTATAAGTGCTTTTAGACATACATACATATGTATGTAGATTTTTCGCATTTATTTTAAAAACTGACATACCCTGAAAAACCAAAAAGGACTAAATTTTAAAAAAGTACGAAACAGGTGTCTCATAATTTTGGGAGATATGTATATTCAATTTATTTATAAAGGGCCAAAAAAGGTACCAAAATCACCTTTGTTACACATTTTCACCTCTTAAAAGTACGAATTTCAAAAAAGTACCAGACACCCATTTGAGATATGTATATTCAATTTATTTATAAAGGGCCAAAAAAGGTACCAAAATCACCTTTGTTACACATTTTCACCTCTTAAAAGTACGAATTTCAAAAAAGTACCAGACACCCATTTGATCATTTTAAAAGTAGATACAGGTGCATTTAAAATTTTTCTTGCATCACTAATATTGGATAAGATAATTAAGAAACCCTGTTTTACCCTTTTTTACCCCTAAATGTACAAATTTCCCTCCTTAGTAGATCTACATAACCAAAAACACATCTACTGTCAAAATTTCATGATTCTAGGTTCAGCCGTTTAGGCTGTGCGATGATGAATCAGTTTGTCAGTAACGCTACACTTTTATATATATACTAGCTATACCCAGTGTACTTCGCTATCCTCATCGTAATGGAATAAAATAAATATCATTGTTGTAAATGTATATATATCTGCAATATCAAAAAGTCCCCTTTTAGAGAACTCTATAAGTTTGATTTTATGATTCTAGTCTCAATATTACAGAAAATTAAAAAAAAACAGTTGAAGAACGATAAAGTACCAGACAGTGCCTTTTTATAGATTTTTATTAAATCAGAAATTCCTCGCATACAGATTTTTATACAATCAGGAAGCTGCGTGTCCAATTTTAGGTTCAATATTATAGAAAATTCGAAAAGTATTAGTAAAATAACAATAAAGTGCCTGAAAGTATCCTTTTTAAATTTTCGTTCAATTAGGATACTGCGTGTTTATTATATATTTATATATTCAATATTTTAGAATCATATTATAAAAAACTCAAAAAGTACCAGTTAAAGTACGAAAGAGTACCAAAAGACCAATTTTATTTAATTTCATGTTCCTAAATTCAATATTATAGAAAATTCAAAAAGTAAAAAAAAGAAAAAGTACCAAAAAGTCCCCTTTTATTGGTTCTCACTTACTCGAGGCACTACATGTTTAATTTCACATTTCAAGGTTTAATATTATAGAAAATTCAAAAATTACCCTTTAAAGAACGAAAAAGTACCTTTTATTGGTTCTCATGCTTTCTAGGATCATATTATAAAAAACTCAAAAAGTACCAGTTAAAAAACAAAAAAGTACCAAAAAATAGTACCGGAGTCCAAAGTAACACTCCATTGGTATATTTAGTGTTACTAAATCTATCAATTTCTCCAAATTTATTAAAATTGGGTCAGTGAGTTTGAATCAAATCAAATTTCCCGTTTTCCCCCCTTTTGGTTTTTTTCTCCCTATTGAAGTAATAAACATTTTATTTCAAAAAGTTGCAATATGGTAGTGGGAGCCCATCATTAAGTATTCATTCATATGTACCAAGGCGAATACACTATAAGGTGAAGTCATTTCATTTTGCGGCGAATTCATGAAATTTTTTATATATGTAGTTTGACAGCGTCGGGTTTGAGAGAGATTTTTTTTATATTGAGTTTGACAACTTCGGGCTAAATTTCCATGGACAAAAAAACAATCAGCTGTTGAAATGACTTCACCTTATTAGTTCGCCATGATATGTACAAATATGTACAAATCAAACAATGTTTTATGAAAAAGTTACAAAAAATAGGTGAAATTTTCACCACTTAAACGTCCGGATATAAAAAAAGTACTAAATTCATATTTTTATTTTTTCGTCAATTTATAAAGGAGTCAAAAATATTGTTTGAATGTTCACTGGTTTAAAAGATACATGGGGTGCAAAAAAGTATTAAAATACAGTTTTTACCCGTTTATTCCCTAAAGAGGCCGAATTTGAAAAAAGTACCAGACACTTGTCCGCTTATTTTTTAAATGAACGACGATAAGCTTTAAACTGTTTTTGTATTTTTTCTAGTTTAGGAGATATGAGGTTACCGAATTTACCCGTTTTTACCCCCTAAACATTCAAATTTCCAAAAATTACATCTTAGTGAATCTATTTGGCGGAAGACCAACCTCCTGTCCAAATTTCAGCTCTTTAGTTTAGGCTGTGCGATGATGAATCAGTCAGTAACGTTAGAATTTTATATATAATGAATTCCATGAGAAATCAAATAAGAATTGACCAATGGTCTTCAGATTTCTTTAATTTTTTGTAAACACATACTCTATTAGACACATAAGACATATCAACGTTAAATTCTTAAAAATTTCAAGAAACGCGATCAAAAAATCAAAAAGGTATAAAACTTTGAGAGTTCATATCGGATTTTGTTGATTTAGAACCCAATCTATTACTATGGATGAGCTCTTTCATTCTAATATAATTTTTATATTAAAAAGTTTAAGATGCATTATTAATGGAAATGCACTTTTTGAATGCATTTTTGAAATCGTTCTCCCAATTTAAAATTTTTTAAAAATGCATAAGTCGATTATTTGAAGCTTTTTATACATCTATATATATAAAATTCTAACGTTACTGACTGACTGACTGACTGATTCACTGACTGATTCATCATCGCACAGCCTAAACGGTTGAAGCTAAAGAGCTGAAATTTGGACAGGAGGTTGGTCTCCCGCCAAATAGATCCACTAAGACGGGATTTTTGGAAATTCGAATGTTTAGGGGGTAAAAAAGGGTAAAAACGGGTAAATTCGGTAACCTTATATCTCCTAAACTAGAAAAGATACAAAAACAGTTTAAAGCTTATCGCCGTTCATTTAAAAAATAAACGGACAGGTGTCTGGTACTTTTTTAAAATTCGGCCCCTTTAGGGAATAAACGGGTAAAAACTGTATTTTGGTACTTTTTTCGCACCCCATGTATCTTTTAAACCAGTGCACATTCAAAAAATATTTTTGACTCCTTCATAACTTAACGAAAAAATAAAAATATGAATTTAGTACTTTTTGGATATTCGGACGTTTAAGGGGTTAAAATTGTACCTATTTTTGGTAGAGCCCGGAATAAATGAGAATCTATAAAAGGGGACTTTTTGGTACTTTTTCGTCCTTCGACTGGTACATTTTGAGTTTTCTGTAAAATTTAACCTAGAAACATAAAATTAAGCATGTAGAGCCCTTAGTAAATGAGAATCTATAAAAGGGGACTTTTTGGTACTTTTTCGTCCTTCGACTGGTACTTTTTGAGTTTTCTATAAAATTTAACCTAGAAACATGAAATTAAGCATGTAGAGCCCTTAGTAAATGAGAATCTATAAAAGGGGACTTTTTGCTACTTTTTCGTCTTTCGACTGATACTTTTTGAGTTTTCTATAAAATTTAACCTAGAAACATGAAATTAAGCATGTAGAGCCCGGAGTAAATGAGAATCTATAAAAGGGGACTTTTTGGAACTTTTTCGTCTTTCGACTGGTACTTTTTGAGTTTTCTATAAAATTTAACCTAGAAACATGAAATTAAGCATGTAGAGCCCAGAGTAAATGAGAATCTATAATAGGGGACTTTTTGGTACTTTTTCGTCCTTCGACTGGTACTTTTTGAGTTTTCTATAAAATTTAACCTAGAAACATGAAATTAAGCATGTAGAGCCCTTAGTAAATGAGAATCTATAAAAGGGGACTTTTTGGTACTTTTTCGTCCTTCGACTTGTACTTTTTGAGTTTTCTATAAAATTTAACCTAGAAACATGAAATTAAGCATGTAGAGCCCTTATTAAATGAGAATCTATAAAAGGGGACTATTTGGTATTTTTTCGTCTTTCGACTGGTACTTTTTGAGTTTTCTATAAAATTTAACCTAGAAACATAAAATTAAGCATGTAGAGCCCTTATTAAATGAGAATCTATAAAAGGGGACTATTTGGTATTTTTTCGTCTTTCGACTGGTACTTTTTGAGTTTTCTATAAAATTTAACCTAGAAACATGAAATTAAGCATGTAGAGCCCTTAGTAAATGAGAATCTATAAAAGGGGACTTTTTGGAACTTTTTCGTCTTTCGTCTGGTACTTTTTGAGTTTTCTATAAAATTTAACCTAGAAACATGAAATTAAGCATGTAGAGCCCTTAGTAAATGAGAATCTATAAAAGGGGACTTTTTGGTACTTTTTCGTCTTTCGACTGGTACTTTTTGAGTTTTCTATAAAATTTAACTTAGAAACATAAAATTAGGCATGTAGAGCCCTTATTAAATGAGAATCTATAAAAGGGGACTATTTGGTACTTTTTCGTCTTTCGACTGGTACTTTTTGAGTTTTCTATAAAATTTAACCTAGAAACATGAAATTAAGCATGTAGAGCCCGGAGTAAATGAGAATCTATAAAAGGGGACTTTTTGGAACTTTTTCGTCTTTCGACTGGTACTTTTGGAGTTTTCTACAAAATTTAACCTATTTTATATTGAGTTTGACAACTTCGGGCTAAATTTCCATGGACAAAAAAACAATCAGCTGTTGAAATGACTTCACCTTATTAGTTCGCCATGATATGTACAAATATGTACAAATCAAACAATGTTTTATGAAAAAGTTACAAAAAATAGGTGAAATTTTCACCACTTAAACGTCCGGATATAAAAAAAGTACTAAATTCATATTTTTATTTTTTCGTCAATTTATAAAGGAGTCAAAAATATTGTTTGAATGTTCACTGGTTTAAAAGATACATGGGGTGCAAAAAAGTATTAAAATACAGTTTTTACCCGTTTATTCCCTAAAGAGGCCGAATTTGAAAAAAGTACCAGACACTTGTCCGCTTATTTTTTAAATGAACGACGATAAGCTTTAAACTGTTTTTGTATTTTTTCTAGTTTAGGAGATATGAGGTTACCGAATTTACCCGTTTTTACCCCCTAAACATTCAAATTTCCAAAAATTACATCTTAGTGAATCTATTTGGCGGAAGACCAACCTCCTGTCCAAATTTCAGCTCTTTAGTTTAGGCTGTGCGATGATGAATCAGTCAGTAACGTTAGAATTTTATATATAATGAATTCCATGAGAAATCAAATAAGAATTGACCAATGGTCTTCAGATTTCTTTAATTTTTTGTAAACACATACTCTATTAGACACATAAGACATATCAACGTTAAATTCTTAAAAATTTCAAGAAACGCGATCAAAAAATCAAAAAGGTATAAAACTTTGAGAGTTCATATCGGATTTTGTTGATTTAGAACCCAATCTATTACTATGGATGAGCTCTTTCATTCTAATATAATTTTTATATTAAAAAGTTTAAGATGCATTATTAATGGAAATGCACTTTTTGAATGCATTTTTGAAATCGTTCTCCCAATTTAAAATTTTTTAAAAATGCATAAGTCGATTATTTGAAGCTTTTTATACATCTATATATATAAAATTCTAACGTTACTGACTGACTGACTGACTGATTCATCATCGCACAGCCTAAACGGTTGAAGCTAAAGAGCTGAAATTTGGACAGGAGGTTGGTCTCCCGCCAAATAGATCCACTAAGACGGGATTTTTGGAAATTCGAATGTTTAGGGGGTAAAAAAGGGTAAAAACGGGTAAATTCGGTAACCTTATATCTCCTAAACTAGAAAAGATACAAAAACAGTTTAAAGCTTATCGCCGTTCATTTAAAAAATAAACGGACAGGTGTCTGGTACTTTTTTAAAATTCGGCCCCTTTAGGGAATAAACGGGTAAAAACTGTATTTTGGTACTTTTTTCGCACCCCATGTATCTTTTAAACCAGTGCACATTCAAAAAATATTTTTGACTCCTTCATAACTTAACGAAAAAATAAAAATATGAATTTAGTACTTTTTGGATATTCGGACGTTTAAGGGGTTAAAATTGTACCTATTTTTGGTAGAGCCCGGAATAAATGAGAATCTATAAAAGGGGACTTTTTGGTACTTTTTCGTCCTTCGACTGGTACATTTTGAGTTTTCTGTAAAATTTAACCTAGAAACATAAAATTAAGCATGTAGAGCCCTTAGTAAATGAGAATCTATAAAAGGGGACTTTTTGGTACTTTTTCGTCCTTCGACTGGTACTTTTTGAGTTTTCTATAAAATTTAACCTAGAAACATGAAATTAAGCATGTAGAGCCCTTAGTAAATGAGAATCTATAAAAGGGGACTTTTTGCTACTTTTTCGTCTTTCGACTGATACTTTTTGAGTTTTCTATAAAATTTAACCTAGAAACATGAAATTAAGCATGTAGAGCCCGGAGTAAATGAGAATCTATAAAAGGGGACTTTTTGGAACTTTTTCGTCTTTCGACTGGTACTTTTTGAGTTTTCTATAAAATTTAACCTAGAAACATGAAATTAAGCATGTAGAGCCCAGAGTAAATGAGAATCTATAATAGGGGACTTTTTGGTACTTTTTCGTCCTTCGACTGGTACTTTTTGAGTTTTCTATAAAATTTAACCTAGAAACATGAAATTAAGCATGTAGAGCCCTTAGTAAATGAGAATCTATAAAAGGGGACTTTTTGGTACTTTTTCGTCCTTCGACTGGTACTTTTTGAGTTTTCTATAAAATTTAACCTAGAAACATGAAATTAAGCATGTAGAGCCCTTATTAAATGAGAATCTATAAAAGGGGACTATTTGGTATTTTTTCGTCTTTCGACTGGTACTTTTTGAGTTTTCTATAAAATTTAACCTAGAAACATGAAATTAAGCATGTAGAGCCCAGAGTAAATGACAATCTATAATAGGGGACTTTTTGGTACTTTTTCGTCCTTCGACTGGTACTTTTTGAGTTTTCTATAAAATTTAACCTAGAAACATGAAATTAAGCATGTAGAGCCCTTAGTAAATGAGAATCTATAAAAGGGGACTATTTGGTATTTTTTCGTCTTTCGACTGGTACTTTTTGAGTTTTCTATAAAATTTAACCTAGAAACATGAAATTAAGCATGTAGAGCCCTTAGTAAATGAGAATCTATAAAAGGGGACTTTTTGGAACTTTTTCGTCTTTCGTCTGGTACTTTTTGAGTTTTCTATAAAATTTAACCTAGAAACATGAAATTAAGCATGTAGAGCCCTTAGTAAATGAGAATCTATAAAAGGGGACTTTTTGGTACTTTTTCGTCTTTCGACTGGTACTTTTTGAGTTTTCTATAAAATTTAACTTAGAAACATAAAATTAGGCATGTAGAGCCCTTATTAAATGAGAATCTATAAAAGGGGACTATTTGGTACTTTTTCGTCTTTCGACTGGTACTTTTTGAGTTTTCTATAAAATTTAACCTAGAAACATGAAATTAAGCATGTAGAGCCCGGAGTAAATGAGAATCTATAAAAGGGGACTTTTTGGAACTTTTTCGTCTTTCGACTGGTACTTTTGGAGTTTTCTACAAAATTTAACCTAGAAACATGAACTTAAGCATGTAGAGCCCAGAGTAAATGACAATCTATAATAGGGGACTTTTTGGTACTTTTTCGTAATTCGACTGGTACTTTTGGAGTTTTCTATAAAATTTAAGCTAGAAACATGAAATTAAGCGTGTAGAGCCCTTAGTAAATGAGAATCTATAAAAGGGGACTTTTTGGTACTTTTTCGTCTTTCGACTGGTACTTTTTGAGTTTTCTATAAAATTTAACCTAGAAACATGAAATTAAGCATGTAGAGCCCAGAGTAAATGACAATCTATAATAGGGGACTTTTTGGTACTTTTTCGTCCTTCGACTGGTACTTTTTGAGTTTTCTATAAAATTTAACCTAGAAACATGAAATTAAGCATGTAGAGCCCGGAGTAAATGAGAATCTATAAAAGGGGACTTTTTGGAACTTTTTCGTCTTTCGACTGGTACTTTTTGAGTTTTCTATAAAATTTAACCTAGAAACATGAAATTAAGCATGTAGAGCCCAGAGTAAATGACAATCTATAATAGGGGACTTTTTGGTACTTTTTCGTCCTTCGACTGGTACTTTTTGAGTTTTCTATAAAATTTAACCTAGAAACATGAAATTAAGCATGTAGAGCCCTTAGTAAATGAGAATCTATAAAAGGGGACTTTTTGGTACTTTTTCGTCCTTCGAGTGGTACTTTTTGAGTTTTCTATAAAATTTAACCTAGAAACATGAAATTAAGCATGTAGAGCCCTTAGTAAATGAGAGCCCTTAGTAAATGAGAATCTATAAAAGGGGACTTTTTGGTACTTTTTCGTCTTTCGACTGGTACTTTTTGAGTTTTCTATAAAATTTAACCTAGAAACATGAAATTAAGCATGTAGAGCCCGGAGTAAATGAGAATCTATAAAAGGGGACTTTTTGGAACTTTTTCGTCTTTCGACTGGTACTTTTTGAGTTTTCTATAAAATTTAACCTAGAAACATGAATTTAAGCATGTAGAGCCCTTAGTTAATGAGAATATATAAAAGGGGACTTTTTGGTACTTTTTCGTTCTTCGACTGGTACTTTTTGATTTTTCTATAAAATTGAACCTAAAAACATGAAATTAAGCATATAGAGCCCGGAGTAAATTGGAAACTATAAAAGAGGACCTTTTTGGTACTTTTTTGTTCTTCGATTGGTACTTTTTGATTTTTCTATAAAATTTAACATAGAAACATGAAATTAAGCATGTAGAGCCCGGAGCAAATAAGAATCTATAAAAGGAGACTTTTATGTACTTTTTCATTCTTCGACTGGTACTTTTTTCAGTTTTTTTATATAATTTAACCTAGAAACATAAAATTAAGCATGTAGAGCCTGGAGTAAATTAGAATCTATAAAAGGGGACTTTTTGGTACTTTATCGTACTTCGACTGGTACTTTTTGAGTTTTCCATAAAATTTAACCTAGAAACATGAAATTAAGCATGTAGAGCCCGGAGTAAATGAGAATCTATAAAAGTGAACTCTTTGGCACTTTTTCGTCCTTCGATTGGTACTTTTTGAGTTTTCTATAAAATTCAACCTAAAAACATGAAATTAAGCATATAGAGCCCGGAGTAAATGAGAATCTATAAAAATTGACTTTTAAGTACTTAAAATTGAGTACACATATACAATCATCATTTCTTCAAATTAGGGAATTACCAATATTTAAAAATTTGTAATCTTTGTAAAACATATTATTTTTTCCTTGCTAAATGAAGAGCCAACATATTTCTCATTCTATAAAAACCCTCGCTAACAAAGTAGCGGGTAATAAGCTAGTATATTGATAATATGAAGGAAATTGGAAGACATGAGGTCAAAAATTGCCAGTTTTTCTGTGTTCTTTCCTGAAATTCATGATATATAGACTACAAAAGTAGAGATTGCTGCCTTTGTTTTTACATCCCTCACATGGTATAATAATAAATTGAGGGAGCCATACCGTGACAAATTAAAATCGTATAAGAAAGCTAAAAGAATCTTATGGAGAAGCTTCTGCTAATCTATATACAACACAAAAGATTCGTCTAGACTTAGAAATAATCATCGGCAGAATCTCTTCACATCCTACCGAATACACATTTCCCGGGTTGCAAGGATTTCCACATTCAAACACTAGGACGAGATGGTATTTTACCAAAGATGATACAAAGTGCAAAGAAATAAACCATCCATTGGTTTTATAGAATATTCACGCTCAGCCTCTCTCACAACAATGTTCCGGTCAATGGAGAATGTCGTTTCAATTCCCAATGCTGGCAACATGAGAATGCAAAAAACTTTCGTCCAATTGGCCTTTTATCTTTTCAGCTCAAAACGCTAGAAAGACCCTTTCAACTAGACAACGTGCCTACTTTAAAGGTCGATCTACAGAGCGTTAGGTTCAAGCATGTGCTTTAGCTTGTCGTTGTTAACTCCATTCTTATTTAACTGGAATAAAATTCTTTGCTTATGAGGACAATGTTCCGATACTGGTGAAAGGAATATTCCCAGACGTGATCAGTGACATTAAATCCAACGCTCTGCTGCTACTCAATAACTGGGAGTGACCTAGAAGTAAATCCAAGGATTTCAAGATTCCAAGCTTCAACCTGCCGCAGTTAAAGAATTGCGAAATCCCATTATCTAGGAATTATCCTAGATTCTAAATTATCTTAGAAACGGAACATAAAACAAAAAGATATGAAATTGGGACATAGTCCTAACATAGTTAAATGCATGTATACAGCTGTAGTATGTATTCTGTATTCTTATATACGGATCTCTTATATGAAAGTTGGAGATCTAGAACAAATGAACATTCTTTGATTTTAAGCCTACTACCTCCAGTATTAAACCAACCATCCGACTATATTATGATAGAGTTTTCAAAGTTAGAGTTCCTTTTAGGAACAGGTGGTGTAGGAGCAACGAACCGAATGAATATACCATCAGAATCTTTACAGATGGTTCTAAAATGAACTGGTTCTGCTGCCTTCTTCCATCTTCTATGTGAATGAATATCACTTCATATACAATCTTGGTGAGATATCTGGATCTAAACTTAATGACATCTTGAGATTTCTCACGGCTACAGGCTAGTTCTAATACTATACAATACTAAATCTGACGAGTGGAGTGGTCCTGTCAATACGGAGTTTCTTAGACGGAAGAAGGAAGGAAGAGCATCACACTTCTATTGTTTACATAGCTGCAGTATATTGAACGACTATGATAAAATATAAAATTCACTTAAATTTCTATATAAGAATGACTGTGTTCGTAGATTTATTAAAAACTGTTAGGTAAAACTTTTTGTTTATCACCCCAAAATCAGTCCTCTTTGTCACTTAATATAAAGAGACAATATTGAGCAATTAATTTATTATTATTGTTGATTAATTTGGATCCAGTGAATTGAGAATATATTTGCCGAATCCATAGAAAATTATTGCTGGTCCACAAAAAAATTTCAAACGGCAAAGTTTGACACGTTTCTTCTAATTGTATTCATAGCATCTAAACTGAAATTTTTAAGTGTCTAGGAATTATTCTAGACTCTAAATTATCTTGCAAACTTAACAGAAGAAGAAATTAGTTGCAGATCAGCTATACAAAGTTCAGAGATCAGCATGCATTGGAATAACAGGTGCTCTAAGAACTAGGCCTTCCGAAGCTCTGAATACTATATTGCACATACTACCTATAGATCTGCATATAATGGCCATGTCTGCTTATAGCGCAGAGAGACTTAACTCAACTGGATGTTGGAGGTCAAGAACATATGGACTACTAGGCCTACTACCTCCAATTTTGAAACAACCATCCGAGTATTAGACCGAAAACCGAAACCGGTTTACCGGTTTTTTCCTTGTTTGAAAAACGACCGGTTTCGAATAGTTCATATATTCGAATTATTCGACTGGCCGGTTTTTTTGTGTCGCTTAACCGGTTTTTTATGGATGAAATTTTCTTTAAATTTTGAAAAAAAAATAACAACTTTTATATACATTTTGTGTTAATTTTTCCATCTAAATATTTTCTAATCATTTAATTTTTTGACTATGAGGGGACTTCTATAAATAGTTCATCAACATTTACCGAAGCAAAAAAATAAGTTTTGGGGAACATCTTTTTATCCTAATGTGTATTCTTAGATGAAAAGTTGTAATATTAATTTTTATGAAAATTGAGAATTTTAGATGAGATCTGGCATAACATCTAACCTAAAAGTACGCACCATTTCATCGAGCACACTCCATATACATACATATATAGTATATCTTTGTTAAGAAGTTGATCTAACGCTTTTTCGAAAACGTTATTTAAACCATTTTCATAAGATGTCTTAAATATTAAATATTCTACAAATACGTACATATTCCCGCTTTGTATTTGAAAACGTCTTTGAGTTATTTTCGGAAAATTTATACATAATTTTTGAAGAAAAAATTACAATGAATTAAAAAACCGGTTAACCAGTTTTTACACTTAAAACCGTATTCGAAACCGGTTTTTTAGAAAACGCAATTTTTCGAATTACATATTCGAAAATCGGTTTGTGAAACAAATCGGTTTTTAGAATACTCTACCTAGTATATAACACCACACACGTATCTCCCATCGTCTTCCAAACAACTGTAGTGTTTTTCAGGCTGAAATATTTACGTTAATGTCAGCCTGTAGGGTACTTACAATCTCAATATTCGTGGCAACAGTCAAGCAGCACTTCTTTCACACTACCACTTCCCTATTAGTCAGACAATGCAAGAAGAATTTGTTAAGGCTGACATTACCCGTGTTTGGGTCCCTGCGCATAGGGACTATTATGGAAAACAACAGATAGATGAGCTTGCCAGAACGGGATCTGCTCTTGATATCTCAGTTTCAATAGCAACTCCTAGGCACATGTAAAGGGACTTTTGGCCGACTTTCAATGAGAAATGCACAAGACACCTTATAACCCAAAGTAGGCGGGATATATGTATGTAGGTTGATGGCAGTAATAACAGGTCACTGGATACTTTGCAACTGTCGCAGTTGCAAAGATAGAGGAAAGGAAGAAGCGGTCTTCCATTTTCTTTTTGAACGCCCTGTTCTAGCCGCTAAGAGAAGCAGTTTTCTTGGCAGCTACTTCATATCCAACCTTGGTGAGATATCTGCGTCTAAACTTAAGAACATATTGACATTTCTCATGGCTACAGGTTGGATCTAATACCATACAATACTACATCTGACGAGTGGATTGGTCCTTTCAAAACGGGGTCCCTTCGTATCTACTTGACAGCTACTTTTTACTAGTTTTTTAAACGACAAAAATGCATTGGTCTCATGAAATCCAAAGTTATCGGTTTTATGTCCCGATTTAGAATTTAATGCTTTATCTAATAAAAATAAATTTTTTTTTCGCTGTTTTCAAACTCTAAAAACAAAAATGCTTTTATAAAAAAATTTAAAACAGGCAGTAAAATTTAAAAAAATAATTTATTTTTTTTTAATTTTTAAGAAAAATGTTTTGAAAAGAAATATTTTTAATAATATACAAACATTAAAAAATAAAGCACAAAACATCGAAATATGCTCTAAAAACAAATCATGCAATATTATGCTCTTATGCGTAAAATAACCAAAAATATGCTCTAACAAATCGATGCCAAAATTCTTAAATAGGACTGAAACTTGTAAATATCTCAACATACGTCCATACGACGCGCCACAAAAAACATGAATTTGAATATTCTGTTTGCCCTGTTCAACATATTTCACAGTATGATTTCTGGGCAGCCCTAATTAGGTTATTATTGAAGATCAACGGTAAAACCAAAATATTTTGTGTGACATTTTCTGACAGGTGTATTGTGAGAAGGGTGAATTAAACTCATATTTCTGTTAGTCGACTTTATATACAATACATATTTATGTTTTTTTAACAAAAATAAAAAAGAAAGGTTTAAATCGATGTTTATTGGGTAGTAGCACAGAGTGAATAATTTATCCCCGTGTCTTCGTGGGAGTGTGTGAGATTACATGAAAGTGGGTGTATTTATGTATGTGGCCTCTTTAAAAAACCCTTAAAATATTAAACATTGTTGTTACACTTGATTGCAATTGAAAGAGTTTCTCATATTGTTGCTGACTATGACACATTTTTACACTGTTTGTTATACACATACATTAATAGTATGTACATGCATATGTATGTATGTACATACATATATACACAAATGTGGTGGAATTTGAATGTTTATGCCAGACACTTAAATTTTCGAAAAATTTAACAATTTCCTCATACATTTTAAAATAGAATGTTCCAAAAACCGAATCTCGAAAATTTTCATATTCTAAGAAACCGGTTACGAATACAGTTTTAACTATAAAATTGCTAGATAACCACCTAGAAAAATATAAGATATCTTCTGATATTCTTCTGGACGATAAATATAAGATATCTCAAGACTATTTATTGAGAAATATTAAAATATCTTTAAATTTACTATTTAAAAAATGCGCTTGATAAAGTGGAAGACAGTGTTTATTTTTTTTTACACGGTAAATAACGTCACATAAAAAAACTAATTTTTTGGAACACATATTTTCCCCCTTAGGATAACTGGAAACGGTATATTTTTAGAAAGACTTAGTTCTATATATATCCAAAATTTGTCTCCGATATCTTTATCCGTTCAAATTTTACATTAATTCTACTTTTATATTTGTGATTTATAAAAAATTCTATAACATGATTTTTGAACTTTTTCGTAAATACTGTTCTAATAAAAGATCCTTTTTATTATATATCTATTAAAATTTAATCCCTAAGAGCGGGTTTTTGAGTTGGCAATCAAATGCCAATTAATAATCTGATTAGTTAATCTAATCATAAATTTAATCTGATGTTAATCCCCTTTTATGTTTCTGAGTACAAGATAAAACTTCGCAGTGTTGCCATACAAAACAACAGAAAATGTCACTGTTTGTTATCAAAACAATGCATGTTTTATAAAAAAGAAGAAGACAATTGTAAATTTAATATGAAAATCAATGAAAACTTAAATTTAAAACCAAATTTATAAATGCATAATTTATACTAATCAATAAATAGAACACTTTAATGTTTATATTTATAAAATTGTATTAATTTTTTTTGCATCAGCTGTTTACACTTTTGCATTTCATGTTTAAGTTTAAACCACTTCCATTGGGTGCTTAAACTTGCAAACAAAATTAACTAATTGAGTACTCAAAGACAACTTTTGAGGATTAATTTTAATTTAATCGCTAATCTTTCACCTAAAGATTGGCCCTAAGTCATTAAGTTTTCAATGGTACCATATACTTGTTTAAAAAATATATATAAACTTAACCCCCAGAAAGTTCTCAAATTTTTACTCCTTTTGATATTATTAATACTTTTTTATGATTTGCAAGCAATTTTCGCTTTGTTGAGTCTAATTTTATTCCATCGGATCTAAAATAAACTGGTGATAAGTTTTATCCCAATCGGATAGTGAAAATTCATGAAAGAATTTCATTAATTATCACTGAATTGGTTAAAATTTACAACTTTTTTCTGTTTTAATCAACATTTTTACAATAAGAAATAGTTTTTAAAAACTTAAAATAAGGAATTTTATCTTTAAAATAAGATATAGAACACTAAAATCAAATCAGAAATAACCAAGTTATTAGGAAAATTTAAGAAAAAAATTTAAACCTAAATATCTCTTAAAGCAAAAGAGATAACCCACATATGTAAGCATATTTTTTGTAGATCTTCTCAAGATTCAGCTCATTCCGATCATAAATGGATTTTTAGCAATTTAAAAAAAATTAATATCCGAGGTTATCAACTATGAGGTGCTAACGACTGGCCTCCATTCCGTCCTCGACCTCCTACTGTCAATCAACTCGAAAAACCTTCAGCTCCAAACATGTAAAATTTCATTGGGATATATCCAATAGTTTCAGAGATACCGAATTATTTCCAATTATAAAAGTTTCTCAACCACTGTGAAATGGTTGTATATAAAAATGGATAGATTGGATTTTAAGCCTTTAATATTTAAATATTCTTATAGATAGGTTTGATTTTGGTTAATAAAATCTTTTAACGAGTGTAGTTAAAAAACGAATTGCACTATTAAGAAATATAAGATAATATTTTAATTTTTTTCAATTCAATACATAAACGAGGTTCTGTTATTTTTTCGAGTAGATTTTTATAAAAAATTCAAACTGCCGGACTTAGAGGGGGTCAAAGTTGGAATTTTTTAAAATGGGCCCATTTTTGCTTAAAAGAAAGCTTATACAATTTCCTTTAAGGGCTTTTTAGTCTTTTTAGTAAATTTCGTCGAAATCGATTTTTTTAATTGTGTCACAAGACATGATATTGCCCATATGTATATATATCCTCTGAAATCTGAGGATAAATAAATTGTGTATGTTTAGATGCACTTATGTATGAACGTCTTTTAAATTAAAAAAAAAAAGTTTAATAGTTGTGTTATCATACGACATTGTCAAAAGGAAATTTTAGGCAACATATTCTTCCGTATTAAAAAAAATTAAAAACATTTTAATTACAACATTTTTAATTTTTTGGAAATTTTTTGTGTTTTAAAATGTTTACGTAGAATTTTTTAATGTAAACAATTGAATTTGCTATACCCAGTGTGCTTTGCTACCCTAAAAGGAATATGTATAAATAAAAAACATACTTAACGATTTTGAAGATTCTAACTACAATAGTTTTCCAGATTTATAATTGTTCAATTCACAATCAAGTTGTATATTGTACCTTCTAAAGTGTAGTAACAGTGATTGTGAACAGATCTTTTTGCAGCAAGTCATAAGTTTATGTTTTCAATGAAAAAAATCAATGCAAACAAACATACATAACAAATATATAATATTAAATTAATTAAACAAGCAAAAAAAAAACAAATTAATTTCTTTGAATTTTAAATTCTTTTATTTTCGTTATTCCACATAAACTGTTTTTAATAAAATTTTATTTTTTTGTTTTGGTAAACACCGGTCTGTATGTGATTTCAGTGTTACCACTTAATCGTTTTTTATGCCAAAATCGATTGCATTTTTTTTGTTCATATGCTGAAATAAACAATTGACAACACTAAACTTTCTTACAACATTCGAAAAACATATGCAAAACTGTCGTATGAGTTGTATAGAGCTTTTACATAGAAAATACCAACAACATGTTATGACTATTGTAGCAGCTGCTGACATACTACTCATACGATGCTACAACATCGATTGTGAATTGGACAAATATGTTACATATGAGAGATGTCAAGCAAATTATTGCAAGTTCGCCAGTTCTATCTACAGTAGTTTTCGTTTATGAGTATAAAAATTCATGTTTATTAAAGAAATAAATATTGTTTTCATTAATTCATTACATTAAAGAAATATTGTTTATATTATTTAAAAAAATCATCAATTTTAGTCTGTCTTAGGTTGAGGATGTTGGTTGCAGTTCAAACAAAGAATTTGAATTATATCTAGCTTTAAGCAAAAATGTCGCAAAATATCTATTGTATTTAAAATTTCCTTAATCGAAAATCGTTTTTCTTCAACAAAAACTTCTTCATTTAATTCCCGATAATTTAAAAAAAATCGTATGTGACAATATCGTGAAGTTTTTTCATATAACATGACTTCTATTAGAAGTCTTCTATTAGATACACTGAAAAAAAATCATGCCTAATATATACGAAAAATGTCGTACATTGTACGAATCGTTCGTTGTTTCGCACCACGAAATTCTTTCGTAATATATATGAAATTGTACGAAATATTTTAGTATAATGCAAAATAATCTTAATTTACATAAATTGAAAAAAGAGAATTTTGAATAAATTTGGCAAAATTTACGAAATATTAATTTATGCAAACATTTTTGTTCATTTTAAAATAATTTTTTTAATTTTAGTTCAAAATTATTCTCCACACGAATTTTTAATTTTTTTTTATGAAAATAATTCGTGGATAATATTATACTTTTTCTTAAATTTTATAAAAATGTTGTAGTTTTATTTAATGATAATATAATTAATATGATTGTGTTTAATTTCGCTAACATTTAAGAAAAAAATATTACGAAAGGTTTTCGTACTTTCGTAAAAATAGAAAAGGGTTTTATTAAATAATATTTCGTATTATACACGAAATTTTTGTAAATATTACGAAAATAGAAGCTACGAATTTTTTTTTTTTGTAAAGTTGAGCATGGATTATTTTCAGTGTAGTAATATGTATCAGTTTTTATGATAGCTAACAATGGCGTATATAAAAATGGATAAATTGGACTTTTTACCTTTAATATTTAAATGTTTTTGTAGATAGGGCCTTTTTTGTAAATAAAATCGCTAATTTTGGTCGGAGGAGTCAATTTTATGTAGATATTTCTTTTGATGCAATACATCAGAATCAACAATAAAATCGATTTTGAATTTTTGGTTAGTTAGGGCCGTTTGCGTTTCAGGTGACGATATATTCTGTGTCCTTATTAAATTTTAATAAGGACTCGGCCTCTATCATGCTCTCTGTTGAAAGCACGATAGAGGCCGAACGGCAAGAGGTAGATGATTGGTCGATAACTGACCCTACCCCAGATATAGGGTGCCCTTCATTTTTTTGGCTAAAAAATATGAGTATAGCGATGAAATTTGACATAAGTAAGTTTCTTGTGAGCCAAAATCTCTCTACCGAATTTTCTGTGTAAATTTTATAAGAAATTTTATAAGGATCGATCCATAACTGACCCTACCCCCCATATAAGGTCCCCTTCAGAAAATGATTTTAAAACTCATTACTGCCACAAAATAGCGAGTACAGCAATAAAATTCGACATGAACAAGTTTTATGGGAACTGAAATCTTTCTACCGATTTTGATTAAGGTGGATCAATAACTAATCCCACCCTCCATTTAAGGACCACTTTAAAAAATTACCTTAACTCTCATTAGTTACTTAAAAATACGACTTAGGCGATGAAATTCGAAATAACTCACTTACGAAACATAATGTATATATGTACAAAATTTACTGAAGATCGGTCTAATAACGCTCAATAATGCCTCAAAAGTTCGTACAAATTACAGTTGTTTTATAGGGACTGAAATTTTTCAACTGAATTTGATGAGGATCGGTCGATAACTGATCCTACCCCCATTATCGGTTTCCTTTTCGGCAATGATTTGATAGTGGATATATAAGATTCGGCATGGTCGAATATAACACTCTTATTTGTTATTTTTTATATTCACAATAAATAAATATATAAGATTTTCTTTATAAGCACATTGTGGCATATACAAAAAATTTTGTTTATAATCACTTTAGCGATATAGTCCTCAATTTGTGTGCAATTAAAGGACTATAAGCGAAAAGTACTGTATCGCCAATTTCTATCTATGAAAAATTTGAATAATATAATTGTTTCCAAGATGCACGAAATTTTGTATTTAATTCATATATGTTGTGCCAAGCCTGCTCTAAATGTTCACATGAATTTCAAAGTTCTTCATGTAAAATTTGAAGATTCTAGCTTTAATACTTTCTCAGATATACGAATTTTTTGTTTAATTCATAGGGGGCTTCAAGCCCCCCCAGAAGAAAGTCCGCTTTTTTTTCTCCAAAATGTTCAGATAAATATTTAAGGTCTTCGTGCAAAATTTTAAAGATCCTTACTACAATAGTTTTTCAGATTTATAATATATTACATATGAGAGATGTCAAGCAAATTATTGCAAGTTCGCCAGTTTCTATTTTATAAATCAAGTTCTATTAGTTTCCCAGATAAACGAGCCAAGTTCCCCATTGTCCGCCCGTTATGCTCTAAATATTCACATGAATTTCAAAGTTCTTCATGTAAAATTTTAAGATTCTAGCTCTAATAGTTCTCATATATACGAATTTTTCTATTTGATTCATATGGGGGCTTCAAGACCCCCTAGATGAAAGTCCGCTTTTTTTTCCTCCAAAATGTTCAGATAAATATTTAAGTTCTTCGTGCAAAATTTGAAGAATTTAGTTCCATTAGTTTTCCAGAGAAACGAATTTTTGTTTTTAATTAATATGGGAGGTGCCGCTCCCCTCAAGGGTAGTCCGCCAATTTATTACCCAAAATGTTTAGATGGATGTGAAAGTTATTCGTGCAAAATTTTAAGATTCTAACTGTAATAGCTTCCAAGATAAGCGAATTTTTGTATTTAATTTATATGGGAGGTGCCACGCCCCCTAATGCTAGTCCGCCTACTTTTTGTCCTAAATAATTATATTGACACTAAAGTTGCTCCGACAAAATTTGAGGACTCTAACTGTTATATTATCTAAAATATACGGATTTATTATTTTCTTAATATGGGCGTGGCTCCCCGCCCACTTGGAATTTCAAAATAAAAAGTAGCCTATTACCTATTCCAGACATACAGGAATACGCTGTGAAATTTAAATAAAATCGTTTCAGCCGTTTAGTAGTCTATAACGTTCAAAGTTTGAACTTCAAACATACAAACAAATACACATTCATTTTTATATATATAGATTAAATATAATACAATTTCACCGACCTTTTTTTTTTTTCTTTTTCAAAATTCCATATAGTTTGTATTTTATTAAAATTTTTAAAAACTCATTTTCTATTCGATCTTGGATTATAGAACAAAATTTATTATACTATCATTCAGCATCAAAATCTCAATTTCTATAAAAAGTGGACTTGTTACGTTTGCGCACTAAGCTAACGAAATATTTCAGTTTAATAGAAATATTTACACACTTTTAACTAAAATGCACTAGCTATCGGGCTTTCTTTGTAAATAACATTTTTAATGCTGCTGTTTGCATTATTTATTAAGACACGTTGATTTGAAGCAGATTGAATTTCGAAAAGCTCGAGGTTTATCATATATTAATTTTAGTTAACTACATTAAATAAATCTATAATAAATTTTTAGCACAAAAAATTATGAAACGCCATTGAAAGCCCCTCTCAAAGTCTTTTCACATGATATCAAAATTTCATAACATTCCTTTAGTTGAAATATGAAAAAATGGTAAAACCTTAAAAAAATTACGTAGGTCAACAAATTTTGAGAAATGATATCTTAGAATGAACAAAGATTTCAAATTCGGTGGGAACATCATTTTTTCACCATACAAACGGGTCCACCCTAATATTCATAATTTGTCTAATCCTACTTTTAATATCCTAATTTAACACTTTCAATAGACCTTAGGAACAAAATTAACCACCCAATTTGACACAATTATATGATATAATCTATAAACATTAGACCACAAAAATAAGAATTAAGTTTATGACAAATAAATGTCCTTACAATCATCACTATAAACGAACACAACAATTAAGTCACGTTTGCAGTAATTTTTTCAATTGAATTGTATCGATACGTTAATTCCCAAATGCTGATAAAGTGTTCGTACATTTATTTTAGTTTGTCTTATTGCCTTTTGAGGACTTTTCTCAATTAAAAGATAATTAAATAATGAACAATAGATTAATTGAAAAAAAATGCTAAAAATAAAAAAATATTTTATCCTTAAAGACTAAGTTGAAAATGTTTTCAACAGAGGGATTAAATTCAATTATGTTTTCTATTAAATTTTAATATGTATTTTTAATTATATTTCTTTACAATTACTGACGCATTACATTTCCTTTGCGAGTACAATGGATGATTATGATGATGGTGACTAATTAAAATTCAAATTTGTGTTTTTTGTTTTGATAAGTTTTTGTTAAGTGACTTGAAAGTCTTCTAAAACAACCTTCACTTTCAACGCACTGATAAATAATTCAGCGGAAAACATAAGAAAGGCACTTTTATATTATAAATTTAAAAAAAAAAAGATTTGTAAAAAATCCTTTATAAGAATTCTAAAAAATGCGCCATTTAATATATCATTGTAAAATGACATACATAAGTATATACTAAATACATTGTTACATTATTTCTAAAAGTAAAGAAGTATGCATGAGTTTCTTGACCTTTTATATGATGGCCCTTCTACATACATATGTATGTATGTGAAAATAGAACAATATCCTAGTCTTTTTAAAATTATAACTAGGCCTATAAAATTAAACTCATTTATTTCCAGCAATTTACTTTGTTGCACTCACGCATTAGTACAATTTTCAAGGAATTAACAACAATTTTCTCAATACTCTTATGCTACTTGAGGTGCATACAGTGAATCAATTAAGTTTTTTGCATACCATTTTCAAGAGTGTTTTGGATCTTTTCCAATTGACAACAGACACTATGTAAAATAGTAAAATCAAAAAGAAATATTAAATTGTTTGTGCATTTGTTTATTAAATCGGAAGTCTAATCTAATAATTGATTATTATTTTCGAACTAAAATCTAAACTACACAATTCATGTTAAGTCAAACAATCATAAATATAGGTATATAGGATAATGAATCGGTTAAGTAATGTCCAAATTTAGTGTTACCAACACTGGAATATCTGGAACTTGTGATTTTAATCTACAGACATAATAGAGATATTAAAGCAAACTGAAAAACAAAATACTTTTTAAAATCTCACTAATTATTATCACGATTTTCTTTTTATAGAAGAAAATTAAAACATAAAAATTTGTTCAGAATATGTTTTTTCTTAAAATTTATAAAATTTCACATAGGCAAATAACTTAATTGATTCACTTAACATACATTCCCATTGCCAAATATTTGACGTTAAAGCGTTACGACCATTTTAGCCATAATTTGAACGAATAAGAAGTTTTTTTTGTATTATTTTATTATGTGAACACACAACAACGAAAATGAAAACATATTAAGAAGCATTGACAGCATAATTAATAATTTTACAAGCTTACAAAACAATTAATATTTTATATAAAAACCATTAATTACATTTCATTTTCTTCAATTTATACACATCATCGGAAAAGATGGGGTATATTGATGTTGCTCTTCCGTTTGTAACGGATCGAATACAAGATTTTAGACGAACAGAAATGTTTATATACTATATGGCTCATTTACTACAAGAATGTCATAACATTTCTTAAATTTGATATGAATAATATGATAAAAAAACTTTCTACAGATCACTCTAATGATTGAATCGTCGAACATTGCAAAAAGGACC
Source organism: Lucilia sericata (assembly GCF_015586225.1). Taxonomy (NCBI): domain Eukaryota; kingdom Metazoa; phylum Arthropoda; class Insecta; order Diptera; family Calliphoridae; genus Lucilia; species Lucilia sericata. Next base: position 3,557,821 of record NW_023994042.1, read on the forward strand.
TAAGTATTTTCATATGTACATATGTATAAGTTGGTCATCTTCCAAAATTCACTATATTTTGAAGGTGCGTATATAATATTCGTCATAGCCGAATATACATATGTATGTAAATAACACATTTACTTTCTCGATATACATATGTATATACATGTCATAACCACATACATACATAAATCGCTCACTTACGTCAGTAGCGTCCTAACTAATATGTTTTGTTTATGTAAAAGTTATTATGCTGAATTTCATCGTGATACTAATAATAATAACAGAATTATGGAATTCAAGCAATTTGCTGAAGGAAGGTTTGCATTGGACTGGGGTCAGATGAGGCCTCATACAAAACTCATTTATTCCGGTTTTTTGTAAAGATCGGACCACAAAACTAGTAGTAAGAGATTTACTACTTACTAGTATCACAATTAAATTTGCTATAAATAACAAATATTTTTAGGATCGGGCCATATTTGTCCCTTTTCATTTAAAGAATTATTCATAGAATCAGTTTTTGAAAAATTTTGTGCTAAGAAAAATATCAATGACTCAATTGTTAACGGATTTTTTAAAAAGTTGTGTTGAACTCATGAATAAACATGGTTGATATAGGAACCGTACATTGAAAAATAGTACAGCTCCAATATAAAATCAGAAAAATGATTGCTGATGAAATACTCCTATATTTCTCCAAATTACTTTAATATTATATATGTATATCATTAAAAAGGTCTCAGCTTCAGCTATCTAAATCCGTTGAGAAACAAACATAAACGATATTCAACCATGTTATTGACTTTTAAATGCATAAAGGTTTATTTGACTGTAACTCAAGATTTTGGAGGTGTATGGAAAATTAAAAAAAAAAAAAACTGATTATTGTTAAACTCAGAATTTTTACTTTTGTCACATAGTGTAATTTAATAAAACATAAAAAAATAATCGGTGTGAGAATGATTTTTGTTTGTAATAAATGTTAAAACTAAACCATTTGTCACATATTTATATTTTATTATCCACGATTTAAAAGTTATTTAGAGAAGAGATAAATAATATAAAACCAACGTGTTTTTCTATGAAAGCATAATTTTAGTGTTAGAGCACTTTTAAAGTAAACGAGTGATACAAGCATGTATGTATGTGTTTGTATGTATGTGCGTTTATTTATAAAGGATACAGGATATGAAGTGTATTGAAAGAAAAAGTGCTGATGTCAGTTATTTTTTAGAGCGTGAACTTTTCGAAATATTACTCACAAAATATTTAGTAGTTTTTTGCGCGAAATCCACATTTATCGTGTTGTTGCTATTTGTTAATTACAGGTGGGAGTAAATGAAATACTTATACACATTTAAGGAAATATTAGATATACTATCCAGCAAAAACTTTCATTACAAAATAAAGGATTAAAATAAAAAAACAAGTGAGAATGTTATATTCGGCTGTGACGAATCTCATATACCCACCATCAAACCGTATGCCTTAAAAGGAATGCTCCCCTATAAACATCAGGGTTACTCATCAAATTAACTGAAGAGGACCTTATATGAGAGATAGGGTTAATAATTGACCGTTTTTCATAAAATTGTTTTAGACCAATTTTGGATCATACAAAACATCTTTACATCGAATATCACTTATCGACACTTTCCGCATGAAATTCGGTAGGAAGATTTACATACGTTCCCATACATGTTTCTTATATAAAATTTCATAACTTTTCACGTATTTTTAAGTCAGCAAATATCGTTAAAGTAATTTTCGTATGGACCGATCCTCAATACATTTGGTAGAGAGGTTTTAACTTGTATAAAAAATATTTGTGTCGAATTTCATCGCTTTTCTGTATTCTGTATTTTTAAGCCAGTAATGATCCTTTAAGAAATTTTTTGAAGGGGACCATATATGGAGAGTAGGGTCAATTATGGACCGATCCACATAAAGTTTGATAGACAGATTTTGGCTTCATTGAAACTTATGTGTGTCGAATTTCATCACTATACTCGTATTTTTAAGCCAGCAATGAGCGTTAAAGTCATATTCTGAAGGGAACCTTATATGGGGGGTAGGGTCAATTATGGACCGATCAACATAAAATAAGCTAGGGAGATTCTGCATCATATGAAACTTATGTGTGTTAAATTTTATAAATATACTTTTATGGGTGTATGACCAATATTTCGATGTATTACAAACGGAATGACAAAATCAATATACCCCCCATCTTTGTTGATGGTGGGTATAAAAATTCCGTAAATTTGATCTTATCTTGGGAAAAATAATTACACTGAGGTCAGGATTTTCAATCGCTGGTAGGGAACTGAGGACCACTCAAAAAAATATTTTTCTCGTGTTCGTACATTAAAATGCATCGATTGAGAGGTATTCCTACATTAAATTCTTAATAAGCCTATTCCTCGGAACATTCTAATATTCTAAGGAAAGTGATGAGTATTAAAAGTCATATTAAACTTCTTATGTATATGTTATTATCAAACCAAAATCTGATACTTAAATAAAATAGATTTCATGTCAAATCTTGGTTTTCACCCAGAAAAGTACATACAAATTTAACAGATTATATGTAAGTCATTACTATACTACATCAAAGTAATGTATAAGTATTAGTTATTATAAGTAAAATAATAAATCTGTGCAGCCGTATTTATAAACTCCTTTTACAAAACTTTACGAAAGTATTCTATGAAGCTAAAGCTTTACAAAAACACGAAAGTTTACCCTTTGGCATGCTTAGGTTCAATTTCTGAAAAAGCTAAAAACACTTTTATTTTCTAAAAGGATTAAAGAGTACATTTCCAATGTTTTACTTTAAATATATTTTTTGACCTTTTTTAAGAAATCCAATTCTTAATAATTCGTTAGTAATTATTATAGAAGAATATTAAAAAAAATATTGAGTTTTATATCATTATGAAATGCTTATTTTGTGTACATTAGGATTCTTTTACATTAAAGTGCAAAATTAATTATTTAATGCCGAAATTTTAGGAAATTCTGAAAAAAAACTATTTTCCCTTGTAAATGCACCTAAAAACTTCAGGGCCGTTATGTCACCTGTCAATGTTATCCTATCAGTCTAATTGTTTGCATGATATAGTTTTACAGCCTAAAGAGCAATTCTCGAGGGGGTGGTCAAAATTCGAAAGTTCATATTCACACTCGAATATACTTTCATATATACATACTTCAAACTTATTTGATTTTGTAGCCGCTATACATATTTGTATGTAAATGACTAATAACTAATAATTTTTATTTTATTACTTTTATTTCCTAATGTCTTCTTTAGTGGCTAATAATAATTTCGCAATGGGTACAAATTTATATTTTTTGTTGTTTATTTTTGCGTTTTCACCAATTTTTTTTTATTGCATAAATATTTATTACAAATTAAACAGTATAAAAGAATACAAAGGGACAGTCTGGACAACATAAATTCATTGTGTGAAACAGGAGTGGGTGATGGTTATTGTTGCTTGATTGAATGTTTACTGAGTAAGTACATAAATCATATTTGTATCGAATTTCAAAATAATATCAAAATACATTAGGGATTTTTCTTAAAATGTTTAGTAAAATTTAATAAATTGAAAATTTTTATTGCTGTGACGTTATTGTGTTCCATTGCATACTTTTGAGGCGTTTTTGATTTTACTTTAATTTGGATTTTATTTAATTGAATACTTAAGCAATTTCCTAGCTAAGATTTCACTTACCGGATAAGCAGGCAAATAATAATGTATCTAGTTTTTTTTGATGAATACTAGATATTTTTCCGCGATGTCCAAAAAGTAACTACTCCGCTATAGTGTAGGGTTTAAACATACAGATTGTTTTGGTAAATTTTTGTAGCGATACAATATTCACTGTCCTTTAATATCAATGTTTGTACAAATGTGTAGTATATTTTTTTGTTGCCACATGTAATCATTGTATTAAACAACAAGTTGAACCCAGCAAAATCTTTACTTACTCGGTAAGTAGGCAAGTAATATTGGAGCAAAGTGTAAGTACTTACTTTTTGGGTGAATAACTACTTATTTTTGTTCGACGATGACCAAAAAATAACTGGTTACAAATGTGCTTACCCGACTTTTCTGAATTTAAAACCTGCTTTACAGTTATTTTCTATGTTTATTTGTCTATTCTCTTACACAATGCTTCTTAAAAAAACTTCTAATATCAACTAGGGTTAGAACCAGTAACTAATTCCTTATTAGGCATATGCTATAGACAATTGGTTATAAATCCTATTTAAAAAACCATATTAATGCTATTAATAAGGCCCATTCATTACCAAGTAATGTATGAAAAAACTACATTACCTACAATACTCATTACCAGAATTTGAAAATATTTCACTGAGAAAGTTTAAACAGATTGAATTTTGTAAATGTGTTTAAAAACTATTTTGTTTTTTTTTTTTGGAAATAAACATATGAAACTATACCAACAAACATTTCAATTAAAAAATGTTTTACATTACACTGATAATTAAATTTTATTTTATATTATTTTTATATTACCTTAAGTAAATAAGAACAAAATCGTATTTTCGGACCATATAACCATACATACAACCATTTTATTGTATTGCCAAAAAATTCAATTATTTTATATTGAATTGAATTGAATTTGTTTGCTGTTTAATGAGAAAATAATAAAAAAAAACGTCAACGATCTTATTTAATTCAAAATTCTCCCAATGGCGTTAAACGTCGACTCCACCGCCTTTTTCGTATTCAAGCTTAATATGTGTTTATTTGTCTGCTAGTCGGTTTGTTACGCTAGACCGATTTTCTTGAAATTTTCACAGTGCCTTCCTATATGTCCGGAAGGAACTTTAGGAAATTTTTCAAGTAGGCAAGGTGCATACAAAATAATAAAAAATTATAACGATATTGGCAAAAAAGTGCTTTTAAATTTCGGTTTATCGAATAAAACAGAAAAATGTTTAACTGTGTAACAAAAAGGCACAGCCAGGCAATGGCACATTCTTCGCCGTTCCCAAAGATGAAAAGAGGCGTATGAATTGGAGTGCGATCAGCCATAAGAGACTCTATCCAAGTTCTCGAACATGCTTGGATCAGTTCAATTCATCACGACTAATAACGGCTGGATGAAAGCAGCTTTTATTACCAATAGCGGAGCCAAAAGCACTGTCGTCCCTCCCACAACAGTTAGTAAAACCTAATTTATATGTTGAATTTCATGGTTAAAGTAATATTCTGAGGAGACTTTATATGGCAGGTAGGGCCAATTACGGACTGATCGTCATAACATTTGATAGAGATTTTATATCCATTTGTAAGATAGTTTGTGGGTTAAAGTTAGTTTTTTAGGGGGATCTTATATGGCAAGTAGGGTATATTTTGGACCGTTCATCACAAAATTTAGTAGATAGATTTTGGATCCAACTTTTTCAATTATTTATTGTTTAATTTATAATGCCAAGTTTCATAAATAATGAAAACATTGAGCCAACCAATATGGAATCAGATGAGTTTTGTATTTAAATAATTCAAGTCTTCCATTCTATACTATCGGGAACAATTTTGTTAAATCAACCTTCTTGTTCAAAGTATGACCCGTTTGTCCTTTGGACAGAAAATGCTGTACCAACAAATAGTGTCTATACAGTTATAAAAACTTGTAAAACGTTTGTAAGCCAGGAAAATCAAACAGAATAAGACATATAAAATATATAAAAGTTTGCAACTATATTTTAACATAATACAAATTTAATATTTTTAGCAGACATTTTTTCTGCGGAATCTGCAAAATATGTCGGAAAAATTCGTACTTTAGAGAGGGAGAACAAAGATTTACGGTTTATACTTCTTAAAACAGAAATGGCCAATCGGTAAATAAAATATTTACTGAAGGCCAAATAAGAAAGTTGAAGGGGTCGAAGAAAATAGTGTGGAGATGGGCGATATCTCCTATGAATGCTGCTGAGCCAAGAGGTTACAACCGTCTTTATCACAAAGGATTTCCATTACCTCACGTAATCGCACTACATCGCTGGTGCTAAAAAATAAACATTGCTGAAGGAATTCTTTACACTTCGATATGTTTCATAAAACAAGCTGCAGATCTGGCACTCGAGGATAAAATTTGTATCCTTGCGTGCGACGAAATGAAAGTTGCAGAAAGTTTTGAATATGACTTCATTTATGATGTCGTTAAACAGGCCTAAATATATGTGCAGGTCGTAATGGCTTGCGGCCTCAAAAAATCGTGGAAACACTTAAATTTATTTTATTTTATATTAAGAATAATACATATAAGATTAAGTTTTTCACTACACTATAATAAGCACTAAGATACACAATCTACTCTAAGATAATATTATTAGATGTTAGGGATATCGTTATTTATTAAATATTTTTATTATATTTTCCCTTTAGATAAGCCATGGTTCTGAGGATAAAGTGTTCACTTTTGTGGATGCTCCACATTTATTGAAATTGGTAAGGAATCACTATTTAGATACCGGCGTAATATGTAACGACGAGCACCTAACACCGCACACCATTGCCGATGTTTTAAAACATACTGGTGAAACTTAAACTTAATGATGAGCATCTCTTAGTCAAAGGCACTGATATTGATGCATCTTTTACTTATATAAAAAAAACAAATATCTTACGGGTAGTATGCGCACGGATTAGATATTTATAAATCAATTGAGACTGCTGAATTTTTTCACACAGTTAATGATTGGTTCGATGTTCATAACTCGTCGATGAATACGTATGGACTAACAGCTTAATTACAATTGGAATCGCAACCGTTGTCGACAATGAGTTTTCATACATTTTGTATGGAGAAAAAATTACCGTCTTGTGGTTGATATCAGGGTTGGCAAATTGAATTTTCAAATTGTACAATACAGCATTAACAATTGTACTTTTTTGATTCCATTTGTACCAAATCATTTTTTTTTTTTTTTTTTTTTTTTTGAAATCATATATCAGTATGAAGTATTCTCAACATTAACAGTTCATCTATATCTATGGGCTAGATAAGTCATTAGACTAGTAAATAAACAAGTCCATTTTGTCACCAGATTGGTCCATAGACCAATAGGGAGTCTATAGACTCCCTATGGTCTACACAATAGAGTAGTCTATAAACTAGACAATAGACTACCCTATAGACTAGACAATATACTAGTCTATAGATTATAATGTTATATATTAGTCCAAAGGCAAATACATAGAGATGTCTATAAACTAGATAATAGAATACCCTATAGACTATACTCTAAATACTAGATAATAGGATAGTCGGTAAATACCGCAAAGGTTACTTCATAGACTAGTCCCTAGACTAATTTATAGACCAGACCATAGAAAATTCATTAGACTACGCCAAAGTATAGTAAAATGTACTATAAAAGTCTATTCAAAATAGCACTTAAAAGACCCTTAAAATTATTTCAAATCGGATAAAATAAGTCCTAAATAAATAATAAATAATTGTGGAAAATTAATACTCTGGCTGTAATTTCTTTCAGGTTTCTAAACAATATGAGAGAATATAAACAAGAATTACATATATTTTTCCTCAGAATTTATCGAAGGACTTCCTACCTTTGAACTTTATGTCAGAAGTACAATTTTAGATTATTATTTCAGTAAGAAAATGAATTTAAAATTGTACAAAATGGGTCATTTGTGTACCATTGTACTTTCGAAGATTGAATTGTACCAAAAAAGTACAATTGTGCCAATTTTGCCAACCCTGGTTGATATAGATTCCCAGCAAAAAATAATTGATGTCATACTTTACAAACGACATCTTAATCACATCTAAAAATGCGATTGCATATTTTTCGCTTCTATAAACCAAATATTTCCTTACAAATAAAAACCGAGTTAAAAGTGAGGAAAGAGATGTTGAAAAGTCATTAAGGATCATTCTCACTATAAAGGCTCAATTTTATGTTTCACAGTGCTAAGTAAAAAAATTTACAATAACAAAATACATTACACACAGAAAACAGATCGATTGTTAATCGGTTAACATGATAAATATTTAGTTAAATTAATTAAAATTGTATAGATGTTATTGAAAAACTGTATAATTAACTGATTTTCTATATTTAGAATTAAAAAACCATAATATTAATCGAATTGTGATTGTAACAATTTCCAAATCAATAATTTGAACTGAATTCTATTGGTTATTAAATTCATTTGTGAATTCAGTAAATGCAGCCGACTTTTATTTAGGAATAAAATGTAAGAACATCAAATATTAGTCTCTGTAACCGAAAAACAGTAGAAAGTAAAAATATTGACCACTGCAACCAATTATCAACTGATAAAATTATTTAAAATTTAATTACGGTTAAGGGAACCAAATTCGATGTTCACAACCGATCAATTGGTAATTATATTTGACGTATACAAAAATAAATAAAATAAAATGATTTTATAATTGAATAATAAAACTATTAACAATTAAATGTAAATTAATACGGAAAATGGGATAGAAAAGGTAAGTTTAGTCTATTTTATATCTTAACATCTATTTTGTTTTATTTTCCTATAATCTTTAATAATTTTACAGCAGCGGAAAAACGTGGTATGGTTGTGTTCCATTGGAAATGTTGGACAGAATTAAGAGCAAAATCCCTGATACATAAATAAAGTTTTTACCATCAATATCTCAAAACTAGAGAAGAAAAGTGACTATTTTATAATAATAAGTTTTGTAGGTTTGTAAATGTACATTTATATTTTATTGTAATTATTTTAAACAAAATAAAATATATTTTCAAATAAACATAATCCACAAATTGGTTTTAATAAATAATATTTCAGTTCCAAATACCGATAATTTCGATCCAGTTTATCGAATAATAATTTAAAATAGTTGCGTACACCATATATTCAGTAACAGGAACCGAATTTTACAGTAGTTGCAATCGAATTATGGGATAGTTGTGAGAACCGACTGAATTCGATTAGAAACAAATTCGGTTATCACAACGAATCTGTTTTCTCTGTGTACTTTTTAATTTTTATCATATTTTTGTTGAAATTTAATTTGGTGTGCTGATCCAGAAAATTCCCCATGATTGAATACTTGTGTTCCAAATATTAAATTCTTTAATTTTACGAAAGTTACGAATATTGATTGTCTCTGCCTCTAGACCCCAACTTTAAGTTATAAAAGTGCATTCTACAAATATTTGGGATAGGACTACGTTAACTGGTGGCGAACCGAATCCGAAGTGGAAAATGTATTTTGCAAAAATTTTACCATAATAAATATATCAATTATCGTTCCAATATGATATAAAACACAAAAATCGGTCTAAGATTATTACAAATTCCTCAAATCACAAATATTTAAAAAAAATTAACACATTTTGAAAAATATTCTAATAAAATATGGCATTACGTTAAATATATTCCTATTAACATAAAAGTGAGTTTTTATCTTTATTAGATAGTGTAAACCATATTTATGACTATATCCCAAAACTCCAGTTTCAAACTTTAAGCAATTTTATTAGCAAAATTTCAAAATTTTTAGAAAATCTCAAAATTAGTAAAGAATTAGGTCTATATCTCTAATTAGGTCTATATCTGCCACAGATTAGCAGTACATGCGATTAAAATTTTGAGGATTTCGGAGAAATTTTTTTGGTAATATTTTTGATTACAAGTCTTAATTCCTTACTGTAAAACGTTTTCAAAATAAAAATTTCAAGAAAATAGGAAATATACAAGTTTTGGTAAAATAGAATAATTTTAACCCATAAACTGTGAAGGTCAAATTCATGCTATGAAATATTGAGAAATTTTCTTGAAACCATAGTGATAATATTATCTTGTTTTCAATCGATTTAAATAAAACTTAGGGAAAATACTTAACGAATGACATCGAAAGAATCGAAATTAAATTTATGAAACATTTTATGAAAAACAGTCAATAATTAACCATATCTCTCATATAAGGCCCTCTTCAGTTAATTTGATGATTAATATCACTCTGATGTTTATAGGGGTGCATTCCTTTCAAGTCACACGGTTTGATGTGCCGAATCGCACAGCCGAATATAACCCTCTCACTTGTTTTATATTGAGTTTTGCAACTTAAATCGTGGAAGAAATCCGCACCAAATTAAAATGTATTAATTTTTTTCCAATTTACTTTCTTTTACATTTAGAGTTACCAAGCTATTCATACTTTCTATGAACAAAAATCATGTATTTAATATTTTCCTGTGAATGCCAACGAAGGAGAAGACAAAATAAACTATGAAATACAAAAACAAATAATAATAAAATGGCTACAAATCCGCAGCCGCACTATATTTAATTAGCTTTTTCTATTGGAACCAGTACCACGTTTCTGTATTTTTCTCGAATCGAGAAAAAAATTAAAATATAATAATCTTCCAGTCGTTATTTTTAAACTGTATTCATTAAAATTCAATAAGAAATGTTTGAAATCCTTGTGTTCATCCTGTTTTACACAAGATGATCATGAATTTTTTGACAGATTTTCTCGATGCGAGAATTACAGAAAACGGAACCGCATGCGCAGGTTTGTATTTCTACCCTAAGTTCCATATAAAGAAATTACTAAATGATAGTACCCTCACTACGGAAACTAAACTTGTGCCGAGTTATCTAAAAACTAGATAGTTAAATGGGTTTTAACAAAAAGTCGCTGATGAAGGGTATTTAAGATTCTGCATATCCGAATATAGCACTCTAACTTGTTTAAAAAAGCTTTTTTTGAAAGTATGCACTAACATTCTCCTTTTTGATAAAACTTTCAGAGGTTGTCTAGGATTTTTGCTCATATTTATCTCCGTTATATATGGACGGATTTTGCTGATTTTTAATAGAAACTTCTCGTAAGCATGTCTGACAGAATTATTGAAGATTTTTATCCCGAAGACATCTGGGGTTGTCTAGGATTTTTGCTCATATTTATCTCCGTTATATATGGACGGATTTTGCTGATTTTTAATAGAAACTTCTCGTAAGCATGTCTGACAGAATTATTGAAGATTTTTATCCCGAAGACATCTGGGGTCTTCAGAAAATTGATTTGAATAGACGTACAGACGGACATAGCTTAATAGACTCAGCTGTCTATAAGAATCCAGAATATATATACTTTATAGGGTCGGAAAATTATATTGTCGAAATTACAGACGGAATGACAAACTTATATATACCATTCTCACTAAGGTGAAGGGTATACATAATTACAGTATTGTTCGAAACCTAAGCAACTTTTTTTGGCATTGTACATAATGTGCTATATTTTCTATTTCAATTGATTTATTCAAAATTATATAATTGATTTGTACAATATTATGTGTCTACATTATAATAACAAAAAAAATTTAATTCCATTTCGCTGTGAGTTACAAGAAAATAATAACTGAATTAACTCCATAGTTAGATGTTCGAAACTTAAGCAACTTTTTGATCTTCTTATGAAAATCGTTGGTCCTTTTGAGTTTCAAACACCTTTATGGAATAGATTAGTTACTAGTATAGTTCGTAATGAATTCCAATAGGATTTTCAGCCATTCGCCAGCTGCACTGTTTTCTAAACGAGTTCCGACCCAGCGCTTCAGAACGCCGAACAGCATCTCTAAGGGATTTGAGTCAGGAGATGTTGATGAGCAATCAAAGTATTTGGGTCCTATTATACGATAAATACTCTTACATCAACTTTGCCAAAGGTTTTGGTTCATTATCATGCTGAAAATCGCAATAAAGTAAGTTGTTCTGTTCGGTATACTCAATCATATGATTCAAATTAAGATGTCTGCATATGGGATATGTAAATGTTTATCTTAATTAATATTTTATTGCTAATTCTTTAACAGTAAAAAATGTATAATAGTATAAAAGTGTGTAAGTAGATATGTTAGGAAGTTAGGAATTTAATATAAAAATTATATATTTTTATTAAGTACATTTTATTATTACGTAAATGTTGTAATAATATGTGCAAACAAGTCTAATATAAATACTTGTTTACATACATATGTACATAACTATTTATGTACGTTAAAGTGTACAAAACATTAGGGTGTTTTTTTTTTTTGGTTAACCTTTTTCAGATCGGATTAATAGTCTGAACCCAACTATCTTAAATATTCTGTAAAAAAGCTTTAGCCTAGTGCAGTATCATATGTGTAACTATTTTTCCCCATTTCAAGAACACATATTATTAAAAAAAAGTGTCGCACTAATGGATTTAAGACAAAAAAAAAAAAAAGAAAACGGAACTTACCGCAAACAAACACGTTCCTCTTCATCATTATTCATTGTTATATTAACAAGAAAAAGTGGTCTTTATTCCAACTAACTAAAAAGTTGGTCGCTTTAGTTACCGCAGGATTTTGATTAAAAGTAATGAGCAGTTAATAAGCTTAAAGAAAACTTATCATGGTTATTTGACGATATCTTTTCCTTTGTTCAGATTCTCTTTTCTATTACATAGGCATTCAAAATGGGAATTTGTTTAACTCCATCTGATTTGATTTCTGCAAAACAAAAGAAAGATAAAAAGACTATAGTTTTTAGTAAAAATTATTTTAAACATTTCTAGGAAAAACGGGAAATTTTAAATTAACATATTTTAGAAAATCTAGCGATTTTATTATTTAAAGAAAAATTACAAAATGCCATTAATTGTGCTAAATTAAATGAAAAAACCCTAAATTAAAAACTATCAATCTATAGGTCTGTTCGCGTACTCGTACAATTTGTAACAATAGTTACTGGATTCCGTTTGCGTACTTTTGAAAACTTACAACGAGAGAGTAAGAGAGGGATAAAAATGACAATTCGTTGATAGAGATTTTCTTGATTTTACTGCATATTTTTTTCCCAGTAAAAAATATCCAACATATGTTCACAAGATATGGTTGATATGTATATGATTATGTAAACAAATCAAAGAAAACAAAAATTTGGTAAATTTTACATTTATTGAAAGAAATATATAAATAAATAACACACGAATATTAAAAAATTATTTGCAATTAGATTTATTTAAATTTTATTTATCATAAATTAGTTTTTAAAATAGTTTGTTTGTTGTGAAAAATCATAACAAATATTGTCAATCTAGCGTTTTTCAAACATTTTAATTTGTCTTTCTCTTAGTGATTTGGTGTAAATTTTTATTTATTAATATGTTTGTAAAATGAAGTTTTAAAACAATTTACTCTCTATCATAAAGTTACTATATATTTTTTACTGGAAAGTACGCGAACACACATTATGTAAAAGAAATAGCAAGTACAAATAGAACCAAAAATTTAGAAATTCTCTTATACATACATATGTATGCATTCTTAACGTATGGAAATTGAAGTTCAAAAAAATGCTTGTTGTATAAATATTGTAATGTAAAATAGAAAATAAGATTTTTTCGATAAATTTTTAAGATTTTTTAAAATTTATTTATATTTTTAAAAGTCCGGGAATGCCAAAAATTTATTTTATCATTCCCGTTTCCCAGAAATTTGAAAAGTCCGGCAATTTCCAAACTCTAGTTATAGCCTTACGGCTATATTTATAAAAACTTATTTTAGTTTTATTAAACAATTTTATGCAAAATTCAGGAACATCGTATTCATAAACGTCAAATAACTTTAAACACCCTCAATAAGCCATTAACAAATATAAGAATTTTATTGCAGGGTCGACCCTTCTTTAAGCCAATAATAATCAATTTTAAAAGTTTTTTTCTCAGATAAAGCTTTTTTCGATAATTTTAGGTTGATAGCGAAAACTAATTATGGTTTCTTTTAAAATAAAATCTAAAAATAAAAAACTTCTTTTATCTCTAGTAATAAACCAACTATGTGAATATACATAATATCGTCACCTAAAACGCAAACGGCCCTATCTAACATTTTTAAAATTTTACATTTTTAAACGTTTACATAAAAATACATCCATGATATAATGCGACTTGCTTGTTTTTTGAATCATTTCAAAAAATGAAGAGAGCCATATGACTGTTAAATTTTCCATCAGTATTTTCTCTCAATGTGTGATGGTTTCATTACATATTGCGTTTAGACGATCCCATCCGTTCTCTTCTACACAAAATGTAGACAGACCATATTACTTGTGTGCTCGTGTGAAGAGGATGCGACAGATGGAGGAACTAACATCGTGAGATGTTACATCAATTAAATAATATTAAAGCTCAATAAAATATATCGAAGTCTGATTTATAGTTCAGAAGAAATTCTTCGGCTTCAAATTTTGGAGTAGCAGGCCGAACTGGCAAAAAAATACTTCGATACATAGGTACATTTTTCAAAAGGAGATGAAAATTTCAATTTAAAATCAAAACATACGTCTCAAAAAAATTTTGTTCCAACGAGATAGAAGTCGTTGTTCTTATTCCTGACATGGAAAGTGAGATCATAAAAGAGGACATCATTTTGGAGGAAGTCTAATAATTTTTAGGGAAAAATTACCAGCAAATGTCTGATGATTGTCCATCAAACTGCAAATCTGTGGAATACAAAAATAAAAATATTTAGGTATATTTATAAACATTTGATATATTGCCAATTTCATGTCAAGTGACCCAACTCAAAAAATCGATTTGAATAAAATTTGCATCATGGTTTTTATTTAAATAAGTATTTAAAACCAAATTTACAGAAGAAGTCCCGTTAATTTTATTTTATTTATTTGAAATAAATTGTGTTGCTAAATTAATAAACCTGAATAATTTGAATAAGTTCTAATTTAAAGTGCGTTATATTTTTGGCAGTACTTTAGATTTGATAAATTTGTATTATACTAAACGTCATGATCAAAAAGTAGCAGGTATAGTCGGCATTTATTAGTGTTGTAGCAATGTTATGACAAAATTGTCAGGACAATTATTATTGATAACAAAAGTAATTTGTATAGAATTTTGTTTAAATTAATTGTTAATATAAGTTATATTGAAATTAGTGTTTATTTACAAAATTTGCATTTGATTTTAATAAAAATAAACTAAAAACTCAAATCCTATAAAACCCTAATTGCAATACAAGTAATTTATAAAAACTGCATGAAATATTTTTTGAAATTAACAGCAGATTAATATTATTCTTTAGTATTTCTGTATATATTGTGAGTGTTCGCTTTTATTTTGAATAATATTTGGAATACTCTAATCATAAGATTTGTTGGAATTTATTTTATTACCTTGGTTTTCATACATACTTTTGATGATAGAACCAGGAGAATATTCGTCGTGAAACATTGAAAAAATTATAATTTTCCATTGGAAAATGAACACAAAAATACGCGTGAATCACAGACAGCATTGCACACTGAATTTTAAAATATAATTTTTACATAATAATATTTGATTTTTATCAGATGACGACTTGTTACATGTGTTTTATAATTTACATTCATACATACACATACACATAAGACGCAATACTATTGAATATTAATGAATTAAATATCAAAAATTATAATAATTAAAAAAAAACTTTGGTTTGAAATTATTTTTCCATTTGTATTTAAAGTCAATACTTATTCAAATCCTTTAAAAACCGTACAGAAAATTACTTTGGAGGAAATAAATCTAATTCCAGTTGAATATTCGCATAGTTATTTTCCATATTTCCCAGGCATCTGGTTATGCCTGATCGTCTCTCTGTTGCTATATTTTTTGTACGTAAAATTTTTCATTATACAAGTTTTTATTCGAAGTTTCGTCCACTGAATACAATTTTCCAAAAATAATGTTGTACAAAATACTTGCAAATCCGAAGGCATACTTTACTGATTTGGTTCCACACTTAATAGTTTCAATAAATATTGTAAAAAATTTAGTACGTCGGTAGATAAATCGAAAAATGTCTTAAAGGGTCCTTAGAACGTTTTGTGCCGTTATGGCAGTCATTCACTATTCAAAGGACACTATTAATTGGTATGACACAAACAATATAATTTATTTTTTATATAATTTTTCAATTTAACAAATGCTTTGTAGCTCCGACCAATGGAAAGGTACTGAGTGTTGATACGCTTTAAAATATGAGTAAAAAGTGATCAAAATTTTGATTTTTTTGTAAAGGGCGATATTTTGCGAATTACTTTTTCTCAAGTTGCTCTTTTAATTTTAATGAATGATTAGGATGGATTTATTGCACCTGAATCCACGTGTTGTAACAAAAAATGTTGTCTCCTTTTTTTCGCAAAAGTGTTTTTAAAATAATACATTTTTTTGTTACATATTTAAAGTAAAATTTTCAATTGTGGACAAAATTGACAAAAACAACAACAAATAAAACAAATAAAATTTACTAAAGGATGTCTGCATGTATATAAGTTATTACTTTGTATTTGTTTTTCTATTCATTGATGTTTCACAGCAAATATACCACCAAAAATCTGGAAGTATGTCTGACAATTTTCGTTGTATCTTCTTCATTTTTATACCCACCATCAAAAAAGATGGGGGGTATATTGCTTTTGTCATTCCGTTTGTAACGCATCGAAATATTCATCTAAAACCCATAAAAGTATATATATTCTGGATCCTTATTAAATTCTAAGACGATCTAGTCATGTCCGCCCGTCTGTCTGTTGAAAACACGATAGAGTCCAAACGGAGGTAGCTAGCGGGCTGAAATTTTGCATAGACATTTTATATTGATGCAGTTTGTTTGGTATTGAAAATGGGCAGTATGTATTCAGAAAATTACTTTAACACTCATAACTGACTAAAAGAAGCAGCTATAGTCATGAAATATATATTGATGCAGTTTGTTTGGTATTGAAAATGGGCAGTAGAGTGGGTCGGTCTCTATGGACAAAAAAAAGTTGTGTCAGTCACCCCCTAGGATTAAAGATATGTTAATAATAACATTTCCAAAAATATAAAAAATATTTTTTTGCCACGCCTAGAAATACCGCCCTTTTTGTTTTTTATATATTACGCCGCCATTTTAAGTCCGATTGTAACATGTCATATATCAATATTTATGGCTTCACTGTACCTATATTTCACTCTTAGAAAATTTTTTAATTCGACGTCATTTTCTATGCGCGACTTCTGATATATCGGATCCTTCCCAAAATCTAAAATTGTGGCTATACTGGAATAAAGTACATTGAATTATATGAACTATTAGCCTTTAAAATGCTCACTTTCATGCATAAACACCTATTTTATAGATATTTAAAAATTTTCAAGCATTTATTAACCGTTCTCACAACAAACAATTTATTTGCCAGTAAACACATAGTTAACATAGTTAACTTTCTTCTATTTTGAAAGGAAGTAGGATTTGAAATGGTTTGTAACTGAAAAAATAAAAAAGATTTCTGTTGTATATAGTTCATTAAAAAAAAAATGTTTCGACTGTTTTTCCTGGCAAATAAATTGTTTGTTGTGAGAACGGTTAATAAATGATTGAAAATTTTTAAATATCTATAAAATAGGTGTTTATGCATAAAAGTGAGTATTTTAAAAGCTAATAGCTCATATAATTGAATATACTTTATTCTAGTATAGCCACAATTTTAGATTTTGGGGAAGGATCCGAGATATCAGAAGTCGCGCATAGAATATGACGTCGAATTAAACAATTGTCTAAGAGTGAAATATAGCTACAGTCAAGCCATAAATATTGATATATTATATGTTACGATCGGACTTAAAATGGCGACGTTATATATAAAAAAGAAAAAGGGCGGTATTTCTAGGCGTGGCAAAAAAATATTTTTTATATTTTTGGAAATGTTATTAACATATCTTTAATCGTAGGTGGTGACTGACTCAACTTTTTTTTCGACCCACCCTAATGGGCAGTATGTATTCAGAAAATTAATTTAACGCTCATAACTGACTAAAAGAAGCAGCTATAGTCATGAAATTCGACATAAACATATTTTATAGGAACCTTAATATCTTTGTAAAATATTATAAGGATCGGTCCATAATTGACCCTACCCCCCATATAAGGTCCCCTTCAAAAAATGATTTTAAGGCTCATAACTGTCTAAAAGAAGCATCTATCGCGATGAAATTCGACATGAACATATTCTATAGAAACCTAAATCGCTTTGTAAAATTTAATAACGATCGGTCCATAATTGACCCTAACCCCCATATAAGGTCCCCTTCAGAAAATGCCTTTAACGCTCATAGCTGCCTTAAATGATGGTAAAATTATACATAGATGTAATAAATGAAATATCAAAGTTTATTTATAAGAAAGCATTCCTTTTCGGCAATGATTCGATGGTGGGTATATAAGATTCGGCACAGCCGAATATAACACTCTTGTTATAATATCTCTTGGTGGAACCCTTAGAAATTTTCATCTAATACTGCACAAAGATATTCAGGAAGAATTGAGAGTCTAAAAAATAAGTTTTAGTGAAATATTTCATTTAAAATGTCGATATGCAGAGTGCAGTCCTTTAATTTTTTTCTTTATAGTTTTCAGCTCTTTGTTTGCCCATAAAAAATGACAAACATCTATAAATACGACATGTACTCATCTTCTAACTCATTAAGCTTTATTATAAATACTTCATCCTCCAAAAGTTCCCGTATTTGCGGCCCTACTTTGGTTATACGAGGAGAAGGGTAAATATGGGCCTATCCTTAAAAATTTTGGTAGAAGGATTTACTTTTACATTAAAGTAATTTATGCATAATTACTTGGTGATACTAGTGTATATAAGTGAATTATTGACCTATTTAAGTTTATTTTTATATTTTATAGATTTTTTAATGATTTTTAAGCTTATTAGTCCTGAAAACGAAAATTGAGTATAATTTTATTCCACTGGGTCTTAAATTAACTGGTTCAGCTTCAACAATGTGAAATTTCGTTACCATATCTCGAATAGTTTCAGAGATATCGAATTACATATTACCAAAAATTAAAGTTTTTAACCATTGTGCATTATTATTATAAACTAAGCTGCTGAGAATTTAGATTTTTGACAAAATGGTCACATTTTGTTTCTCACGACATAAAAAATACAATTTTTGGGCGACAAAGTATAAATAGTCAACTATTGCATTTTCCATTACAAACAAATTTCAAGAAAAGCCTCTTTTTCGAACCTTTTACTAATTCTTCATTATTAGACAAATTAATAATGCAGTTAAGATGAAATTTGGCACAACATTTTTGAAAGTTGTGGAAAATATAAAAACTTAGCGATACCAATAAATTCTGCGCGTAAATTAATTAAAAAGTACAAACGTAAGGATATATTTTTACGTGTAGCCTCCAAACTAATCATCCATATTGTGAAAAGCATTTCAATTAAATATGTAGTTCAACGAGCTATTTGAAAAACATTTCATCTTAACTTGTTGTTTAAGGAAATATTACATTTATAACATTTAATTCTCGTTATCAAATTACAAGTACAAAACATCGATCTCTTAAGGCGAACTTACATACATGTACATTTTAGATTTAGTAAACTAAATTAATTTTTATTAAAAATGTTTAAATTTACTCTAATAACATGGATGCAATTATTTTACTTCATAAACATTTTTCGGAAATGTACACATGAATTTGTGTACATTAGAGGTGTCCAAAATATCGATTTTTATTTATTGGCACATAGCTTCTCCTTAGCATTATTAGTTAGGGATTATAAGTCACCAAAAATATTGTGCGCTAAGCGAGATATTGGAGGTCAAAGGTTACAAAAATCGGGTTTTAGCGAATATCTTGCTTATTATGCATCGTACGGGTATTGATGTCATTATAATTTCTATAGAGATTTGAATTTCCTACATTTTGGTTGAATATTTTTACGTATCATTAGTTGATTTAAACAATTTAATACCTTATTAGAAAGAAGATTTAATTCAAATATTAAAAATTTAATTTTAATGACATGATTTTTGAAAAAATCTAAAAAGTCCTATTATTTACTCATTTTTTACACTTTTCAATATGGGTTTTCGGTTTAAATGACTAAAATTTTATATAAGATACATTTGAGAAATTGATACTCATTTAATTAAATACTGATGAAATAACTTAAAAAATTTAATTTTGAAAAAAAACTACACATTTCTTTAATAAGAATCGCTCCTACAAGACTGACATAACGGAAAAAAACAACGGCTTTGACTGTTTTATAACTTTTTACTAATTTTAAAACAAATTGGGAGTTTTGTAGGTACATAGTATGTACTATGTGTATGTATTTATTTTATAATGAAATTTATTTATTTTTTATTAAAAAAAAACATGTAAAAAACAAGTAAGAAATTATAGTCGGGCGAGGCCGACCATATAATACCCTACACCATTGACAAAAATATAATGTGATTTAGTTGCCATGATAAAGCATTTAAGTTGAATTGTACCTTGCCTTAGATATACATACTTAAGCCGTTTATTGTTGAATAAAATTGTGGACGTTTAAGTGCAATTTTGATGGGGGCTTTCCATAGGGGATAGGGTCATATGAGAACCTATTATTATGGAATTTGTTAGGGTCATCAAGTCTTGTATACAACTTGGTTTTTGCAGCTTTTTGTCGAGATATGAGTATATTAAACATAATTATGAACTTAAAAGCCTTATTCGGCGGGTTCAGTTGTATGGGGGCTAGGTGAAATAATGGACCGATGTAAACCATTTTCAACAGGCTTCGTCTACGGTACCATAAAATATCATGTGCCAAATTTCATTGAATTATCTCCAAAATTGCGACCTGTAGTTTGATTACAAGGTTTAAAAGCCCTATTCGGGGGTTCAGTTGTATGGGGGCTAGGTGAAATAATGGACTGATGTTAACCATTTTCAATAGGCTTCGTCTACGATACCATAAAAGATCATGTGCCAAATTTCTTTGAATTGTCTCCAAAATTGCGACCTGTAGTTTGATTACAAGTATTGCAAGCCCTATTGGGGGGTTCAGTTGTATGGGGGCTAGGTAAAATAATGGTCCGATCTTAACCATTTTCAATAGACTTCGTCCCTGGGACAATAGAAGATCATGTACCAAATTTCATTGAATTATCTTCAAAATTGCGACCTGTAGTTTGATGGACGGACATAGCTAAATCGACTCAGAAAGCCGATTGGTATACTTTAAGGTGGGTATAGGACCAATATTATTGTGCGTTACAAACATCAGCACAAACCCAATATACCCTCCCCACTAAAGTGGTGTAGGGTATAATTACTCAAAATCTGGTAAAATGAAAAAATATGATAAAATAATCAATATAACAACATGAGTTTATTGTTAAGTGTCCAAAAAAGTTGCAAGCACCAAAAAATTAATACTCATTTTTTAAATATTTCACCAGCTCTACTCATAGAAGATGTAAAATTAAAACCTCTTTATCTCAAAATGTTGACGTATAGGAAAAAAATAAAACTTGTTAATTATACAAAATATAATTATTCCACAATATATGTTTCATTCCAAGAGCAATCAAAAATTATTAATTTGTAAACTAGTGTTATTAAATATTTTTTATTCAGAAAAAATCAAATTTAACAATATAAAATGATTATAAAATTTAAACAATTCAATCGCAAATAGTCACTGGGATTACATTGGAATTAAATAGAAATACAAACATCCCAGCAAAAAAAAAAAATCTCCAAATTTTTGGTAATGAGTACTCTAGGTAATGTACATATGTAGTTATTTAATACAATACCTGGTAATGAGTAGTAGCTATCAATAACATTATTTTATTTTTTTAATAGAAAACAAGTTCGACTCCTGACATCAGTAGTTTTTTCCAAAAACGATGATTTATACTTTTATGTAAAAACTATTCGTAAAAGTACTAAAAATAACATGTTAATGGAGCACTGAGTAAGCGGATAGTCCGGGAAAGTCAGGTAAGCACATTTGTAATCAGTTATTTTTTGAACCTCGTCGAACAAAAATAGTTGGTTATTCACCAAAAATGTAAGTACTTCCACTTTGCTTCAATATACTTTCGTGTTTATCGGGTAAGTAAATTTTTTCCTGGGATGTGCTGTTTTTTTGTCGTCTACAGTTGTTTCTATTGTGCACATTTATTTTATTCTTCGCCCATATTATTAGAATTTTTCCTATTTTTGTTATTGTTTTGTTGCGTTGTACTTATTGTTCTGTCCTGTATTGTGTTGTTGTCAGATTTAATACACATTTTCCAATAAAGGCGCTTTAATAGTTACACCATTTGAGGTCTCTCCTTATGGTTTGTCCTTTTGGTGGGTAACGATTGAAATATGTGTGTGTGTGTGTGTTTAGTAAGTTTAAAATATAAATTCATATAAACCTCATACACACACAATCAAATACTTGTTGGAATTTATTTTCCTTCTGAATGGACCCAATAGGTTTTCAAGTGAAAATGTATCAATGGTACTAAAATCTATATATATATATATATACATAAGTACTTTTTTCTTGTTTGACATACGCAAATACATGCATTCATAATATCAATGTATGTCTTCTGCATTATAAGGTGAATTAAATTAATAAGTTTACTTATCCCAGGTATTTAGCACTGGCTTTGCCATAATGACCCTAAATAATGTATAGATTAGTAATTTTTAACCCAATATGAAAAAATGTATTCTTTGCAGTCTTAGAAAACGTATCGCATTTCGGAAGTATCACCCAGCACGGCCGGTATGTTTTAGTATATTTTAAGTTTGTATACATATTTGTATGAGTGCAATTACTAATGGCACCTTTAGCGACGGTGGGCTCATTTTTTATGACTGACTGACTCACTGGTCGAATGTTTGTCTAACTGTTGGGTTGATTAGATCGGATTGGATTGTTTAACTCGTTGTGCAGAAAAGAGTCACCTAGAATTGTAAGAATGTTTTGTTGGCAAAATAAAAAAAGGACATTTTTATAAGTATTTCAAATGGTTTGAACAGTTGTTGTCATTTCTTTTGTTATCTAAACAAATACAAATACAATAGTTGAAAATACAACAGTATTTTCAACTATTTCTCTGTTTTATAGAATTAATTAGTGGAATTCATAGCGGTTTTTGTGCATAATTATTGAAAATAAAATTTTAAGGAAATAAAAATGAAGAGGAAGAAAGAAAGTTATTTCGCTTATTGACGGTGTTTTGCTACTACTATATTTTTATATAAAACAAATACATACATATGTACATAAATTTTTTTTTTTTTTTTTTTTTGAGAAGGATATTTTTAATAAAAGTCGAAACTAAAACTGTTGATTTTACGCACAATTGATTTGTAAAATCAAAAAATCCATTTTGAAATGAACACAAGTTTTAAGTTTAGAATTAACACAAAATCTTTTTTGGGACAAAGACGTGACATAAATTGAAATATTGATTATATTTGCCAATAGTAATTCATGTTCATAATCGATTGTAAATCCGTTTATAATTTCCACAACATACTACATACATATGTAATTTTCCGAACCTTTAAAAAATAAAGGTACATTCTGGATCCTTATTATTGGCATAGTCGATTAAACTCCGTTCTGGAAACCTTCATTGTCTTAGGAACTAAAATCTTCAATAATTCTACCAGAAATTCTTTTTCGTTACTTGAAATTAGCAAAATCGATCAATATATAACGGATATATGAATTGTAGACATTACATAGAAAACACAAAAGATTTATTGTTATACGATGTTGCTATGCCCTTAATCTGAGTTGATTAAGACCGCCCGGCTGGCTGGCTGTCCATGTAAACCTTGTACGCAAGTACACGCCGCAATTTTCAAGATGTTTTGATAAAATTTGGACCAACCGAACAGGGAAGAATCCTATTGAAAATGGTTGAAGTCGGTCCATTATTTCACCTGACCTTCCGATTTGAGCTTCCTAAATCATAACACCGTCAAATATACTATCTCTCCAAAAATCGGCACAACTATGTTTTATATCAGCCCCCCATAAAAATGTCTTAAACCTCCAACATTGACTTATAACTATTAGTATCGCTATGAAATTCAGCATAACTAAATTTTATATAAAAATATAATTCTCCTCCAAATTTTATGAGGATCAGCCCATGTTTGACCCTAACTCCCACTAAAGCTTCTTTTAGAAAATTTGTTTTTCATCAATAAATTGCTTAAATACATCGAAATTAAAGTAAAATTCAACATAAAAGTTTATTTATGAAAAATAAATAATTTTTAAAATATACTCATGGTACAGGGTATCATATTGTCGGCCATTCCCGACTATACTTTCCTTATTGTTTTATTATACACAACATTTGTCACAGTTAATGGCTGAAATCGGGGATGGAACGAATTTATACAATAATTCAGATTAAAATTTAAAATTAACAAGAGGTTATACGGAGGCAAGCGGAAATATGGGCCTATCCATATAAATGTCCATAGATAGATTTGTCTTAACATTAAAGTTATTTAATCAGAATTTAATCGTCATACTACTATTTATAATTGAACTATCTGCGTGTACCCGGCGTTGCCCGGGTTTCTTGTAAAAGTAAAAGTAAAATTGTAAAAGTAAAGAATCTCTAATGACTTTTTTTGAAATTTAAATATTTTTCTGCCTTTTTTTAACCCTTTAAGTCATTTTCTGGACCAAAAAGTTCTTAAAATTTTAGAAATTGAAAATGAGCTTAAATTAGGAAATTTTGACTAATTTGTAGAAAAATTTAAAAAACTTTTTATGAGAAATTATACTGAAATCAGCATTTTCAATCACTGGTAGGGAACTAAGGACACTTTCAAATGATTTGAATTTTAGTGCCCCTGGTGTAAAGAGGCAAAAGTCTTCGGGAAATTTTATTAATTTCAAAAATACGTATCATTAACCTTATAAAATTTCAAGCGATTTTTTTTGCTGTTTGAAAAAGTACATGCAATTGAAAAAACTCTGAAACGATTATGAGAAATTCTGCACAAAATCATGAAAAATTTGGGCTCATTGATTTCAAATTCCTTTAAAAAGAACAAAATTACGTTTTTTCTGCCCTAGGAAAATATGAAGAATCCTTGAATATTGACAGAGAAAACAAAACTACTTTTAATTTGACAAACAATTTTGAGTTGTTCATTAAAGAGTAAAACCACCGTTTTTTCGACTTTGTTTCTCAAAAATACATCCGTTTATAAAAAAATATGTTTAAAAATATTATTTTTATTCATTAGCTTTTATGCTTTTATGGATTTAGACACCACTTATTAAATCATAAAAGATCATAAAGATCAAATATCGTTAGATATACAAAAAAGTTACCCAAATAATGAAGAGAGAAAGCTCTTTTTTCGTGGTAAAGCTTGAGTTGGCAATCTATGTGTATTATCTATGGATTTGTAGATTTAAATTTAAAATTCGAATTTTTGTGAAAAATGTAATATGTCTGTTCCCGTACTCGTTTGGGTTGCAAGTTTTTACAATAAGTCGTTCCCGTACAAAAATTTCAATGTATTTTGTTGTTTTTCTGACTATTTCTGACTAAAACCTGCAAAACTGACGAGTACGGGAACAGACATAATATGAATATATTATTTATCCTATTTTAGGAGCGGTTTTTGTTCAGTACTGCATACAAAAGTGACATCGTAGACATTCATTCGAGATCTAATATAGTTTTCTCGATCGTAGGAAACTACATCCGATTCTCTTTTAAAATTGTTATTTTCTGAGGATATACAGCAAATTAAAGGTTTTGAAATAAAAATTGTTTACCGGTGGAAAATATAAGTGGTGGGAGTAATATATACAGATCGACAACAATATAACCATAGAATATTACCGTAGAAGGCCAACTCTCCCGGAAAAAACCTAACTCAGCTGTCAAATAAACCTAACTCTAAATATGTATTAGTAAGATTTTCTTTAGAAGTGTTAGTGTATTAAAGCTTTTTACCACACATAAAATGCCCACATAGTTGCATAAAATCGGACGAAATAATAGTACAATGTTTTTATAGCATTAATTTTCTTATATTATTACATTTCGAATTGTCGATTGCATTTATAAAAGCATGTTAATATTTTTCATGCATTTTATATTTGCTAAAATGTAAATTTCTTTAATTTTTTCGATTTTCATAAATTTGTTTGCTACCAAAAAATGCTACTCTGCACCTTCAATTTGAAATAAGAAAAACAAAAAATGAAATGTCAAATAATTAAAAAATAATTTTTTTTGATTTGTGAAAATTAAAAAGTTTTTGATGAAGAAATTATAATAAAATAATTGTAAAAAAATAAAAAATGTGTGTTTGTGTTATAAAATTTGTGTCCGAATCGTTTTTTTGTGCGAATTTTGGAATTAAAATATTGAATATTTGTTGTTGTAGCTTTGTGTTGAATTCACACAGAACATGTAAGTGTGAAGAGAGAAAGCTCTTTTATTCGTGGTAAAGTTTGAGTTGGCTATCTATGTCATCTATGAATATAACTTTGATAAAAAAGCGGATTACAGGGTTTGAAATAAGAATAATTTTCGCGTGGAAAATATAAATGATGGGGTATACGAATCCACAACCGATTTTACGCTTTAGATGAAAATCGATTTTTGATAATAAATTAAATTGATTACAGATTTTAATTTTACCTAATCGTTAAGGACCTACAAACATATGTTAGAGTTTTCAAATAAAAATAAATTTTTGATTAAAATTTTAACTACCTAAATAATAATTCTTATATACTGAAAGAAGTATATATTATGAGCATTATAAATGTAACAAAAAATGGACGGAAAAAGGTCATTGCATTTCATTAAGATCATAACAGGCCCGAAATTAGTGGTATAGGTGTATTTATTCGGATTTAATGCATTAAACATTCTCTTCCTCAAACTAACCTAACCTTCCACGATAGAACTGTTGTCATGCAAAATTTCATGAAACATAAAATCCAGATCAAAAAGTTGATTTCATATAGCCTATTGTTCCACTTTAGAATATAACTATTAGTGTTCTAAATTTTATGAAAATCGGTTCAGCAGTTTGTCCGTGAATGCGTAACAAACAGACTTTCTCTGTCATATAATTATAGGATAAGATATAGATAAGGATAGTTTTATAAAAAGTGTGCGTAGAAAGGGGCGTGGCATCGGATCAAGTTCTTATATATAGCCTATAGTTCTTTCCAAGCTTATACCTATCGGTATGCAAAATTTCAGTTTAATCGGTTTAGTAGTTTTTGCATATTGTGATTGCAAAATTTGTGAAATAAGTTTTACAAAAAGTAGGCGTAAAAAGGGCGTGTCATCCGATCAAGATCTTATAGAGCCTATTGTCCCTCTTGGGGTTAGACCTATTAGCGGTCCAAATTTCATGTAAAACGGTTCAGTAATTTTGCCGTGAAAGCGTTACAAACAGTCTGTTTTATATATATATGTATATATATATATATATATATATATATATATATAGGATTATTGATCTTAAAGTAATTTTCAGAAGGTGACATTGTACTGGGGCTAGTGTCATATGAGAAGAAAATTGACTACAAAACAGAAATTTAAAATAAAGTGAAGCATATTGAAGCTGTGAAAAATTTTATTTCTCAAAATTAATCCACATTTATTCATTTTAAAACTTAATCATCGCACTGCCCAAACGGCTGAACCTAGAATCATGAAATTTTGACAGTAGATGTGTTTTTGGTTATATAGATCCACTAAGGAAATTTGTACATTTAGGGGTAAAAAAGGGAAAAAACGGGTAAAACAGGTTTTCTTAATTATCTTACCTAATATTAGTGATACAAGAAAAATTTTAAATGCATCTACTTCTACTCTTAAAAAGAGCACATGGGTGTCTGGTACTTTTTTGAAATTCGTACTTTTAAGGGGTGAAAATGTGTAACAAATGTGATTTTGGTACCTTTTTTGGACATTTATAACTTTTCAACTAATAAACAAAATAACATTTTTGTAAATATTTTGAATATATCTCCCAAAATTAGGAGACACCTGTTTTGTACTTTTTTAAAATTCAGCAATTTTTGGGTTTAAAAGGGAGAAGTCGGAGAGTTTCTGAGACAATTCTACTTTAAATTAATATATATTAAATTTATGAAATCACATAAAAATAAATTTTTATAAATAATGTATTCTTTTTCTTCTCATTTTTGGTCGCTTAATGTAACATTTCGAAATTTGCAACAACCCCGATTTCCTTTCGGTTGCAGCAATCGAGCCAGTATTTTGATTTGTACACTTTTTCTCATGTTCTCTTTAAATGAGGGGTTTAGTCAATCAATTATTGATAATTTCACAGTAGATTTTCTGTCTTCCTTATTCTGTAGTTTAAAACTATGTTAAAAGGCGAAAATTGTCATTAAATATTAAATTTAATATTTATTTATGATCAGAACATAACTATTTTACTTTTCTAAAATTAATTCAAAAATATATTGAAAATTTTATATTTTCATCAAATTTACCACTAAAGTATTGTTTAAAGTTTTCTCCTATCAAATTTAAGGTACAAAAAGTATTGGGCCAGACGAATATATTATTAAGAATTGTTTGTAATTCCTTTTTCGAAAATTATTTCTATCCAACTATGTTTTTATTGTATGCAAATTAGAGCCTTCATAGTGTCCTATGTATGAGTGTGTATGAATGTCTAAATATTAATACGATTTCTTATCTGATTTCAAAGTTTTTAAACCTTTTTATGCACATGTCCACAAGTATTTTTCATACTTGCTTAAACACACACACACAAAACCAATTCTATCATTTGGTGCAATACTGGCATAACTAAAAAAATATAACTTTGAGAAAAACGGATTTGAAAGCAAATCATGAGATTTGACAAAATAGTCTTGGTTTTGATATTAGAGATTAATATGTTTCTAATTTAAATTAAAATTAAATTTTTATTGATCAAATTGGTGCATTTTTACAAATATTTAGATAGAACTATTTATATTAAGTTTTCAGAACTCTATATATTTGAGTTATTCTAGTCTTGTAGTAAATCAGTTTTTTAATTTATTTGTGTGTGTTTTAATATTTGGGTTTTTGTTACATTTTCCAAACGAAATATTTTGATTCTTTTTGCAAATTTAACGCAAATGTATCGCATGAAGTAATATTTATTAACTACACCAATAATTTTTTTCTCTATATCTTGTTAATATATGTTTGAAATTTCATTGCCTCTTAAATAGTTTCGTAATTTTTTAGCACAAAGATAATCGTTAACATATGGATCGCCGAATACACTTAAAATTATAATAAAAATGTCAAAATAAAATCTTACTTTGGCAATTGTAGTTTCTTCCAGCTGATTTTTGGCAATTTTTCATTTTCAAGATAATTACAAAAAACAAAATATTCGCACGCCGATTCAAACACCAATTTCTGGAAATCTGAGGTCGTATTTCGATTAGACTAATTTAAAAATGTTGTTAATACTAGGAAAATAGGTTGTGGGAAGGAGTATAGAGGGAGTAGTGTTTGTGGACATTTGATTTAAATCTTCTTATATCGAAAGTGGCAGGGATTACCTCTGCAGGAAGTTTATTCCACATACGTACAGTGCGGCTGAAGAATGAATTTTCCCTGTTGTGTGTTGTGCGGTCCACTGGCCAATCTACCACAAATGGGTGTGTTCTTTAAGAAAGACGTGTGTTATGCATGAATATGCGGGTATCGGGAACAAGTTCCCTAATTTCAGAGGAACACATTCCATTGTAGTATCGATAGAACAGTGAAATACACCCCACGTTGCGAATCAATAGAGTTGAATACCCTACTGTCACAGATAAGTACCTTCGTCCTCTCCTGTACGCGGTCGAGTAGCTCCAAAATAGACTTCGAAGCTCCGCCCCATATATGAGAGTTGTATTCCATTTTCGGTCGGATATAAGTGCTGTAAATAGTAAGAAGAAGTATGTCTTACACCGTTTCAAAAAACCGAGACACTTGAATGCTTTTTCGACACTTGAAAAATGTGTTTAGTCCAGCGGACATCGCACTGAATTTTCATGCCCAGAACACCAAGAGTTTCCGATTCCTTAATATTTACACTACCCATATATATATATATATATATATATATATATATATATAGATGGTCTCTAAATACTTGACAAGATGGAAATTCCTATTGGGCGATAATTTTTAGGAATTGGCGTTACATTAGCAATCTTCCAGCATGCAGGAAATGGTATAGAATGCTGAAAAGATTAGCTAATGGACGAGCTAGCGACTAGAGCACTGCTTCGCATTGCCATCTGGTCCAGGAGACTTGTTTATGTTGAGATCTGTTAAAACCCTTTTAATGGGACGCGCTCGAAATAATATACTTGGCATAGTTACTGATACCTTTTTATACTTTTGCATGTGACCTTTTTTCATCATGATATTTATGTTGTTTCTGTTACAAATAAAGAACAGTAAGCTAAATAGTACAGTCGGGAATGACTTATTTAAGCAATGACCGACAGATATATGTACATTGCATGTACTTACTAAAGCAATTTATAGACAAAAATGAAAAAGTATACAAATCTTAATGAAATTTGGTGGATTTACATATGTTTGAATAAAACTTACATATTAATGCCAAATTTTAACAAATTACTAGTGTTTATAAGTGAATTATGAAATTTTAAATAATTTTCAGATAAAGGTTTTTGTATGTTTTTGGCTCATCTAAAGTTTAGATCTGCCAATTTTTGAATAAATATAAGTAGATTTAACAAAATTATAAGCTCTAAAGCGATTTTCGGAGATCCCGTTGTATGGTATCTAGATGAAGTAATAGTCCGTTTTTAACACAACAAATTAATTTTCACTGTGTATTTTTGTAAAAGATTTTGTTTGAGAATAGATTTTTTATAACTTTTAATCAGAATGACAAATTAATAAAATGAAACCCCTTTTCATTTTAAAGAATACGGATTAAATTGACTAAATATTTTTATTTGGGAATTGGTTAAATAAATAAGATTTAATCTAATAGATATTAAGTCTCGTGATTTGCCATTTTGTCTTTTTATTCAATATTTGTATTTTATATGCGGTATAAAATATTTTAGTATTCACCGGCTCAACACATTACTCTGACCTCAGTATAATTTGTGAAAAATAAAATATCTCCATTTTTATTGAAATGGACCTCAAAAATTCCACTATTCTAATAAATAAATTTTAATTATTTTTCCCGCGATAATCAAAATTATGGAATTTTTTAGACCGATTTCGAAAAGATTTCAATTAATGATCACTAAAAAACGGGACGTAAACTACTTCGAAACTGATTTACTTCTCATGACCTAGAGTTATTTCAACTGATGTTCACATAAAAATCAGATGTTAAATACCTCTGAATATATTTCTAACTTCAATAAACCAATAGTCAATTTCGTATCAAGTGAACCCATTCAAAGAATCGATTTGAATAAAATTTGCGCCATGGTTAGTACTATTGGGTAGTAGAAATAGATATCTTAATTCCTTTTTTTGCTGAAAAAAACCTTATATGATCAAAATGTCCTTCTTTGACCCCCTCTAATTCCGGAAGTTCTTGACCAATAAAGCTGAAAATTTGTGTCTGGCCTACCTAACATTGGCGCAAATCGATATTTTGAGTTGGGTCACTTGACACGAAATTGCAACAATACTAAATCCTAAATTTCTGTGAAATACCTGGAAGTGCTATTATAAGTAATTCAAAATTTTTATGTCGCTGGACCTTCCTATTATGAAGTTTGTTTAACATTAAAAATAAGTCATGTCGGAAACCTATGTATATTTTTTATTTATACCAAATATTTTGTATTGTAAATGGTCGAAACCTGTTTAATTTAAATCTAAACGAGGGGACTTCCAAAGCTAAAAGATAATTTTTTTATACCAAAATATTTATTTGGGACACATTTGTTTTTCAATATATACATTGAATTTCACGTTAAAGTTTAAAAAATTAACTGTAAAATGCCAAAAAAATACTCATTTTGCGTAAATCGTTATATTAACGCAATTTTCGTAAATACAAGGCAAAGTTGAAACTTCAAGGTTTCAATTTTCGTATCATTAACGATATGTATAACTTTTTACTAAAAAATACGGTTTAATCGGATAATTTTTTTCTTATAAAATTTACAATTAATTTTTACACTCTCTATATGAATAAGTTTGTTGCTCCTTTAGTGTTATTTTATGAGTTGAAAATATGATTTATTAATTTAAACAAATAAAATAGAAATTTCATATAATTTACCCCAATTACAACAAATACAACAAAACTACTTACACAAACACATTACAACTTACAACATAATAATTTGTTGTTAAAATCAATTCAAATTATTAAAGCATCAGTGATCAGACCCAAAAATAAAAGTTGGCGCTAAAATTTGTGAATACACACACATTAAACACATACATAAGTAATATCTTGTTAATCTTTAAGGACTAAAGATGTTGGTTTTCAGCATTTAAAGGAATGTCTTGGTTTTGATTACTAACAAGAATATACATATGTATCATGTAGCTGAAAGAGTATATTTAAAATTATTTTTGAAAGATGACCAAAATATAACTAGTTTGTTCTTGCTTATGTCCAAGCTTCGCCACAGAGTTTGATAGACATTCGAATCACGTCTCCTCTATTGCTGTATGAATCAGAGGTATTCTCAAAAAAATCTGATTCGGATATCTTTACCTATAAGCGTTAGTTTTGATTCATTCTCCAGAATTGGAGAATGCCCTCTCTCTTACCGTGGTTTTGGCGTGGGATTTGGACGATTTCTTACACAATTAAGAAAGCTAAAACATAAATGTATTGGAGTAATTGTTTAGGATTTAAGAAAAAGACACTCTTATCCCGGATAGAATTGCTCCAAACTTTGCTTTAATTGGATTCCTTTAAAAAAGTGTCCTGGATAGACGGCCTTCAGCCAAGCGCAGGGGTTTTAAACTCTGGTTTATTTTGAATACCGACTTCGGTAAATAAAGCCTTTTGTTAATAGTTAATAATTTTACCTATGGAAAATGTGACACTCTTGAAAGTGACACACGTGCATGGACACTATGATTTTTTTAAATGTGTCATAACGTCCATGGAAATTATGACACCCCCACCATATGGGGGGAAGGATAAATATGGGACTATCCTTTACATTAAAGTTATTTATACAGAATTTTATCGTGAGACTAGTGTTTATTATTGAACTTGGACCTTCAAGTCATTTTCAAAAAGAGACTTTGAATGAGGGCTGGGGTCAGGTGAGGCCCGATCATTTCGAAAATCGTCAGTATCATTTAGATTTATACAAAACTAAATTTCGCCGATTAGAACATTTAACATAATTATGAACTCAAAAGCCCTATTCGGGTGGTATGGTTGTATGGAGCTAGGCGAAATAATGGACCAATTTCAACCATTTTCAATAGGGTCGTCCTTGTGTCAATGGAAGCGTATGTGCCAAATTGTATCCAATTATCTTGAAATTGCTACCTGTAGCGGTAAGCGTCTCAGAATTCTGAGTGATTCTGAGCCGATTGGTACACTTTAAGCTTTTGGTTTTATACCCTTCTGACTATAGTGGTGTTGGGTATAAATATATTCACAATACTATAGAACAATAATCGGTCTTTTTTAAAACTATTTTTGATGAAGTGTCAGGAGACTTTCAGACTGAGGTTGAAAATGTTAAGAGGCAGATGTAACAAATTCGGTCGAAAATACGTATTAAAATCATGAATATTAATAAGTACATAATATGTACTAAATAAGTTTATAATTGAAAATGTGTCGCTACTACAGTGATCGACTCGGTTTTTCAACCGGTTTTTTCTGCTTTAGCAGTGTCGGTTTTTTCTAAATGTTGATTTTTCAAATATCGAATAACCCGGTTTTTTTACTTTTTAAAAACCGGCTTCGAATACTTTTATTTGCTTTGTATTCAAAGATTATTTAAATTAAATTTTGAAGTAATTAATAATACACCCCGTCTAAATTTTAAAAATAATGCAGGAACTAGAGTATATTTTTCTAACATGCCTTTTATTAAACTTTTCGATTTTTCTTGTAAAATTTATTAGAACATACTGTTTGATAAAATTTGATCAATCTTAAGATTATATTCCAATTACAATAATTAATTTGCCGCTAAAATGTTATGTAAGTGTTGGAATGCCTATGAATTTGTTTAAACGGGGATTTTAGAATAAGCTAGGGTTACATAGTGCATGAGGCCATAACTCGGTGCTTTTAAGCAAAAAATACTTAGTTCTTTCAATCTTTAAAGGCGAGTTCAGAGCCTAAATACTTGTACATATTTAAGTTACTATAGACTCTTATTTAATAACAAATTCTCATAAACATTTATAATTTCATCATAACTATTTAAGGAATAAAGTCTTTTAAAGTTCTGCAAATATTAATGTATATTTTCGGTTGCTTTATTTTGTTGCTGATTTTTTTTGGTATATTAAATATATTTTATATATATTTTTATATACATACATTCATCTCTATTATATAAATAAATATGTATGTATGTAAATAGTATATTATTTCAAGTGTGTTTTAATGTTTTGTTAGTATGTATTAACTTGTAACGGTTTTATTTAAGAGGGATGAATTTTATAAATAAAAATAAAAAAACAAAAAGATTTTTCTCAACTTCTTTTTTTTCGATGTTCATGTTCAGTTGTTGACACACACAAATAAACGTTACGACAAGGAACAGTAAATACAGGACAATATTAACAAAATTAAATTGTTATTAATCAATTTTGTAAACACGCACACATCGATACACACAAAATCATTAAACACACATACTACTTACCGAAATACATGCTGTACATAAATGTTGTGGCTGTGTACATAAAATATTGAAGTCTTAAAATTCTGTCATTTAAATTTTTGTAATCGGCAATTTAAAAATCTGTTTATCAGTTTTTTTCGAATTTCAAAGTATGAATATGCACCATGGGGCAAAATTTCGAAATAAAAACAATTTTTTATGTGTGTGTGTTTGTTTGAAGTCTATAAACTGATAAGCAATGGACCGATTTTCTTGAAATTTTAACAGTGTCTCCTATATTCTTTGATGAACTAAGCACCACGCCCACATACAAAATAAGTATTAAAAGTCATATACACACATATGTATATGAGAAACATCTAGAATCCATAACTTATGGTGAACTAGTATTAGTGGGCGTGGCGCCGCCCATATAAATTAAATACTTTTATTCGTATACTTGGGTAGCTATAAAAGCTATAGTCACCAACATTTGTACGAGTACCTTAATTCCAAAGTATTTAAGCAATTTATTGATAAAAAAACTAATTTTCTAAATGAGGCTTTATATAGGAGTATAGGTCAAACATGGGCCGATCCTCATTAAATTTGGGAAAAGGATATATTTTTAAATAATAGTTAGTTATGTTGAGTTTCATTGCGATACAAATGGTTACAAGTAAATTTTAGACGTTTAAGACATTTTTTGAAGGGGGGTTTGTATGGGGGCTAGAGTCAAATAAGGGCCGATCATTACGAAAATCTGCAGTGTCATTTATACTTATATAAAACTTATTTGTGCCAATTTTTAGAGAGATAATAGTACATTTGACGTAATTATGGCATAAAAAGCCCAAATCGGGAGGTACGGTTGTATGGGGGCTAGGTGAAATAATGGACCGATTTCAACTATTTTCAATAGGCTTCGTCCTTGTGCCAAAAAACATGCTTGGTCCAAATTTTATCAAATTGTCTTGAAAATTGCGGCCTGTACCTTGCGCACAAGGTTTACATGGACAGCCAGCCAACCGGTCAGACTTACGCACATGTCTTAATCCACTCAAAAAGTGATTCTGAGTCGATCGGTATACTTTAAGGTGGGTGTAGGACCAATATTTTTGTGTGTTACAAACATCAGCACAAACGTATAATACCCTCCCCACTGTAGTGGTATAGGGTATAAATATTGGCAGATAGTAGACGAGAAACCTCCCCTATGAAAGTAAATATTAAAATTAGATTGTTTGGGAAACTAGAACAGCTACAGTTTAAGAGTAAGAATGTTTTCTGTATAAATATTAAGAGCAAAAGTGGACTAGCAAATAATGGGTTATAATTTTAAAAAATCCTAAAAACTATAAACTTTGAACCTCGATAAAATCTAAACCGTAACGAATTTAGAAATTTAAATTTCTTCTTTACAAAAAGAATGTGAGTACAGAACTTCATCGAAATCGAAGATGGTCATGTTCAAAATCCTACTTTTTTGTTGGAATTTTTTTTTTTAATTACTCTATTTTCATTTAAAATATTCATATAAAAAATATAAAAACAAAGCCTGTCGAAATATAAAATTCTCGAACCCGATCTATTTTAATAAAGTGAAAACCCGGTTTATAGTTTTCTATTTAAACTGAGCAACAACAAATTTCCTAAAAGGCCAAATAGCTTGACAAACATACCAATATTTTACGTTTGTGCAAGTCTGTTGTGTAGTGTATGACGGTTTTCGTGTTTGTACAAATGCTTGCATTATGTTTGTACATAAATTAAAAAATTTTGATTTTTACACAAATATATTGAACTTTTATTAAACCTTTTGTATGATTTATATTCATTAATAACAATTTTTTTCAAATTTTCCATTTATAAGAAAAATTGACCTCTGTACCTTTGCAAGTCCACAAAAAAGTGAAAAAATGGTGTTTGTACGAGCAATGTTTGTGTAGTGTGTGTGTGAATAAAAAAAGTATGTTTGTCAAGCCACTTGTGTAGTCTATTTGGGCCTTAAATTGCTAACAAAAACATTCATGTTCTAAAGAGTAATTTTTAAAAAATTTAAATTCGAAAATTATATAAAAAGAGAAAAATTTTAATTTAAAATTAATAACTCAAGTATTATCTTACCGATTGTTTATTTTGAATGTTAACTGGTCCAACATTAATGATTTCTTTAAATTTCCAGACATTTCCTTGTACTTTTCCTTAATGAAACCTTTAACACAAAAATACCCTTATATAAATAATTATGCACATAAACATACATATGTACTTTAGGGTTATAACTATTTTTTGGGAGGTAAAATACCACAGCACTATCTTATTGCCAACACTGTTCTGATAAAAAAAAAAAAAAACAATTTTTTAGGTCAATTTATTTAAAAAACTTCCCGCGCCGAAAGCAATTTCTAAAATGCTTTTATTCGATATTTTTACTAAAATTATATAATTTTCATATTAAGTCATACTATTGTCTAAAATATGCAATATTATGCCGATTTATTGAATTTTTTTAACATTGTTGTATATAAGATAATGTAAAAAATTGCAAAATTATTAGGTAAAATATTAATTTTGCACATTTAAAAAAAAATGATATTTATACAAAACTTTATCGCGTTTGGTGCGGGAACTTTTTTGACGATCGCGAAAAAATAATATTATATTCCGTATCATATGTTCAAGCTCTACAAGGTCTTGCTATGGTATTTTTGATATCCGCAAAAATTGCAAAAAGTAATTACCCTAATGTACATACATACATATGTATGTTGAAAACAATTGTATTTAGAAATGGTTTTCTGGAACGCTTAAAAATATGTAATTTATTTTCATAAATTTAATTTACTTCAACTTCAGTGAACATGACCTTATACATACATATTTACTTAAGAATTTAACATAATTAAAATTTTTAAAGAAATATGAAAGTATAGTCAGGTTTTGCCGACCATACGATACCCTACACCAGTTATGAGTGTATTTAATATGTGATTTATAACCATCACTTTCGTGAAAATGGAATGTCTATACATTGTAGAGCACCAAAATATCAATTTTCTTTGGAACTAGTGAAAAATTTTAATTCAATCGTATAACGGAACCTGTGCCGGAAATCGATTAAAAAGTGTTAAAATTAGGCCAATAAGAAAAAATAATGCAATTAAAATTATATATTTTTATCATTCGAATTAAGTCTTATTTCCTGTTATAAGCTCAAAATTAGAAATTGTTTGAGACCAATTTCAATAGAATTGAAAAATATCTTTAATGAAAAATCATACTCAGGACACAAGTGAGGGGATATCCTATGTGACAAAAACGGAAGATAAGACTTATTTCAAATTGACTATAAATCCCTTAAAGGAAAAGGGCCCATTTTTGTAAAAAAATATTTAATTAAAATTTTTAAAATATTTTTTCAAAGATTGAAGAAATAGCTATCTAAAGTCCTTCGGGCAATTTTGACTGGGACCAATAGGTGAAAAGTTACACTCATTTAAAAAAACTCTGTATGACCAAATTGTCGAACTTTGACCCCTTTGGCACAGGGTATACAGAGGCGTCACGAGCAAAAAACTATTTGCATCTTTTTCAACACAAGTTTCACACTATTTTTTAACTGTAGTTTATATATATCTTCATGCATAAGTTTCGCAAAAGC
The DNA here is from genome assembly GCF_015586225.1 of Lucilia sericata. NCBI lineage: Eukaryota > Metazoa > Arthropoda > Insecta > Diptera > Calliphoridae > Lucilia > Lucilia sericata. Next base: position 3,596,254 of record NW_023994042.1, read on the forward strand.
TGGGCACCAACTGATTTTAGACTTTTTTAAACGTCAAGTAGGCAACGTAACAAGTCCACTTTTTATAGAAATTGAGATTTTGATGCAGAATGGTAGTATAACTTGAAACACACATGATGTAATCAAAAAATTACCTTTTTTATACTTTAAACATGTACTTTTGATCCGGTAGGTAAACGTGTTAAGTCCTCAAAACAATAAAAATATACAAAGAAAATGTGCTAAGACCTTACAATTTGCTATTATAAACGCATTAATTGGTCATGTAAAAAGAAATATCAATAATTTTATACATCAACGTCTAGGAAATAGTGTGTAGTTTGTAAAATCTTCAATTGAGTAAGAAATCATGGAATACTTTTTTAAAATATAGTAAAACAAGTAAATATTGACAATAAACTGATTTTCTTTAAGAGGGATGATATAGAGAATAGCTTAAGTTATGGACCGAATGTCATAGTAGTTAATAAAGAAATTTTGATTCCTATAAAACTTGTTTACGTTGAATTGAATCGCTATACTGCTATTTTAAGCCAGTTGTGTGCTTTAAAGTCGTTGGGGTAGGGTCACACATTGCCCTATCCTCAAAAAATGTTGTAAATAGTGTTTGGGTCCCATAAAACTTGTTTATGTCGGATTTCATCATTATTCTGCTACTTTAAAAACAGTTATAAGCGTTAGAGTAATTTTTATAATGGAGCTATGGTCAAATATGGACCGATGCTCATTAAAATTAGTGTAGCAATTTAAGTTCATTAAAGTTTTTTCTATATAGAATTTCAAAGCTATACTGACAGGTTTAATGGATTTATGAGAGCTAAAAAGAGCTTTCTGAAGGGGATCTTATATGGAGGCAAGTACAAATAAAGTCCGATGTCCGCCATTCTTTACTATATAATTTTTCAATACAAAAAAATAACTTGTTCCAAATTTGATCACGATTACTAGCTTCTCAACATGTTTATTTTTGTTTAATCTCTTCTTCGTGCAGCCGCTTGTATGAGGGCTATACGAAATAGTGGACCTACACTAACAAAATTTTAAACACTTCGTCCGAAGGACACAGCAAAATATTTGTATCAAATTATATCAAATTATCTTCAAAATAGAACATGTATGTAAGGAAAAAGTTATAAGCAAATGTGCTAAGTCCAGCAAAAAATAAAAGTTCAGAAAAAGAAAACGTGCTAAGTCCTAAAAAAACCGCCATAAATATTCAACAGCACTATTTTTTACTACCGATATTAAAAAAGGAGAAATCTAAAAAAAAAACAAGTAAGAGTGCTATATTCGGCTGTGCCGAATCTTATATACCCTTACCATAGTGTATTTAAAAATTCATTTTCCCGACTATCATTATTATAGCAATAGCAAAACATAATGAACAACAACAACGCTAAACGAAATAAACACACAAAAAATAAAATACACAAGCCAGTAAAACCAACAGACATCCAAACATACGAAACGAAATACAGAAAAAAACAAAATACACAACGCAATGAAACCAACAGACATCCAAACATACGAAACTGAATACACTAAGAAACAAAAACAACATACACAAGGCAATGAAACACACAGCCATTCAAACATACGAAATTGAATGTACCAAGAAACAAAAACAATATGTATGCACAAGGCAATGAAACACACAGCCATCCAAACATACGAAACGAAATACTCAAAAAAAACAAAAACAAAATACAAAGGCAATGAATAAGCAGTGTTGTTGTTGTTTATTTTTTATGAAAATTTCAGAGGTTGTCTCGGATTTTTGCTTATATCTCCGTTGTTTATGAACGGATTTTGCTGATTTTAAATAAGAAACTTCTCGAAAGCATGTCTGATAGAATTATTGAAGATTTGGATCCCGAAGATATCTGGGGTCTTCAGAAAACTGATTTCAACAGACAGACAGACAGACAGACGGACATGGCTTAATCGACTCCGCTATCTATAAGGATTCAGAATATATATACTTTATGGGGTCGGAAAATTATATTTTGGAAATTACAAACGGAATGACAAACTTATATATACCCTTCTCACGAAGGTGAAGGGTATAAAAAATACGTTTACAGATTTAAAAAATATGAAATACAAGAGAAGCTATGAAGTTTTTTGCTTCTCCTGTAAAATTTTCAAAAGAGGACTTGTTACGTTTGCGTACTAAGCTAACGACATATCATCGAAATCGATTTTTTGAAACTGATGTCTTTCGATCGGGATGAAATTTCCACCAACGTTAGTCCTATCCCAGCAGATCGGCGGGATAGTCCCGTACTGACCACTTAACCTGCACAGAGGGAAAAAGAAATATACACGCCTGAAACTGTTTATAATTTTTCAATACCATCCGTTGTCAAAGTATGTACATTAGACCGACTCACTCTGTGTGGAAAGTAAAAACGTGTTTTTGTTACCCCTCTCAAAATTTACCTTGCTTTGTTTTATGATGATTCCCAAAATAATTTAAGTCTAACGATGACCGTTCGTGAGCTAGACCAAATTTAAAAAAGGTATTTTTGAATTATATTTTTCAAATTTTAGTTTTGTTTTGAAACAATATATCCAATATGGGGTATCGTTTGAAAGGGGTTTTAAAGCCGCGTCCAATGATGTATTAATCATAAATAACCGTCTGCTCATATTTGTCATATTCCAAAAAATTATAATTGTTAGGTTTTTCATTAATATAAATAAAATTAATTCACAATTTTGCACCACTAGACGGGGCTTCAAAAAAGCTTTCAAATGATACCACACAATTGCAAATTTGAACAAATAACTAAAAAGAGACGTTTTTGTAAACGGTCCAGCTCACGTACGGCAACCGATAGACTAGAAAGATTTTGGGAACCATCATAAAACGAAACAAAGATTTTTCTAAGCTGGGTAAAATATTTAATTGAACATGAAAAATTGTGTCCCCCATAGGATATTTTCTTGAAAAATGTCCAGCTCACGAACGGACAACACTGAACCCAAAATATTTTGGGAAACATCATATTACATAACAGCGAATATTTTGATGGTGGTAACTCAAGCACCATTTTTTGTGAGTCGGTCTAATATATATACGTACAACAACACTATGTAATGTTGACAACATTGCAACAATTCGTTGTCGAAATCTAAATTTTATACACATCCTTTGTCTAATTGTTAACAAACGTGGTAAGCTCACTATTGGCAACGGATTGTTTGTCAATAGTGAGACAACGGATGTGTATAAAATTTAGATTTCGACAACGAATTGTTGCAACACTACATAGTGTTTTCGTACGTATGTATATACTTTGACAACGGATGGTATTGAAAAATTATAAACAGTTTGGTGTCAATTTGGTACCAGGCGTGTAAATTTCGTTTTCCCCCTGTGTACCACTTATGGTAGATGTGTAAATATATAATATCTACATTCTGATGTACAATGGAAAAAAACAATTTTTAAGTGTCCCCTCATCGTTTACCTAGGGTACAGTAAAGGGACGACTGTCTTCGCTCTCATTTACGAAGAGTACGTTGGTGACGAATAACTCAATATATAGAAATTAGTGCCAACCATATGGTTATATGGTTAGTGTAAATAACTTAAAAATTGATTTCGGGATTTTTATTATTTTTTCAAATAAGTTAAAGAGTTTCTTATCGTGCTTTCAACCCCAATTTTTAAATAAATTCACTGTAATGTATTGATGGTGGGGAAGCTAGTTCCTATGCGCATTTCGCCGGTTGCTTAAGCCAGCTCATCAGGAAACCTTTCCCAATATTTTAGGAAAACTAGAAATGTCTTATGAAAGAATTATTTTAAACTCAATAAGAATTCAAAACGCATCTTTCACAAAACATTAAAGTTTTGACAAAACACCAACAATAACAGTGAGTTTATTTTTTCTTACATTCCTTTCTACACTTGGCTGGTTGTTTTCCAACTCTAAATGCAGTTGTAAGGGAAAAAATAAAAACAAAATAAACAACTTCTATTTTGTTGTTTTTTTTTTTTAAAAACAACAGAATAGGGTATTCAGTTTTAAATGCACGGGCACTTGCAAATTTAATTTAAAAATTGATTTCGGGATTTTTATTATTTTTTCAAATAAGTTAAAGAGTTTCTTATCGTGCTTTCAACCCCAATTTTTAAATAAATTCACTGTAATGTATTGATGGTGGGGAAGCTAGTTCCTATGCGCATTTCGCCGGTTGCTTAAGCCAGCTCATCAGGAAACCTTTCCCAATATTTTAGGAAAACTAGAAATGTCTTATGAAAGAATTATTTTAAACTCAATAAGAATTCAAAACGCATCTTTCACAAAACATTAAAGTTTTGACAAAACACCAACAATAACAGTGAGTTTATTTTTCTTACAAAAAAAAAAAAAAAAAAAATAAATAAACTCACTGAACACCAACAATAACAGTGAGTTTATTTTTCTTACAAAAAAAAAAAAAAAAAAAAAAATAAACTCACTGTTATTGTTGGTGTTTTGTCAAAACTTTAATGTTTTGTGAAAGATGCGTTTTGAATTCTTATTGAGTTTAAAATAATTCTTTCATAAGACATTTCTAGTTTTCCTAAAATATTGGGAAAGGTTTCCTGATGAGCTGGCTTAAGCAACCGGCGAAATGCGCATAGGAACTAGCTTCCCCACCATCAATACATTACAGTGAATTTATTTAAAAATTGGGGTTGAAAGCACGATAAGAAACTCTTTAACTTATTTGAGTAAATAACTTTCTTTTACGTGTGCATTGACTCCTTGTCGAACTGCTGGGATTAGATAGTAGTTTAGACACAATTCAACAAAATCAGTCAAGAACTTTCTGAGTTACAGTGGGTAACTCAATCTTTCGGAAAGAATATTAAATCAATTATTTTGATTTTTTTTTTTGCAAAATTAAAATTTTTTGAACTTTTTTTTCCAAAATGGTTTATTTAATCCCGATCGGAAACGTCGGATTTAAAAGTTGGTTTACTTTACAGGAAATCCCTCATATGCTGTACAGTGGGTCCGAATCTAAATTTTTGAAAAATAAATCTAGTATTTCGAAGAAGTATTTCAGGATCAAATATTGGTAAAACCATAGGTTTTATTTTAACAAATAGACATTTAAAATTTATTAAGTAAACTCACTACAAAAACACGATTTGTGAGAGATGCACTTCTTCAAATTAATAAGCGATATGTTGTTTTGATCCCGCCGATACAAACATTTCACATCTTCCCTTATAATTTTATTTTGTGAAACGATTTCTGCATAACAATTTTGTTATAAATTTTAAAATTCAAATAATATTGAATTTGATACTTACGTTTGCACTATAAATATTTGTAGTTGAATTTAATCGTTATGCAATATTTATACAAGTATTTCATAAAATTACTTTTTTACTTAAAATTCGTGGCACACACATTTAAATTACTATTAAGTAGTAAGAACTTTTTTCTAATGATTTTTTTTTTTCATCACAAATTATAGCTGTTATTACTTTATTACTCATTTATGCATCACTTGGGACAATTATTATTGTTAAACTTTTATTGGTACTACCGGGTATAATTTTGATTAATTTTTTCCACTATTTAATTTCAATTTAATTCCAACGCGACAGGGTTAATGATGACGATCATCATCATCACTATCATCATTATTAGTGTTGACGTTTGTGTAGAACATTAACATTTGCATATTGCAGACAAACAACACTTTTTTTAATATATTTTGCTATTTTTCACATGTACTATAATTTATTTCTCTGACATACGAGCAAGTATTTGAAACAAGAAAATTAGCGAGAATATGAAACCTTTTTTTTTTTTTGATTTAGTATTTAAATTATTTCACTTTAAATTTCCACTGTAGTCGTCAACAAGTTCAATATGAAACAACAATTACTAACAACGGTAATGAAAATGAATAAATATAAAATTAACAACAACAACAACAACAAAATTTTAATAACATAAAGTGTTTTATATTTATTTAATTAGAATAAAAAACAGACACTGAACGGTCGAACTTCTTTTATTTTTATTTATTCTTCCGTGCATTCTTCTTCCGAATGCTGCGCCAAGTGACTTTTGTTTTTTAATTAATTTAAATATTTTTATCTCACAAAAATACCGTTATTGTTGTTGTTTGTCTAACAACATTTATCTGATTAGAAAGATTAAACAAACATAGAAATCTATTCAAACGATAACTTTTGACTATTTACATCTATTTTGGTATTTGAAACAAAAACAAAAAATGAGTAATTATTATAAAAAAAATAAACAAAAAAAGAAAACAATAAAAATAAAGAAATAGACCTTTAAACAAAATAAGAATTTATATGTATTTTGCAATTATAATGACACATCTTTAAAAAGAAATATTAAATGGTAAAAGAATCTCCAAAATAAAAAAACAAAGAAAATTGTCATGTTTAAATTTAACACTTTCGCACTATTTGTTTGTAGTAGGTATTTTTTACATTTTGTATTTATTTAATTATTAATTACACGACACGGCACAACCAACAAAAAATGTGCTCAACAAATACCACAAGGCGTATACGCAATTTCCGTTACGTGTTTCGTACGGTCGAGTTTACTGGCGGCAACTGAATTTGTGCCGAACGAACCTTTGAGTATGAACGTTAAATTTCCAGCAGCAACATGTGAATTTTAATTCAACAGTTAGGAAAAAGCTTTCTGTTAAGTCTAACAGTGTTTGGTTTAATAAGCTTCTCTGTAAATGCATTTAAACGAAACTAACGGTTGTAGGAATAGACAACAACTTGTTGATATAATCGTCTATTGGTCAAGTAATGAGGCAGGAGTCATTAAATGAAAACTTTTGACCAAGTATGTAATTAAGTTTTTTTGTCTATGGAGCCATAAGTTTCTACATAAATATATCGTTCATTTACTTGAAGACTGCTGCAACTCAAGAACGGAATATTTTTAAATTTTAATATAAAAACTGGATTTAGAAAAATAACATCTGATATAAATACGTACATCAGGGTTATAAGCAAAATTAGGCCCTATCACTACGCGGTAGCCAGTAGTGTTCTTTTCTCTGGTCATTCCGCAGATAATCGATTTTACGAATTTATATGTATTTTTATACCATCCACTATCATCAGTGGTGATAGAGGGGGTATATAAATTTGTCATTTCGTGTATATTCTGGATCCTTATAAAATTCTGAGTCGATTTAGCTGTGTCCGTCTGTCTGCCCCAAACACTCTCACGTTAAAAGTAAGCAAAGCAAATCAGCAAAATCCACTGAAAATATTCACTATTATCCTAAGCAGTTTGTTATTAAAAATCAGCCTAATCGGTCCACAACATAAAAAGTTTTGAGTAAAAATTTCAGACGTTTTTTATCCTAATTCTTGAGTAGTTTTCTCAGAAACTACTAAGAATAATGGAATAAATTTTCTCACGTTATTTTATTTACCCAGGGATCAAAAATGTTCAAACTCAAAACAATCGATTCAAAATTTCTTACAGCGCCCATACAAAGGTACATATTCTCGAAAATAGATTTATCGTTAATAACTTCTGCAAAAATATCGGTATCACCACGAAATTTCGTATGAACAAAAATCATATTACCAACGTAGATCTGTATAGTTCCATTATTGGTCACAGCTACCATATAAGGTCCATTTTCGAAAAATACTTATATACAAATAACTAATTAAGAAATAAAGATATTGAAATAGTATTTAACATAAATATGTTTTGTGTATACATATATCACTTTGCAAAATATTTTTCGGATTGGTCCATAATTGGGCATAGCTCCCATATAAGGCCCATTTCCGATAACCACGTAATCGCACATATTTCATAACTGAATGAAGACATCGGTATAAAATTCATCATGAATGTGAAATTTTTTCCGGATCGGCCCATAATTGGTCACAGCTCCCATGTAAGGTCAACTTCAGAAAATCACTTAAATGCACATAACTAATTTAGAAATAAAGATATTGAAATAATATTCAACATATATATGTATTGTGTATACATATGTATATCACTCTGCAAAATATTTTTTAAATCGGTCCATAATTGGGCATAGCTCCCATATAAGGCCCATTTCCGATAACCACGTAAACGCACATATTTCGTAACTGAATGAAGATATCGGTATAAAATTAGTCATGAATGTGTTTAAAGTAGATATGAAACACCCTGCGAAATGTTTTTCGGATCGGTCCATAATTGGTCACAGCTCCCATAAAAGGACCACATCCCAAAATCGCTTAAATGCAAATATCCAATTAAGAAATATATATATATATATATATATATATATATATATATATATATATATATATATATATATATATATATATATATATTTTAAAAATAGGCTAAATAAATAAGTTTTTTTTCGGATCGGGCCATAATTAGTCATATCTGTCATATAAGATCCACTTCAGAAAATCGTGTTCGGATTGGCCTTATCTCCATAAAAGGTATATGATTTCTAAATGATAGCACCCTCATCACGGAAGCACAATTTAAACTTTCACACAAAGTTAAAAATTAAACTTTTTTCCTAAATGTGCTCTTTTTATTTTGTTCAAAAGAAAGCTTATCTTTTAGAGCTTTTTAGTCACTTAATGGGATATATATCAAAATAAATATAATTGAAAAATTGTGTCTAAACTATTATCCAATAGGAATAACATTCATGCAAATTTCTTCGCGTAACGCGCGAAGATATTTCTGGTCCTTTTGTGGACCAGAAATATCTTTACAAATTTAATTTTTCCCCTAATAATCTTAAAACTAAGGAATTTTTGAGTTACATTTAGATAAAATTAAAGAAATTTATTTTTTGACATATTTTACTGAGAATAAGAAACTGATTATTAATTCAAAAATTTAATTTTTTTCTCGTATTCAGTACGGTAATGGTATAAATCACATGCAAATGTTTGATTTTTGTCTTTAATTCATATGGGAGGTGCCACCCCCTATTTCTAGTCCGGCAATTATTCTCAAAATTGTTCATATGGATTTTAGTGTTGACCGTGGATAACTTGAGAATTCTAGATCTGATAGTTTCCCAGATATACTAATTTTTGTATCAAAATCATGAGGGGTGCCACGCTCCCCTATTTTCAGTCCGCCTATTTTGTCTTAAACAATCATAATGATACTAAATTGGCTCCGTTAGTATTAAACAGTCATATTTTCTCAGATGTCCTTATTTAATACATATTTTCCTTATATGGAAGGTACCATGTACCCTACAGCCAGTCGGTCCACTTTGTCCCCAAATATTCAAAATTGTCCATATAAAATTTTAGGACTCTAGCTATTGCAGTTTCTGAGATATGCTTATTTTATTATCTATTTAGTATATGGGCGTGGCATCTCGCCTACTTCAAATTTGGAAATAAAAAGTAGCCTATAATCCTTCCAAACATATAGGAAGATTCTTTGAAAATTTTCAATAAATTCGGTCCAGTCGTTTAGGAGTTAATAGACTTCAAACACACACACAAACAAAACAAATATAGATTAACCCCCTTTAAAGCCTACCCAATAAACCACAGAGTGACATGATTTGAATAATGGCTCTGTATAAGAAAAGTTTTTAGAATTTTATAACTTAACTTTGTAAAGCATTTCCGGATTTATGTTGAACTGCGCTTTTTTACAACTTTATGGTCAACTTTTAGAATATTTTTTTATATTTTTCTCACAGTAATATTCTAAAACAATAATATTAAAAATTTGTTGGAACTTTCATAGATTACGATTTAAGTACGCAAAATTATTATTATTATTTGTATTAAGTCGTGAACATTAGTCACTTCATTATTGCCCTAATTAGAATTAAAAATTCAATTTAAACTTTTTTTGTTAAAAAAAATTATTATTATTTACGATAAAGATTCTAAAACAATATTAACAATTCAGCACAAATATTCCCATATATACAATTAACAATATTTTGAACTCTTAACAATCACACTTTTAGAAATAGATTTAAAAAGTTCAAAATGAATTAATTACAGCGATTAAATGTTTAAATATGTATAAAAAATGTAGCTAAATAGATAAACTAAACTAAAAATGTCTGTTTACAAAAAATCGTTGGCAGAAATTTCAACACTCATAAATAAAACATAAATTTGCAAAATTTGATTTGCAAATACATATTCATACAAAATTATTAAATAATACATGCGAACTAATAATACGTATTATAAAGTATCAAATCTTTTTCACGGACCTAGGGAATTTTCTATGCCTATTTTTATAAGTGTAAAATATGTTTTAGTATGGAAGTGCAGGATAGAGTTAATATCAATCTTGTGATCCCATATTTTGAATAGATTTTAAATTATATCTTTAATTATACCGAATTAATGATTTATTCAAAAAAATAATAAGAATCTTGTCAGAGCTGTAAACAAGTAATTACTAAACGAATTTATGCAATTTTTGAAGTGAAGTGTAGATTTTTATTAATACACAGATTGTCGTACATTTCCGACCACATGATACCCTTACAGCTGCACTGGAACGAACTATATATAATTTGTTATACCTATAATTTTTTCAATAATTTCAATACCGACACACAAAAATCGTATAAATTTATTATTAATTTATTTTTATTTACAGATTCCCCTTAACTGGATCAAATGCATGATAAGGAACAGATGAATAAGCTGCGAGATATACGATATAACCCTAACCGACATATACATGAGACCTGTCTGTTATGCAGACGATGTCATAATGATTTTAAGCGAGAGGCCTCAATGTTAACCCGGCGAAATTAGAAATTTGTCTTCTCACAAGAAAGACAAAAATTTCCAAGTATATTGAACCCTGTTTCTTGAGAAAGAAGATACCGGTGACAGACAGTGTTAAGTGTAATCCTTGACCGGAAATTAGAATGGAGACACCACATAGAGGATAGGATCTACAAGGCACATCGGTGCTAAACGCTTTGTAGGAGAACCATAGTGTAATAAGACCAATTCTAGCTTATGTTTCAATAATCTGGTTTACAAATCTTTGGACAAAAAGTGTAATATCAAACTACTACAGGGAGTTCAGCGTACATGCTGCTTGGGTATAAGTGGTGCCATGTGTACTACTTCAAATAAGGCTCCGGAAAAGTTGCTAGATATTCAACACATTGAAACATATTTAAGATATGAGGCGGCGCTTTAAGCCGAAGGCTCTTCACTTTAGGCGAACTGGCCAAAAGCGGTTATATAATGTATACAATGTATACTGGACACATTGGAAAGTTACACACAATCATCGGACGTGCCTGATCGCATACCTAACATAGAATATGTCGCAAACTTTGAAACGCTGATCCCAGATAGAATGTCTTGGTCAAGCGGAACATTAGAGTAAATACCAGTAAAAATGCGTTGCTACACGGATGGCTCTAAATTGGGAGACAAAGTGGGCCTGGGGTTCTATATTGAAGACACAGAAACAGAAATATACCACTGTTTACTTAATCATAACACAAGCTTCCAGGCAGAAGTCCGAGCAATAACAGAATGTGTAAATTGGACTTAATATATTTACTGACAGACAGAAGGTTTAACTGAATACTAGCCCAGAGGTAAGGTTTACATCACATGGGTACCGGGAGTAGTCGGCAACGAAAGAGCGAATGTAATAGCTATAAAGGGAATGGAGTTCGAGGTAGTTATCCTGACTACCGCAAAATCATTCGACGCAACAAAAGTTGAATTAAAAATATGGGTGAAAGAATTCCATAAGGCCTCTTGGAATAATGAAATCCTATGGGGTGACCCTGATGAGAGCAAAACGAGAAATCTACTTAACTACCTAACACTGATTGGGAAATTCATAGGAATTACTTCCAGAAAATGAGTTTCTGAACATTGAAAAATACATTCAGTGAACAATTTTTTTTTTCATGAAATGGAGCGCACAATAGTCCCGATAGTGGCCTAGGATTTTCGGATTTGATGTAGTTACATCCTCCTACGATTTCGGTATGATACTGATTAATTGCTAAAAGAAATACATATAAAGAAGTTAATGCCCCATCTCAGATTTAGAAATACACGTGAGCAGCCAAAACAATAAAACAAATAAAAATTAACAAAAATTATAAAAACAAACCAAAAATCAAACAACAATAATAACATTTAATAATAACAGTACAAAATTCAAGTTTGGTGAACTAATAATGAATTAATTATTAAAAAAACAACAAATCTAATTCACCTTACATATAAAAAGGAGAAGCAAAAGCCACGAAAACTTAGTCAAGATTTAACTACCGTTGATTGAATTAAAACTTTTCTTAATAAATATTTACATTTTATAAACAGTGACGCGTATTATTAAAAACAAAAATGTGTGGAATATTCGCAATCCTCTCGAAAAAAGGACAACCAATACTACCGAAAATATGTCATGGTTGTGTACACACACTTCGTGAATTTGCGTATAGACAAAGTGGAAAACAAAGACATCGGGGTCCTGACGAAACAGGTGTGGCTATAATGCCAGAACATGGTGTGGCTTTAGTCCATGAACGACTCGCTGTTATTGGCGTAAAGACAGGACGTCAGCCTTTATACTCCGATGACGGAAATGTTACATTGATTGCCAATGCTGAAATATACAATTATCTCGAATTAGCTGAATCGATAGAAAAAAAACGTCCCAATTACAATCCACGAAGTGATTGCAATGTAATCGTTGAATTGTACGAAGATTACGGAGAAGGCCTGTTTGAACTTATAACTGGAATGTTTGCATTTGTTCTGTATGACAAAAGTTCTAAAACTGTACTTATTGCTCGTGATCCGTTTGGTATTATGCCATTATACATTGGAGAGGACGCCGAGGGCAATATGTGGATATCATCGGAAATGAAGTGCTTGGTCGAATTTTGCCCAAATATAAAGAACTTCCCACCAGGACACTATGTTATGGGGGAATTGGGAGGAAATTTAAATCCTCAGCGATTTTACAACCGTCCATGGCAACAGGAAATTCCCTGTCAACCAGCCGATGTTAATTTGATACAAGAACGTTTAGAATCAGCAGTGCGTACACACCTGCAGTGTGATGTACCTTTTGGAGCCTTGCTTTCGGGTGGTGTTGACTCTAGCCTAATTGCATCACTTGCTACGAAGATAATGCGAGAAAGGGATCCAAATTATCGATTACGTACTTTTTCGGTGGGCATGAAGGGTTCGCCCGACTTTAAGTATGCTCGAATGGTGGCTGATTATATTAACAGCGATCATACCGAAGTTTCTTTTACGGTTGAGGACTGTCTAGATGGAGTGCGTGATTTGATATATCATTTGGAATCATATGACATAGCCACTGTACGATGCAGTTTACCCATGTTTTATTTGGCCCGTTATGTCAAGAGCACTGGTATCAAAATGATTTTGTCAGGCGAAGGTGCCGATGAAATATTTGGTGGATATTTGTACTTTTTCAAGGCCCCTAATTATGAAGAGTTTCACAAGGAGATGGTAACACGGGTCGATCAACTGCATGTCTCAGACATTCTGCGAGCCAATAAAGTTACGATGTCGAAAGGCTTGGAACTTAGAGTTCCTTTTCTCGATACAGGTTTTGTGGATTACGTGATGTCCATACGACCGGAAGACAAAATACCAGGACCGCTTAACTGTTTCAATGGCACTATTGCTGACCGAATGGAAAAATATATTTTGCGCAAAGCTTTTGAAAACAACTATCTTCCACCCGAAGTACTCTGGCGTCAAAAAGAACAATTTTCAGACGGCGTTGGCTACGATTTAATTGAAGCATTGCCTCGTTTTGCCGCCAAACATGTCAGTGATATGGAATTTACCAAAGCTTCCGTACGTTTTCCAATTAATACTCCAAAGACGAAAGAAGCTTTCTACTACAGATGTATATTTGAAGAGCAGTTTCCTGGTAAATCGGCAGCTTTAACAGTTGAAAAGTGGGCTCCTCGACTAGATTGGGGTTGTCCAGAAGACCCATCTGGAAGAGCTCAAGAAGCTCATGCAAATCGTTTAAAGGAATATCTTAAATAATTAATTTCAAAATATGCATACATATAAGAAGTTTTTATATTATCAATTTGTTTAATTGTTTAAAGTAGTTCATATTCTCAAAATAAAGTAAATAGTTTATAGTTATGATGCAAATATACACATATTTATTTTATTAATTACATTCATCAAATGATGTGATCGATGGGCCACTTAAAATTTGAAAGAGTATAAGTCAAAGAACTTTAAGTGAACACCTGTTGGCTTTATTTCCCTGTGCTTCTAACACGAAGGTGGCAATTTTTGTACATGTTTCCGTTGCGTCGGTCCATGTACAAGCACTTTGCTCAAGTACTCGAGCTATCTAATTTCTTGACCATTGCTACGAGCTGCGTAACTTCTGAGACGCACGAAATAAGAATTCAGTAAACACTTAACATATCCGGACAAGGAAGGAAAATTCAATGGTAACACTTGTACAGTGCATTTCTCATTTATCCGATACATTCATTGAGAAAAACACGGCAAATACACTTCACACCAACTCATTTCCAACGCTTAGTCTAATACTATGTTCACATAATCATGTTTTAAACGCGTTTTTGGAAAAACACAATGAGTTTAAACACAATTGTGCACATTATTAAATTATCGTATTTTTAGCTTTGAAATGTTTTTAAAAAATACTTTTAAAAATAAATAAATTCACTTAAATTACACTGAATTGAAGATTTTAAAACAATTATTTATGTATAAAATTAAAACATTTTATTATCATTTAAACTGTAAAACTAATATTTTTTATAAATTTATTTTTTTGGTTTTGACATTACTCTTTGTTCTATCTGTGTCCATTAAACATTAGTATGGAAAAAATCATTTCTGTTCTAAAAACATTATGTGTTTTATAATAAAAGCACGTCGAATGAGATGTTTTTGAACATGAAAAATGTATGGAAAACCAGTCGAATTTGAAGTGTTTTTTAAAAACATGATGCGTTTCAAAAAAAAAAAAAAAAAAAAAACGAATGTGTGAACGTAGTATAAGGGTAGAAATACAATATTGCGATTACGGAGACGGATATTTTTTATATTGAGTTTTGGCAACTTAAATCATTGAAGAAAGCAGGACCAAATTAAAATTTACATTAATTTGTTTACGAATTTACTCTCTTTTATATTTAGAATTGCCATGCCATTCATACTTTTCATGAACAAAAACAATGTGTTGAATAAACAAACTATGAAATACAAAAACAAAAAACATTAAAATGGCTGCAAAGCCGCAACTGCAGCCGCACTACATTTAATTTATATTTGCTCTTGGAAACAGAAAACGCAAACCTATAAATACAAATATTTAATATAAAAAATATTTAATTTAAACACAATAAAAAAGGCAAACAATAATTTTGACACTTTTGTTTTTCTTCTCATTTTCTCTTTCTCTTCTTTTTCGTACGCCAAAGTTGAATAATTTTCAACTTTTGTACTTCGTGAAGAAGTTTGACGTGACCGTTCTCATTTAAATACATACAGTTAACATGAGCTGTCAGTCGCAGTTCGTCGTAAAGTATTGCATGTGTTTGGACCTTAAGTCGTGTTGCCTCTTCTCACTTTAAGTTACAGAAACACTTTTTACTCACAAACAAGATTGTATTTCTACCAGGGATTCCAATCCGGGCATTTTTTTCGGGATTCACTTCTGAGTCGATTCTGAGTCCTTACAGAAACACTTTTTACTCACAAACAAGATTGTATTTCTACCAGGGATTCCAATCCGGGCATTTTTTTCGGGATTCACTTCTGAGTCGATTCTGAGTCCTTCCGTCCGTCTGTCCGGCTGACTGTCCATGTATACCTTGTGCGCAAGGTACAGGTCGATATTTTCAAGATATTTTGATGACATTTGGACCATACTTGTTTTTCGGCCCAACAACGAAGCCTATTGAAAATGGTTTAAATCGATCCACTATTTCACCTAGTTCCCATACAACACTACCCCCCAAAAAGGGCTTTTGAGTTCATAATTATGTTAAATATTGTAGTATCTCTACAAAATTCGGCAAAACTTAGTTCTATATACGTCTTAATAATACTACCGATTTTCGTAATTATCGAAATTTATTTGACCCTAGCCCCCATACAAAGTCCCCTTCAGGTCAATAATTCCCTAATAAACACTAGTATCACGATGAAATTCAGCATACATAACTCTAATGTAAACGTAAAGCCATGTACCAAAATGTATAAGGATAGGCTTTTATTTACCCTTGCCCCATATAACCCCTCTTTAAGAAAATTACTTTTTCCAACAAATTGTTAAAATATTTCGGAATTAAGGTAAACTACTTAAATGCTTTATTATTAAAAATAATCCACATTTTTAACAAACTCAGTGGTATAGGGTATCATATAGTCGGCCATGCCAGACTATACTTTCCTACTTATGTAATCCCGAAATTCCGCAAAAACCCGGTATCCCGAAACATCCCGCGATCTCTGGATTGTAATTTTCAAAATCCCGAATCCCTGGATTTGTAAAATTCAGTCCGGATTGGCATCCCTAATTACTTCTCTAAGGCAGGAAATTTTTTCAAATTGTAAATGGTATTTATAGAATAAAGAAAAAGTTATTTTTAGACACAACCAGAATGAAATGAATTTTCGGGCCAGCTACGGCTCCTCATAAGCCATATTTACCCCCTCATTTTATAAAACGAAACTTTCGTTAACGTAAAAAATGTGTATGAGAAATACTAGGAAATTTTTGAAATTTTAAATTTTTTCCATACAAATTTTTTTAACGTTTGTCGTTTCATTTTATAAAATGACACCCTTAATGTCACTTGTAAACATCATATACATATTTAACTCACAGGTTTGAAGAAATGGAATATGGGGATTATTACAAATCCTTTTATCCCATTTAATTCAACTTTTATGGTTTGTTGTTTTGCTTCATTAATCACATATTTTTAAAAATGAATTGTTTTTAGCCAAAAAAGCATTGCATACTTTAGGGCATATTGCTAATGCAATAACTGTTATATTTACATTAGATTCATGTCTTAGCTATTTCTGTTAAAAATGTCCCATTACAAATGGGTTGAGAACTATGCTTAATTTTGACGAGACAGGGAAGGGGAAATTTATTATGAACATTCCCTTTCGATATCAGTATTTATAACAAATTTTAAATACATACTGTAGTTTTCGTCATCACTGTTATAGTCATATTAGTTATATTGTCGATTTTATTAGATTTAAATGTCTCTGTCGATCAATTTCATATATCATCTACCCGTGGCTATTGAAAGTCATGTTATATGAAAAAACTTCACGATATTGTTATACAGGAATTTTTTTTTTTTCAAAATTAGTTTTCAAAGTCACAAGCCACTACTACAATAATAAAATGAATCGTAAATTAACTAGTAACGATCGAAATGAAGAAGTTTCTGTTGAATAAGATTAAAGAAATTTTAAATGCAGTAGATATTTTGCGACAATTTGGCTTAGAGCATGATATAAATTTAAATTAAAAAAAGGATATAAATTTAAATTTGAAAAAATAGAGGATAAACAAAACCCATAATTGGAACTGATTTTTAACACTTTTTCATCTCTTACCAGATTTAAAAAATCGTGTCCTTGTTGATGGCTAGACATTATAACACCATTTGGTCTGTATGAATTTCTAAAAATGCCATTTAGGTTGCGAAACGCAGCACAAAATTTTCAATGACTAATGGATGAAATATACCGAGATTTGGAACTAGAGTCAAATGTGATCCAATTTTCACCAATCTTTACAACTTCGTTTCTGAATACACAAAACTGATCGTTGATAAATTTTTAGAGGGGTATTTGTATGGGGGCTAGTTGAAATAACGGACCGATTTAAACCTAAATCAGTTGAGTTCATCCTTGGGCCTAATTCACACTATCACAAAAAAACAGCAATTAACTCAAAAAACACTTCTAATAATTTTAGCCAGGTTTTCACCTAAAATGCGTTACGTACAGCACAGTTGAAATTTTGTTTGTAAAATCATGTAATTTAGATCGTAATTCGGGGTTGAATAAGGAATGAGAGCGTGAATGAGGAATAGTTGCTTCGTTTGAATGAGGTATTTATTTGCACTCATTTTATAAAATGAAACGAATGGAAAAAATTAAAATTTTCCCAGTATTTTTTAATTCAACGAAAGTTTCATTTTATTATGGCCTCATTTTATAAAACAAAACGAAAAACGTTTGTATGGAGAAAATTAAGTGTCTCATTTTATAAAACGAAATGACAAACGTTCAAAAAAAATTGTATGCAAAAAATTTAGGGTCTCATTTTATAAAACGAAACGACAAACGTTCAAAAAAATTTGTATGGAAAAAAATTCAAATTTTCAAAAATTTCCCAGTATTCTTCATACAATTTTTTTACGTTAACGAAAGTTTCGTTTTATAAAATGGGGGGGGGGGGGGTTAAGAAATGTTTGAAAATTTTATTTATTTTTTTTTTTTTTTTTGAATATTTTTGAACGTTTGTCGCAAAGAATAAATAAGAAATGAAACTGTTGTCAAAAGTACCTAAGTCTACTGTCATCCTGTACCTAACTCTAAGAATGTATTAGTAGAATTCTCAAGTCAACATAGTTGCAAAAAATAGTATTGAAAAATATTGAAAAAAATTATTACATTTCAATTTATACTTTGAAAGGTTTCTTAAGATATTTTGCACATATTTTATCTATAAACATTTTAATAACACGTCTATTTGTTTTTTAATCTATAATATTGAAAAAATAAATTATTTATTTGAAATATCTTTTTCGTTTACCATACGAAAATTTACAACATTGTTTTTTTTTAGTTTTAATTTCAAACAACAAAAATTCAATGTCAAAAAACAAAAAATATTTTTTTTTCGTTTGTAAAAAATATATTATTTTCGGGCTATTAAATGTGTTTAAATTGTGCAAAAAAATTATAAAATATAATGTTAAGTGATAAAAAATATTTCAAAGTGCTATTATCCTCAAATTTTCGCGAACAAGTTTTGAAGTTTGGAGAGAGAATAAAATTTTTACATATGTGTTGGATTTACACAGCACTCGTCTGTGAGAAGAGCGTAATGTTATTGTTGTAAAAAAATGACAGCGTTTCACTTCTTGTTTATTCTTTGGTTTGTCGTTTCGTTTTATAAAATGAGACCCTGTGTTATCCTGTGTTATTTTGTATAACTGTTAGTATCATTCCCACTAAGAAATAAAACATGAAATATTTATTAGAAGGTCAATAAACTAATTACGTTTGAAAAAATCTTATCATTGTAATGTAAAGTAGCTGATGTCGTCAAAATGTTAAACTTTTTTTATCAATAAATGATTGATCGAATAGAATTACAATCTCTGCCAAACGTCAAATATCTGCAATGTGAATTTGTTTTCTTCCGCGTTGAAAATCTGTCTAAAAATCTCAACGTTAAAACTCTTTAGTATTTTAGAAATTTCAGAAATCTCGTCATATTATAAAATGTTTTATTTTTATGATAAGTGTAACTAATCAGCAGTTTGGGCTACATAAACCAAAATTATCATAGCAACGGCCATAAAATTAATCAGTAATTTCCAGACATAGGCCAAAGACAGGTGATTGCTCCCTTTGTTTTTGCAAGTACCTACTCAATCGATGTACTCATTATAAAGAGCGACCGACCACCTTAACCATCGATAAAATAAATGGTGGCGTGTCTGCAACTAATGCCCATTCGGTAGAATAATTTAATCATTATTAATTAGTTTATTTTTTAAAACCTTATCAAATTATCAAAATGATTTAATGTCGTTTTCAATTTCAAGTGGAAAATTTTCGCATATTAAGTAGATTTAAAATTACAATTAATTTATACGACATCTTAAATATGTACATTTACTAGGTGATGATATCGCATGCATATTCAAATGATTCAGGAATATTTTTTAAGAATTTTTAGAGAAACTAAAACTATTACATAATTATTTTTATATCCAAAATCACATAAAGCATTTAGTAATATGTATTTGCAAATTTTAAAATTAAAAATGAAAAATAAGTTTAATCTATTTTAAGCAACAAATTAACTTTGGAGGGTGTAAATGATTCGAATATGCGTATCGATATAGAAACGTGAGTATTTTATAATCAATTATTATCAGAATTTTATATAAAGTAGCGGGATTAATAATAAATTATAATTGACATTAAATGATAGATAAAACGAAATGGAAACAAAATAAAACAACTAAGAAAGTATAGACGGATACCCTACACCAGTTATGAGCACATTTAAAATTAAAAAAATGGTAGATTTTTGCCATTTTTTGGAGCGAAAAGTGCATACACTCTTTTTTATTAAAAATTAATTTTCTTTAAATCATATAACAATTTTATATTTTTCTGAAAGGCATTTTTATGAATATCTCGCTCCCACGCCCTTCCGAATTTGACCTTTTTTTAATAAAAATTTCAACTTTGGGCCACATGTTCTAAAATCCCAAAGCTGGGATCAGAAAACTGAAAGCAGTCTTGAATGCCCTGATGTGTTTCATTTTTATCCCTAAAGTTTTTTTTGAGCCTAGAGAGAAATGTGGATCCTATGGGTAAAATTTAAAAAAATACCATTTTTGGTATTTGAAAATTTCATTAAGCTTTGTTAATAAATAATATATACAACATGATTCTTGAGTTCCTAAAACTAAAATTTGTATAATAATTTAATTAATTTTGTAAATATAATGAGCCCCCATTACGCCGCCCCTGGAGCATTTGTGGGATCCATTTTCATAACTTAAACTCGAATACTCCTTAGCTTCGTCGGTCTAAAATTTTATTCCGATTAGACTAGCAGCTTAGAAATGCAAGATTTATTTCCAAAAAATTTTCATTCTGCGCCACTGTTACATACATCGCCACAAACACATTATAGTAGTATAGGGTATAAATAGTGGTTTCGCCTTTATAATAAGTTTTTACATACATTTTTAGAACGACTATATCTCAATTTTATTTCATGAAGTTCTATTCCTCTTCAAATTTCCATTAATCGCCCGCCTTCAAAGTTTCCATGTAAAAACCTGACAACACTGCAAATACGCAAAGAGAAATCAAAACAGAGAAAAACGTCTGGGTTTCTGAACACGTGAATATTCTCAAACAAACCAGATATACACATACATATGATGCAAAATATAAACTGAGAGCGAATAAAAATTTATTTCTTAAATACATGACGCAATAATGCTATGAAACCTATCATACACATTTGACTAAACCGTACAGAAGAGATTGATGATACATTAAGGTATCTGTGAAATGTTGAATAAAATCTTCAAATTGTTGAGATACAAACTAATTTAAACATGATAGAATATTAAGACATTCACGTTATAATAACCAAAAATTAATTTGAAGAAAGTATAGTTCAATTTTAGGTTCTCTTATTTGCATACATTTATTTATATTCTTAATATAAACTTGGTAGAACTTATTAATATTTTTGCAAGCATTGTTAACTTCTCGCATCGAGTAGATACTAATTATTAAATAAATAGTTAATAAACGTTTAATTTAGTTTGCCGTTAATATCAATCAATTTAAGAGTCAATAAATATAATCTCAATTTACATACATTATCGCTATTAACGAATCGAAGTGTGTGGAGAAAATAAAAACATTCTCATATACTGTGTACAATAGGGTGGCCCCATAATATAGTGAGATAGACCAATGGATAAAACTGTATACATACATATGTATGTATGATATTGGTATCATATGAAATTTGTATGTATGTGCAATTATAAAAGATATACATATGTATGTAGTTTTGAATTTTTGGAAAACCTTAAGAAAGGTCATACATATATATCCTTTGACACAGCTCAAAAAATATTTATCACGGGACAAACATTTTAAGCAATAGTATCTTAGAATAAACAAAACATTATTTTTCGGTGGGAATATCAGTACCTTATTTCTTCGCCATACAAACGGGACCACCCTATTGTATACTATTCGCTCAAATGTATGTAGTAGCAGTATCTAATGGATTTATGTTTGTGTGTGCGTGTGTTTGTTGGTTCTACATCGATTGGACACTTTAAAAGCCGCAACAGTCTGAGAATTTCTCTTAGTATTTATTGAAAACTCGACATTGAAAGTCAACGGTGCTGAGTTTAATAAATTCGTTTACGTATTCAACAAAAAGTAAAGTGAACATTTAAATAAATAAAAAACAGTAGCAGTTGTGATAATGTGCGGGATATTTGCTATTTTTTCGAAGGATGGTGAACCCATCAAACCTAAAGTGTATCACGGAAGTCTGCACAGTTTGCGGGAAATTGCTTACAGACAGAGCGGCAAGCAAAGACATCGGGGTCCTGACGACACAGGAGTTTATCATATTCCAGAACAGGGAGTTGTCATGATGCACGAACGTTTAGCTATTGTGGGCGTTCATACAGGACACCAGCCCTTATTTTCTGAGAACGAAAATATCATCTTAGTTGCCAACGGTGAGATTTACAATTATTTGGAGCTCTCATCCGAAATTGCCAAAATTCGTGGTCACTACAAACCCAAAAGCGATTGCAATGTTATCATCGAATTGTACGAGGAATATGGTGAAAAGCTGTTTGAACATATTACAGGCATGTTTGCTTTCGTCTTGTATGACAAACGTTCCAAAACCATCCTCATGGCCCGCGATCCATTTGGCATTATTCCAATGTACATCGGAGAGGATAAAGATGGCAATGTGTGGGTAGCATCTGAAATGAAATGTTTAGTAGAGGTTTGTCCGAAAGTCGAAGCATTTACCCCAGGTGAATTTCGCTTTGGAAAAGCAGATAATCTAGTACGAAGGACCTACTTCCAACAGCAATGGCAGAGTGAAATACCAAGCATGAGCACAGACTTGACATTACTGAGGACCAGTTTGGAAAGTGCTGTACGATCTCATTTGCAATGTGATGTGCCATTTGGCGCTTTATTGTCTGGCGGCGTAGACAGCAGTTTAGTGGCATCGATTGCTACAAAAATTCGTCGTGAACGTGATCCCAACTTCAGACTTACCACATTTTCGGTGGGCTTACGCAATGCTCCTGACTTTAAAGCCGCTCGCCTGGTAGCCGACTACATAAACAGTGACCACACCGAAGTGGTCTTCGAAATTGCAGATGCTTTGGATGGCATTCGAGACATTATCTACCATTTGGAGACGTATGATGTAACCACAGTCCGTTGTAGTTTACCCATGTTACTGTTGGCCCGATACATTAAAAGCACTGGCATCAAAATGATCTTATCTGGTGAAGGCGCTGATGAGATTTTCGGTGGATATTTGTATTTCTTTAAGGCCCCCAATTACACTGAGTTCCATCAAGAATTAGTGAAACGGGTTGCACAACTTTGTGACTCTGATTGCCTGCGTGCCAACAAAGTAACAATGGCCAAGGGCATTGAACTTCGTGTGCCATTTTTGGATACAGCATTTGTGAATTATGTGATGTCTATAAGACCAGAAGATAAAATTCCTGGCTCTCTCAACTGTTTTGGCGATGAACAAAAACATCGAATTGAAAAACACATTTTGCGAGCAGCTTTCGCCAACCAATATTTACCAGATGAAGTTCTATGGCGTCAGAAAGAACAATTCTCCGATGGCGTAGGCTACGACTGGATCGATAGCATTCGCCGGGTAGCCACAGATCATATTACCGATGCCGAGTTTGCCAATGCCTCCGAAAGATTCCCAATTAATACACCCACCACCAAAGAAGCCTACTACTACAGATGTATATTTACTGAAATGTTCCCCGGAAACGATGCTGCCAACACTGTCAAACGCTGGGTGCCTCGTCTCGACTGGGGCTGTCCAGAAGATCCATCCGGAAGAGCTCAAGCAGTGCATCAAGTTCATCAGTAAACTGATGACACGTGTCCATGAAAGACTGAATTATTTGATAATTTGATCTACCTATATTTGGTAGAATAATAATATTTATTCATACTTGTATGAAAATTTTAATGTAAACATTTCCTTACTTGTACAAATCTGAAAATTTATATTTACATATGTACGTAAGTATGTACAATGTACATATTTACGTACAAACAAACCTACTTTGAGCGACAGTAAATTTTATAATTTAAATTTAATACCTTTTGTATATTAAATATGGTATATAAATACAAACATACATACGCATTAGGGTTGTCAATTATTCGAATAAAAATTTACAATATTTTTCATTCGAGTAGTCGATTAAATTTTAAATTTTTTTTGATTATTCGAACAAATGACGAATAAACTTTTTTGTGCGGATATTTTAATAAAATATGAATAATTATATTTAAATGATTTATTTTTTAACTGTCAACCCTATAAACGTAATAGTATAGTGTTACATATATATACATAATATGTATATATGAATACTATTTAAATATTTAAAATGCATAATTTACATTTCTGTCATTATTTGTGTGCAGTTTTATTTTTTTGTATTTTGTTGTTATAATTTATTTTATTCAACAATAAAAATCTTTTCGTTTATTAATAAATGTAGCAAAAACTGAATAAATAGAATTAAAGAAATAAAAAAATTAATAAATAAAACCTTTGGTCGTTTGTTTTTTTTTTCGTATAATATAGACTATTTAAGCAAATTATTTAAATACGTAACCAGATCGAAATATAAAAGAAATGTAAATAAAAAGTTTTCTACCAGACGCTGACTGGATTCTTATCGCTACCAAAACAAAATTAAAATGAACTTTAGCATGCAAAAAACCACTTAAATGTATATCACCTAATCTACATATTAAAACGGACCAAAATATTAAAATTAAAAATCAGGGAGTCAAGCAAGATCTCGTGAACCGGCTTTCATTTTGTAACTATTTGTGATATATACATATGTATGTGTTTTGAGAAGGAACCTTTTAACCACATGATATTAAAAGTTTAATAGATATCTCCACAATAAACATACAGTGAAGTCATGAAGTATTTTGCATTTTTAGGATTCCACTTAATTTTGTTGAGGTTTTCAAATTATTTTTTGTAATTTTTCTTTTGTTCTGTCAGACCGATTAAAAAAAAAGGTTTTTTATTATAAAAGGGAAACGGTATGATATCGACACTAATACATAGCTTCATGATTTGATATAAGCTTCATTTAATATAGTTACAAAGTCCCTGCACTGAAAATAATCCATGCTTAACTTTTCCAAAAAAAATCGTAACTACTTTTTTCGTAATATTAACGAAAATTTCGTAAATAATACGAAATATTATTTAATCAACCTTGTCTCTTTTTTTACGAACGTATAAATTTATAATATATTTATCGTAAATTTAAGCGAAATTAAACATAATAATATTAATTACTTTATAATAAAACAATTAAGAGTTCTATATTCGGCTGTGCCGAATCTTATATACCCTTCACCATGATGTGTTAAACAAAAATCAATACGAATTTTATCAAAAAATACCAGTGTTAATTGAAAAAGAACCAGAATATGTTTTCACATACTCCGGCTTCTACATTTTTAATTTCATCTTTCTAGGTTATATACTATAGAAAATTCAAAAAGTACCTTTTAAAGAATGAAAAAGTACCAAAAAGTCTCCTTTTATAGGTTAAAACTTACTCCAGGCGCCACATGCTTTATTTCATGTTTCTAGGTTCAATATTATAGAAAACTCAAAAAGTACCATTTGAAGAACGAAAAAGTACCAAAAAAATCCCCTTTTATAGGTTATCACTTACTCCGTGCCTTATATGCTAAATTTCATGATTCTAGAATCAATATTATAGAAAAAAAGTAACTTTCTCACTTACTCCGGGTCCTACCTTCTAAATTGAATATTTCTCGGTTCAATATTAAAGAAAATTCAAAAAGTAGCTTTTGAAGAACGAAAAAGTACTAAAAAAATCCCCTTTTATAGGTTCCCACTTACTCCGGAACTTACATGCTGTGTTTACATTTACATTTGTGTTTCAAGCCAATAACAACACACAGTTTCATCCGTAACGTGTTGCTCTGCTTTGTTTTTATAAATAAGCAAGTGCAAGAACAAAATTTACCGTATGATTATGTATGTTGTTGTTGTTTGTTTATTGTTTTTATCTTTGCATGCATCAAAAATCTAAATTTTTGATGAAATTTTCAGAGGTTGTCGCAGAGTTTTGCTCATATCTCCGTTATTTATGGACGATTTTGCTGATTTTAAATTGCGTTCTTTCCAAACGTAAGTCTAATAGAAGTATTGAAGATTCGGATCTCGCAGATATCTGGGGTCTTCTAAAAACTAATTTCAAAAGACGGACATGGATCCAGAGTATACATACACTTATACTTTATAGGATCGGAAAATTATATTATAGAAATTTCAAACGGAATGATAAACCTATATGTATATACTCTTCTCGCGAAGTTGAAGGGTAAGATATCGTAAATATATTTATAAAGCTATCAGCTTCCACTTTCTAAATCCTTTTAGATTCAACTAAGTTATTGACTTATTCATGCACTTAATGCACGAAAATACGACTTTTTACTCATATCTTAAGATTTTGGAGGTATTTGGCAAATTTCAAAAACGTATTCTTGTTACTCGGAATCACTTTTCACACAGTGTTATTCAGTTTTATTTATATTTTATTAAATTATTCGAATAAAAACATTTATTAGTCATTCGTTTGAATAATCTAATGAATAATCTTTGAATGAACAAAATATTGTTAATTTTTATTCGAATAATTTTAAACACGAATAATTGACAACCTAGTATGTATATAAATATTACGAGACAATTTCGCGTCGCGAAACTAGGAAGCATTCGTACCTTGTACATTTCAGTCTATGAGACCGACGCGGGTATTAGTGTAACACTTTTTCTCAAGTAATATTTTTGAATGTTAATTTCCAATGTCATCCAAATAAACTTCCATCGGAGCGAGACAGCTACCAACGCTCTGATGGCTAAAATTAACACAGGTAAAATACATATAGCTTTAATCCAGGAACCTTGGACGATTCGCAACAAGGTTTCTGGATTAAATCACGTAAATTTCCAACTTTTCTACGCTGATACAGGGTCTCGCCCGAGAACATGTATCTTATGTCACAAGAACTTATGTTTTCTCCTCTTAACAGGATTATCAACATCGGATGCAACGGTGCTGAAGCAAGGTCGTGGCAACATATTCCTTGCATATGTTTACCTGCCCTTCGATTCTCCGACACTACCACCAACGTCGGATCTGATGAAACTGGTTGAAGAGGCACAAAGGAAAAATAAGAAAATTGTAATAGGTTGTGATGCCAACTCCCACCATGTAGCTTGGGGTAGTACAAACACCAATCGCAGGGGACAAGCCCTCATGGATTTTCTTAATACTAAAGACTTGATAACATTGAACTTAGGTAATAAAGCTCCTTCGTCAATAGAATCAGAGAAGAAGTATTAGATATAACTATATGTTCAGAAGAGCTTATAAACGAAATTCAGGATTGGAGAGTTTCGGACGAGCACTCCTTTTCTGACCATCGGTACATAAGATTCAAAATACTAAGGCCACCACCAAAGCCGATAAAGTTTCGGAATAAGTCTAAAAATAAGGTAGATAGCGTAAATGACGTATCGAAGATAAAAAAATTCCTATCCAAAACTCATGTCCAACCGGAATCTATGATCGATGACACGGGCAGGAGGCTGGAGGATATAGAGGAGACAATGAAACTCCTAATGGACTCTCATTTCCCACCCGGTATATCGAATAACATAGATGAACCGATAATGATGGAAGGGGAGGGTAACACGGAAATAGTTATTACATCTGACATGGTTAAAAGGGCAATCAAGAGCTTCGCTCCCTATAAAGCTGCAGGGCCGGATGGCATTTTCCCGGCACTTTTGCAGTTGGAGGCGGGACTGGTTTCAGTACATCTGTCACAGATATTCACTGCATGCTTGAAATTGACATATACGCCAGTTAAATGGCAGGATGCAAGGGTAATATTTATACCCAAACCAGGGAAACCTAGCTATGCGACACCTAAGTCCTATCGACCGATAAGTCTTACGTCCTTCCTACTTAAAACCTTGGAACGGATAGTCGATAGCATGGTTAAAAGCAGTATACCATACAAGACCTTAAATATAAGCAGCATGCTTATGTAAAGGGACGATCGGTGGAAACCGCTTTGAACGAAGTCGTCCACTACATAGGTGAATCTTTCGATAGCAAACTGTATACACTGGCGGTATGCATTGACATCGAAGGCGCTTTCAATAACGTGCACACTGATACCCTTATCCAATCCCTAGACCAGTTTTATGTTGACCGGGTGCTCCGTAACTGGATCAACTACATGCTAAGGAACAGATGGATAAGCTGCGAGATGTACGATATAACTATCAGGAAAAACGTATTTCGCGGTATACCACAGGGTCGCATTTTGTCACCATTACTCTGGGTTACCACGTTTAATAGCCTCCTAAGGACCCTAACCGAGAAAGGACTTAGACCTGTCTGCTATGCAGACGATGTAGTAATACTTTTAAAGGGAAAGGATTCAAATTACTTGTGTAGAAGAGTTGAGGAGGCTCTGAATACAGCCTTGAACTGGGCTCAACCGAGAGGCCTCAATGTTAACCCGGCGAAGACGGAAATCTGTCTTTTCACAAGAAAGACAAAAATTTCTATGTATACTGAACCTTGCTTCCTGGGCAAGAAGATACCGGTGACAGACAAAGTTAAGTACTTAGGTGTAATACTTGACCGGAAATTAAAATGGAGACACCACATAGAGGATAGGATCAACAAGGCACATCGGTGCTGGGCGATATGTAGGAGAACCATAGGCATGAAATGGGGTCTTAGTCCTACTATGACAAATTGGCTTTATAAAAGTGTAATTAGACCAATTCTAGCTTATGCTACAATAATCTGGTGGACTGCTTTGGACAAAAAGTGTAATATCAAACTACTACAGGGAGTTCAGCGTACATGCTACTTGGGTATAAGTGCTGCCATGTGTACTACTTCAACCAAGGCTCTGGAAACGTTGCTAGATATTCCACCCATTGAAACATATTTAAGATATGAGGCGGCGCTTACACAGAATATGTCGGAAACTTTGAAACGCTAATCCCAGATAGAATGTCTTGGTCAAGCGGAACATTGGTGCAAATACCAGTAGGAATCCGTTGCTACACGGATGGCTCTAAATTAGGGGACAAAGTGGGCATGGGGTTCTATATTGAAGACCCAGAAACAGAAATATACCACCGTTTACCTAATCATAACACAAGCTTCCAGGCAGAAGTACGAGCAATAACGGAATGTGTAAATTGGATTAGAACAAATATGGCGCCCACAGGGCTTAATATATTTACCGACAGCCAGAAGGCAATTAGGGCGATATCAGCTGATAGAATTAAATCTAAGACCGTATTGGATTGTAAGAAAGCTTTAACTGAATACTCTCCCAGAGGTAAGGTTTACATCATTTGGGTACCAGGCCACTCGGGAGTAGTCGGCAATGAAAGGGCGAATGTAATAGCTTTAAAGGGAAGGGAGCTCGATGTAGTTATCCTGACAAACGCAAAACCATTCGACGCAACAAAAGCTGAATTAAAAATATGGATGAGAGAATCCCATAAGGCCTCTTGGAATAATGAAACGGTGGGTAGAACCACAAAGATTCTATGGGGTGACTCTGATGAGAGCAAGACGAGAAATCTCCTCAAAATGAGCAAGTCTGAGATTAGTATGATGGTACGTATTCTGAGTGGACACACAGGATTACGTGCACATCTATGCAAAATTGGACGTGCGGATTCAGACGAATGTAGAGCATGTGGAGAGGACAGTGAAACTCTGGAGCACTTTCTTTGCCACTGTCAGGCATTCGTCGAAGTTAGATCCAAGTATCTTGGAAGTGATGTTATTCCGGAAATAACATTTTTAACCAACACTGATTGGAAGATTCTTAGGAAATACGTCCGGGAAACTGAGTTTCTGAACATGGAAAAATAATACATTCAGTGAACAATTTTTTTTCATGAATTGGAGCGCACAACAGGCCCGATAGTGGCCTAGGTGTATTTCTTCAGATTTGATGTAGTATACATCCTCCTATCAACCTAACATAACCCCTAATTTCTATAAATTATCCCAAGTTCTTTTCCTTTAATTGAAACAAAAATATATTTTTTAACAGTGCAAAACTAAAATGTGTTTGGCAAATTTCAAAAAAGTTCTACTCGAATCCACCATTTAGAAAAGTAGTATCACTTCCCAGGTATTTCAATTTTCGTTTATTTTGTCACACTGTGTTATTCGATAGTACAAATTTCATCCAAATCGACACGAAATTTCCCATATATAGTATCTAACTTTTTGACATTAAAGTTAATTATACTGAATTTCATTGAAATGTACGTGTTTAAAAGTGGATTAACGACGTTCAAGCATTTTCAGAGGGGGACTTTGCAATTATCTTAAAAATTGCAACCTGTAGTTTTATTACAAGGTTTACATGGACAGTCAGACAGACGGACTGACATGGCTTAATCGACTCAGAAAATGATTCTTAGCCAATTGGTATGGGATATAGTAAGGTATAGGTATAGGGCCATTAATTCTATGCGTTACAAATGTCAGCACAAATCCAATATATAAATGTAATCAAAATTTTGTATAAAATAAATACAAAATTTTTATTACATTAAAGTACCAAAAATCTCCCTTTTATAAATTCTCATTTTATAAGAACCGTGTGTCATTTGTTTCGGATCCCCCCTATAGAAACTTTAAAATGTTTGGTACTTCTTTATTTAAAGAATGAGAAAGTACCAAAGTACGCTGTTGCAGATTCTTATTCAGTCAGGACCCTGCATGTTCAATGTTTCGAGTACCACTTGAAGAAAGAAAAAGTACCAAACAGTACTCTATTAAAGAAGCTCATTCAGTGTTTGTTCAATAATCTTGTATTGTTCTGATCTACACACGGAAACTTTAGTTGAGAAAATTTTTCTTAATTCTCTTTTAAAGTTTCTTAATGTCTACACATAAAAATTTTTGTTTCAGAAATTACGTGTTAATTGCATTGATTTGTTTCCGAGTACGAGAAACTCCGTACCGCGAGAGAGATGAATGATATTTCTTTCTCTCTCACGCAAAAAAAGTTTTTCATTTAGTCATGTTAAATTTTATTTTTTTAGGTTCAATTAAAAAAAATACAAAAAGTACCATTTGATGAAGCACCAAAAATTTCCCTTTGTATTTTCAAAAAGTACAAAACAATTTACCCGAATTTGATTCTATATAGTCCTTAGTTTAGAATTCCAAAATAATATACCAATAGTTTATTTTGTGTGAGTAAATTAAATATATTTTTAAAATTTTATAAAAATTGGCTCAATGAGTTTGAATAAAATTAAATTTCCCGTTTTCCCCTTTTTGGTACTTTTTTATTATTAGTTAAAAAGTTATAAAGATCCAAAAAGGTACCAAAATCAAATTTTTTACACATTTTCACCCGTTAAAAGTACGAATTTCAAAAAAGTAGCAGACACCCACATGCTCATTTTAAGAGTAAAGAGTGCATTTAAAATTTGTTTGTATCACTAATATTGTGTAAGATAATTATGAAAACCTTTTTTACCCCTAAATCTACAAATGGATCAAATGGATTAATGGATCTACATAACCAAAAACACTTCTATTTTTAAAATTCCATGATCCTACTTTTGAACTATGCGATGATGAATCAGTCAGCCAGTAGCGCGACTATTTTTTTATATAGTGAATATAGTGAAATACATTTATGAAATGTTTAATCAATGTTATATAATATAAAATGTAGTAATTAATACAGTTCAACAAAATACATATATATTTGGACTAAAAACCCTTGCAATAGGCGAAAATTAAGTGCCAAATATTAAAAAAACTTTTTCTTAAGTTAAATTATTTTTGATAGCACTCGCATCCCACATTATGGGATTATAAAGCCCTTAGAGGAAATTGTCTAAGCTTTCTTTTGAGCAAAAAAAGGAGTTTAAAAAAAATTAAAAAAAAAAAATAAAAAAAAAATTTTTTTAAATGTTTGGAAATAATGAAGAAATAGCTATCTGAACTCCTTAGGACCAATAGGTGAAAAGTTACATTCATTTGAATAAAACCCTATATGACCAAAATGTCCAACTTTGATCCCCTCTAACTCCGGCAGTTCTTGACCAATAGAGCTGAAATATCCCATAGCACCTTGGTGCAAATTTCATCAAAATCGATTTTTTGAGTTATGTCACTTGACATGAAACTTCCCATATGTAGTACCTTTTTATACCTTTCACCTTCGTGAGAAGAGTATATATAAGTTTGTCATTCCGTTTGTAATTTCCAAAATATAATTTTCCGACCCTATAAAGTATATATATTCTGAATCCTTATAGATAGCGGAGTCGATTAAGCCATGTCCGTCTGTCTGTCTGTCCGTCTGTCTGTCCGTCTGTCTGTCTGTCCGTCCGTCTGTCTGTCTGTTGAAATCAGTTTTCTGAAGACCCAGATATCTTCGGGATCCAAATCTTCAATAATTCTATCAGACATACTTTCGAGAAGTTTCCTACTTAAAATCAGCAAAATCCGCCCATAAACAACGGAGATATAAGCAAAAATCCGAGACAACCTTTGAAATTTTCATAAAAAATAAGCAACAACAACACTGCTTATTCATTGCGTCGTGTATTTTGTTTTTGTTTTTTTAAGTATTTCGTTTCATATGTTTGGATGGCTGTGTATTTCATTGCCTTGTGTATGTTGTTTTTGTTTCTTAGTGTATTCAGTTTCGTATGTTTGGATGGCTGTGTGTTTCATTGCCTTGTGTATGTTGTTTTTGTTTCTTAGTGTATTCAGTTTCGTATGTTTGGATGGCTGTGTGTTTCATGACGTTGTGTATTTTGTTTTTGTTTTTTTGTGTATTACGTTTCGTTGTTAGGATGTCTATTGGTTTGCCTGCCTTGTGTATTTTGTTTTTTGTGTGTTTATTAAATAAACTTTATTTCGTTTAGCGTTGTTGTTGTTCATTACGTTTTGCTATTGCTATAATAATGATATAGTCGGGAAAATGAAATATGTAAATTAAAATTTTATAAAATAGATATTTTTAAATATGGTGAAGGGTATATAAGATTCGGCACAGCCGAATATAGCCCTCTTACTTGTTAAAGTTAAAACAAAAGCATGTTTCAAAAATATGTATTAGGAAAGTCAACCCTTAATGCTGTGAATTAAATTCCAAATCTAGGTGGACAAAAATATAAAAATGTGTGTCTAAAAATGAACATACATATGTACATTTTTCAATAATTAACTAAAATTCAACCCCTACATCGTGTATACGGTTATAATTTAAAATAAAATTAGTCTTTTAAAATAGAGCATTGTAAGTGTTTTCATGCTGGCAATGCTGTAGTTTTAATTGGCAACTGGCAACGCTTCAGTTTTTATTTGCTATTTTTATTGATATTTTGACACATAGATGCCTCTGAATGCAGTGTTTCAAGAAATAGGGCAGTGTGGCCAGAAAATCTTAGGCTGGAAGTCCCCAAAAAATTCCCATTTTTAAATTGAAATCCCCATAGTTTTCCCCAAAATACATCAAAAAAGGTACCAACATCACCTTCATTACAGATTTTCATCCCTAAAAGTACGAATTTCAAAAAAGTGCCAGACATCCATCTGCTCATTTTAAGAGTAGATACAGGTGCATTTAAAATTTTTCTTGTATCATTAATATGTATTGTATTAATATAAAAATAATATTTTTTCTAATAAATGTTAACAAATTAAACAATATTGTTTTATATTTACACTTTGTATATAAAGCAATCAACTAAAAAAATGCTGTTCCGGAACACTTTGTATAAAAACCCCACATGAAGTATTTACCCGACCGGCGGCAGCTGTCTTCTACGTTAGGGTCAAATTTTGAGATTAACTAACAAAATTATGTTCCGGACGCTTTTTATATCAAAATCCATATGAGGTATTTACCCGTCCGGCGGCAGCTGACTACAAAGTGTAAATCTTAAAAATTAATATATTGGCATATCCCTCTCCACTGGAGAGGGATATGCCACACATTAAACTTTAATGTGTGGCGTCGCATTATTTTTGATAACCTAAAAAATTTCTTTGATACATGGAGTTCGGGAGTTTAAGCTTCCTATACGAAGGTATAGGTCGGATTGGCAGTTCTTGGACGAGGCTCTTTTAGGTCAAATAATCGAGGTCAAATAATCCCTCCTTAGTGGTATCATTCTGTTAAGGGGGCAACTTAATTAAAACAAACATTATTTACATTTTCAATATGTATGTGTTTATGAACGTGGAAAAGATTCAAAAAAGTTGATTTTCATGTTTTATATTAAAAAAAAAATATTTTTGATCAATTAAAATGTGTATATAAATGCGGAAAGGAACAAATCTGATAAAATATATTTGGGATTATATCGTTACAGAATGCCTTTTAATAAAAAACATTCAAAAAATGTTACTATGGTCATATATAGAAAATGATATATAACTGCTATCGGACGATCTTGTGCACGATAAAAACCTATATAGAATTTATGTTGGAAATATACAAATTAGATGGCATACATTTTTTCCGGATTTCATCGTTCTAGGGCGTGTACTACAACAAAAATCTTATTTTACAAAAAATGTTACTATGGCCGAATATACAGTGTCTCTCATAAGTATTCGAATTTAGGTAAACTATGAAAAGAAACCAAATTTAATAATATATTTTGTGTGCAATAAAATAAATTAATTTGTTATATTGTCTAGACAGTCCTTAGGTTTGATATCACGCTTTTTAAAACTTGAAAAATTTACATTTACTTAAATTAAATTAGCTTTTTTTAAAAAGTCCATAAAATTGTCTCACAAAAGTATACGAATTTTTCCTGTATTTCATATTTGAGCATATTATACGAAACACAAATTTTAGAATCGAATGGTTTTTATGCTTTAAATTGTTTTAAGGGGTTACTATCAACCGAAATTATATATTTTTGGCCCATTTGGTCCACAATTTTTGGGGATTTGTACCCCCTTTTTATGTAATATCATTAAAATGGCGATTTTTGTCAATATTTGTAGTATTTTCTCTTTTTTTCCAGAGATAAAACCAAAATTTGATATTGGAATTTAATAGTATCTAAAAATAGTATTTTTTGTTACAAGAATCTGTATTTAAACGATCCAAGATATATTATTGATATCATTATTCTGTCGCTAATTCAATATATTGGAACTTAAGTCCATTTTCATAATACTAGGGTCAAAAATTTTCGGGGAAGTTTTCTTGTATATATTCTTTTAGATATCAGCTTTTATATATTTTAAGTTTTCAATGTATTGTGGAAGTGTAGAACTCCAAAACATGCCTCGAAGAAACACCATTCAATATGGTAGTATCATTATTTTTATATACCAATGACCTACAGGCTGCATGCCACTATATCATTATGGTCTAACTCAAAAATATCAATATCTCTTTAAATATTGATTTCTATGATCAAAATAAACCCAAAATTTTGGACTTACAGTGTTATTGTAATGGGCAACATAAGCGTGAAAGTTACGAATAGTAAAAACTGAAATCTACTGTATAGGATGATGTTTTGTAAAGACATTTTTTGGAATTGTATGCCGATAAATTATGTTTCTTTTCAAAGTACAACCAAATTCGAATACTTATGTGAGACACTGTATGTATAAAATGATATATAACTGCTATCGGATGATCCTGTGCACGATTAAAACCTATATAAAACTTTAAGTTGGAAGTGTAGAAATCGGATGGTATACTTTTTTTGTGAATTTCTAGGGTGTGTACTACAACAAACTTTTTTTTACAAAAAATGTTACAATGGCCGTATATAGAAAATGATATGTAACTGCTATAGAACTTTAAGTTGGAAATATAAAAAGCGGATGGCATACATTTTTTAGTGGATATCATCGTTGTAGGGGGTGTACAACAGTACAGTGTTGCCAACTTAGTGCTTTTAGCACTATTTGCGGTGCTTTTTGGTGTGCCAAACGCGGAAAATTTTGCTCATGGTGCCTTTTTTCAAAAAGGCACTACAGTGGTGCTTTCTAATTTTATGACAGTGCATTTAGTGCTTTTTATACCCACCATCAAAAAAGATGAGTGGGGTATATTGATTTTGTCACTCCGTTTGTAACACATTGGTCGTAGACCCACAAAAGTATTAAATTCTAAGGCGATCTAACCATGTCCATCCGTCTGTTCATCTGTCCGTCCGTCTGTTGAAAGCACGATAGGGTTAGAACGGAAAGAGCAAGGGAGTTAAATTTTTCCACAAATATTTCTTATAGGTAAGGTTTGTTTGGTATTGCAAATGGACAATATGGGTCCACAATTTCGCATATCCCCCATACAAGTGGCCCCCCCGAAAAACAGCTTTAACAGTCACAACTGTTTTAAACATACGAGTATAGCGATAAAATTTGGCATAAATAAGTTTTATATGCGCCAAAATCTCTGTACCAAATTTTATGGGATTCGGTCCAAAATTGACCCTACCCCCCATACGAGTATAGCGATGAAATTCAACATAAGTAAGTTTTATATATGCCAAAATCTCTACTAAATTTTATAGAAATTGGTCTATAATTGACCCTACCCCCCATATAAGGTCTCCTTCAGAAAATGATTTAAACGGTCATTACTGACTTAAAAATAATTTATAGCGATGAAATTCGGCATAAATAAGTTTTATATAAGTCAAAATGTCTCTACCAAATTTTATGGGAATCGGCCATAACTGACCCTACCCCCAAATAAGGTCCCCCTATGAGTGCAGCGTTGAAATTCAACATAAGTAACTTTTATATGCATCAAAATTTCTCTACCAAATGACATTAATACTCATTATCGACTTAAAAATATTCGACATAAATATGTTTTATATAAGCCAAAATCTCTAGCAAATTTTACGGCAATCGGTCCATAATTGACCCTACCCCCACATATGGTCACCTTCAAAAATTGATTTTAACGCTCATTACTGACTTAAAAATACGAGTATAGCGGAGAAATTCGAATTTAATTCGGATTTGTCGGTAGCGTACCCTACCCCCTATTAAGGTCCCCTTAAAAATATGAGTACAGCGATGAAAATTGACAAAAAATAAGTTTTATATAATTTCTTTACACAATTGAACCTATCCCTCATATATAAAGCCTCCATGATTACTTCATCGTTGTACTCGCAATAAAAAGATTTTTATTATAATTCTTTATGCCGAATTTTATGACGATTGGTCTATAACTGACCAACAAAACAAAATCTATGTACAAAATTTTATGGGTATCGATATATAATTGTCCCAACCCCATATAAGTTCCCCTTTAGATAATAACTTTTATGCTTATGACTGAATTAAAAATTCGAGAACAGCAATGAAATTCGAAACGAATAAGTGTTATACGAAATCTTTCTACCAAATTTTACGACAAACAGTTCATAATTGACACTACCTCTGATATATGTTCATGGTTAAAAAATTGGACAAAAATATTTTGTTTTTAAAAATTAATATTTTGTTAATTTGAAGATCACGTACATAATTGAATTAAGCCTTATCTCCCTGATGTTTACAGAGGAGCATTCCTTTTACGGCATAAGATTTGATGGTGGGTATATAAGATTCGGCACAGTCGAATATAACACTCTTGTTAAAATATTTTAAAATATTTGTGAATTTCAGGAGGTAATTTATTTAATTAATATTAAACATTTTCTCTATAATGTTAAGAAAACTGAGGGATCATTCTTTGATCTTTCTATTTGTACCACTTTTTGTTGTTTATTAGAATACGATCAGTTTACACTAAGGACTAAATTTTTCTTAAAAACTGTTTTAAATTTTTTTACACGGGTGCTCCAAAGTTTTTTTTTATTTGTGTTAAGTTTTAAAAGCAAATATTCTTCAAAAACAAAAAACAAAATATTCAAAATACTTTACAATAAGTTATGTTATTCACTATCAGTGAAATTAACAATTTTTCCAGAACTCAAAAAACTTAAAAATAATATATATAGATTTTGCAAAAAAAATATATTTCATAAGTTTTGTACAATTTTACAATTTGGGTGTGGGTACATCGGTTGGCCAGTTGGTAGTGTGCCTGTCAGTTTGAATGTTTAATGACATTTTACTATTTTTAAAATAACTTTTAAAATTCTAATCTTATTTATCTAATATTCGTCAAACATTAGTTTTAGTTCTTACGTTACTAAAAATCTAACTCACACAGATGAAAGACTTTAGTATGACACATGTTTTGTTTTGTTTTGCCCAATGTTCTAAAAAACAAATTTTGGAGTCTTGTAGGAAATGAGCGAAATAATGTGCAATTTTTATTAAAATAAACAATATTTGACTAAAAAAAACGTTAGTGCTTTTTTACCCATTTTCAGTTAGAAAATTACGCTTTTTTACCCCTTTTTAATATTTTTTGCGCGCGTTTTGCTTGACCAATGTTGGCAACACTGCAACAGTATATAGAAAATGATACATAACTGCTATCGGACGATATTGTGCACGATAAAAACCTATATAGAACTTTAAGTTGAAAATATGAAAATCGGATGACATAAATTTTTTTTGTAGATCTCATCGTTACTATGGCCGTATATAGAAAATGATGTATAACTGATATCGGGCGATCTTGTGCATGATAAAAAACCTATATAGAACTTTAAGTTGGAAGTGTAGATATCGGATGGCATAAATTTTTTGTAGATTTCATCGTTCTATGGTGTGTACTACAACAACAATCTTTTTGTTTTTTTCATATGAAACTTGTTAATGTCGAATTTTTTAGTTATACATTTTTTAAGCCAGTTATGAGCGATAGTAATTTCCCGAGGTGGACCTTATATCGGGGATAGGTTAAATTATGGACCGATCCTCATAAAATTTGAAAAAAAAAAAAAACAAAAATGTAAATGAAGAATTAATAAAAAAAAACGGATTTGACTCCTTGTTTATGTGGAATTTCTTTGCTATATTGGTATTTTTATTCCAATTATTAGAGTTAATATCTTTTTCTGAAGGGGAACTTATATGGGCGTAGGGTCAAATTTGGACCAAAGGTTTTGGATCATAATTTACAAATCTTGTAAAATAATTTCCTGAAAGGTACCTTATATGAGGGCAGTGAAAAGAACAATTTTAATTTATATAAAACTTGTTTATGTCAAATTTCATTGCAATATTTTAAATCAAGTAATGGACGCTGGTTATTTTCTGAATATATGGGACCAAAACGATTTTGGCTCCTATAATTATGTAGAATTTTGTTACTATTTTTGTTATTTTGTGAAAGGGCCGTTATATTAAGGTAGTAAAATCATATACCAATATAGTCCATTCTCAATAACAAACTCCATTAACTAAAAATATTTTGGCAAATAGGTATTGACTAGATTGTCTTAGTAAGATCCCAGGATTTTAGACCAATATTTCAACGTGTTACAAACGAAGTAAAAAGTTCCTTGACTCACTGATGAGTTTATCGTATACCGATATTGTCAATTTTCAATAACAAACTCCATCAACTAAAATTATTTTGGCAAATATTGGCTAGATCGTCTTAGACTGTAATAAGACCCCAGCATATACTTTTATGGATATTAGACCAATATTTTGATGTGTTGCAAACTGTGTAAAATGTTCCTTGACTCCCTGTTGAGTTGTGTCTTCCAAGCGGTGATTTTGCGATCTTGAAAGCGACGGAACTAATAGGGAATCACATTGTTCGCCGGTCTTTGGTAAAATTTTAGGTTGATAGTCATACTGCACTTAAAGCATTAATATGTCATAGCTGTATTCTTGCATAGTCGTAAGAAGAAGAAAGATCTAAGTGTTATTATGAGACCGTTTATAAAAGGCTGTGTTGGGTACCAGGACCCTGCAATGTACACAAATGAGGTATCTGGCGAACTGACACGATGAGGCTCGAATCTGCACCCACATGAACGGAACAAGAAGTTAAAGCCACCCCTTTATTTTTCTCAGGTTGATCTCCGATGGATTCCGTAACTCCATCAATCAGTCTTGGAATATAGAATGAATTGCACATTATATATGGCGTTTTTTACAAGGCTTGATTCTATAGCAACCGGATTTATTATTGCTGTAGATGGTGCACACCAAGAACACTGGCACTGGCTATAAAACATTAAAATACATACATTTTTCATAGCACAAAATAAATTTGTCTAGTAATTTGTTTTTGTTTCATTTGTTTACGTTTTTACAGAAACTCACCACACAACAATCAAAAACAGCTATTAGGGTTTGCTGTTTTATCAAAAGGTTGTTTTATTAACGGGTATGTTAGGGTTTGCTGTTTTATCAAAGGTTGTTTTATTAACGGGTATGTTAGGGTTTGCTGTTTTATCAAAGGTTGTTTTATTAACGGGTATGTTAGGGTTTGCTGTTTTATCAAAAGGTTGTTTTATTAACAGGTATAACTTTTTTAAATTTTTATTTTTTTGGATAGAGGGGAGGAGAAAAAGAAAAACGTTAAAAATGATTTAGATTGATTTTTAGGTAATACATGCAGATGTTATAGTTATATCCTTCAGTAATAATAAACTTTTCTACTTGGATTTTCTATTCTCCAACTTTTTCGACAAAATACTCGACTTTTCATATATTTGTTTATTTTCGTCGATAAATAGATATTAAGGAATATAAGTAAAAAAACTAATATTTACTATTACTCAACACTTTAGAAATGCAAAATTAAACTTCCTCCACTTTGTTTAAAATTGACGAAAAAATTCTGAACTTGTCATCACTGATGTGGTATTCCTGCAATGTGACCAACTCATTTTTACTAAATGAGAGCAAAATTAAAGACAGAAAAACATATTTTGACATATTTCAAAGTAATATTAAAAACAAACAAAATCTAGCCCGAAAAGACTATTTTTTGGGCTCTGGATAAAAAATGTTTTCGGAGTTTCGGAAAATATAAGCGTGTTTAATGTAGCCAGAAAAAGGAGCGTTGACAACACTGATTTGCACATTTCATTTTGACAAACAAAATGACATAATTCCATTAGTATCCACTAAAAACGACGAGCAGTAAATTTTTCAACATAACATACGCGAAGAAAAATTGAAAAATAGTTGGTAAAATTAAAGTGAATTCAATTACAAATATGGCAAAAGAAAAGAAAAAATAAAATTTTTCAAATTTTATATAATTGCTTCTTAAAGATGATCAAATTAAAGGAAAAAACAATGTATTAAGAAGTTTTCTGCAGGCGTCGGAAAAAGGTGGTGGTGTCACCAATAAAAAAAAGAAAAAAAAAAAAACATAAAAACGAACAACAAGTTAAAAGAGAAACGACAAACGAACAAATTAGTACGAAAGAAAGAACAGAGTGCAAAAATTAAAAACGTTTTAAGAAGAAAATAAAAACGACAAAAGCAAAAATAGTGAGATATCAGAGAAAAGCGTAAAGGAAAAGGCAAAATAAATAAGAAGCAGCAAAAAGAGTAGTGTACCACCTCTTGTGAAGAATTTTACAAAATAAAATTAGTTTTTACATGAATATTGTGAGTAGAAGTGAAAAAAATTATACATAAAAGATTTTTCTATTTCAACTCTTGCTGTGATTGAAGCTAGTTTTATAAAATGTGAAAATTTGTTTATAGAGTTATGAAAACAAAAGTGTTTATTATTTTGCAGGAAAAAGTCCAAGTGAAATTTCAACATAAGTTAAATAAATTAACTGATCACTCAGCCAGATAATTATTCATCATCCTGACAGCAGTTCGCCTGTGTCGGCAAAATCAATTTGTAGTGGCAACTTAGTCAGACGGTAGCACTCACCACTGCCTTAACATTTGGTCGCAGTTGGCTCAAAAAGAAAAGTATCGCTATCGTTGCCACCCAACAACACGTTAAAATAAATTGCTAAATTTATTATCGTGACACCTTTCCCACAACTATTTTTGCTTTTTCTGCTGTTGCTTCTTTGCTTTTTCTAACGAGTATTTGCATCTGTTTGTTATCAATATTTGAAGACGCAAATATAAGGATCAAATCGAATTCTTTAAAAGGTAAGCCAAATGATAAAATAAAGACACAAATCTAATTTGTATTTGCTTTGCATAACCCACTATGTACCTTCATACATACAACATGTGTACATATTTATTGGAAAATACCAATAGCTTTCATTTTTTATTATCAACTAGGAAAGTACATCATTTCCTCAAAGATAAATAAGACAAATTGTATGCATATAAAAACTTTTACCGGTCTCCGGTCTTTATCACATGAAATGGTCAATGTGCCAATTGTTCGTTGAATTTTCTATTGTTTTTTTGTTTTTTATTTTTTTATTTATGTATGTATGTATCTATGAATGTATAATTTTGCAGTCTTATTGAGATAAACAGAATGAAAAGAAATTTAATTTATTTCATTTATATATTTTTTATTTGTTTTTGTTTTCATTGACTATTCTTTGGCAAATGTCAAATACTTTTCACCAATACCGATGCATTCAAAGGCAAACACACACACACACATGCATACATACATTCCATCAAATCTCTCTGCTGGCGACAGGCATCGCCTCTGTCAGCGAAGGAAGCCAATGCTTAGCGTGATAACAACGTCATCTTTGGTCTTGTTTTTGCGTCCATCTTTCTGCCTCAACTGTTGTTTTTTTTCACAGAATATTTTCTTTTTGATTGATATTTCTCGTTCTTTATCTGTTTTTATTACAAATT
Source organism: Lucilia sericata (assembly GCF_015586225.1). Classification (NCBI taxonomy): domain Eukaryota; kingdom Metazoa; phylum Arthropoda; class Insecta; order Diptera; family Calliphoridae; genus Lucilia; species Lucilia sericata. Next base: position 3,639,214 of record NW_023994042.1, read on the forward strand.
TATTAAATTTTGCATTATTATGTGCAAATAGGAATGACAGTAAATAAACACGATAAAAACAGTTAGAAAAGAAAAATGCTAAAACACCTTTGTCGCATGACCAAGGCAACGACAGACAACATGAACGTACGTACAAACGTCAACGTCATTGTCATTGTGTGATTATAAATAGAAAATTGCGTACATGTTGAATTAGTGGTCGGCACTCTCGAACTCGTAGTCGTATCCGTCGTATTCTGTACATATGTACATGTATGTATGTATTGAACATAATTGGTGTTGTTGTAGCTGCTTTTTTGTGTACATATTGTAATACACTCGTTGATGTTCATTTAGTGGAGAATTCAATAAATATTCGTATTTATACAACTTTGTAATACATATTACTACCGACACAAATTTTACATTTACCTAAAGTTCCTATTAGGAACATAGATCCATAAACTAGAAAATACATTTTTAGTGAAGGCGGTAGATACACCTCAGAGAAGTAAATTTCTGTGAAACAAAAAATTGTCATCATACATATTGTTTCAGGGATTTTTGTAACCATTTCTTTGTGAAATATTATCGAGGGATTGCTTTAGATCTCTAAACGTCTAAATTCGCAAATAAAATAATCATTAAAATCCCAGTGTTTAATGATTCAACCAGAGAACCTTAGATGAAAATTTCAAAATTCTATGTTTTTAAATATAACATTCATGATGAATTTGAACATATGTATGTTTGTGTAGGGCTAGATGAAATAGACGTTAATGGCTTAACCATTCATAACGTGATTTTGAATTATTCAGCCACCACTATTGAATTATAAGTCGATATCCACTGTGTTTGTATAAAGAGTGCTTCTAAATATTTATTATCGAGTATATAACAACTCTCTTTTGTTCGTTTGGTTTCTGTGCAAAATTCATATTTGTCAAAAAGATGATTCACATACACCTCACCATACACCAATCAACCAACCAAATATGTATAAGTTTATAACTTCCATCCAACATCATTACAAGCAGCTGAACAGCAACAGTGGTCTGAGATAAGAAAAACTATTTGTTAGATATTATTTAGCAGAATTTTCTTATTCTTTTTTATTAAACACTTTCTTTATTAACTTTTTCTCTGTTTTTATCACACTCTTTATGTTGTCATTGCTCTGGCTTGTCACTCCTAACCTTGCGCACACGCCCACCCCGCATTACCGTGGAGCTTTCATAAAACTTTTTTCTTTTATTTTATTTTAATGTTTACTCATGTACTCTGACACCCCAACAATTGTCAAACAAGTAGAAAATTAATAAATGTACTGTATGAGTGGGTCAAATTTGTTTTGTCTGTCCTGCTCAATTGGGTTTTAGTTATAATAATTTCTTTTTCTTCATATATGAATAAAATCAGTGCACAAAATCATGTTATCAAGACTCTTAATAAAACGAAAATATATGTATGCATACTTTTTTAATTTAATAAATTAATTTGGAAAATGTATTTTATACCTTTAGAAAGCAAATACAATTTAATACAAATTTATTCTTCAATATTTATGAATATTTACGCTAACAAGGTTTTCCTAAGGTTTGATTAAAGGAAAATACATATTAAATTCGCATAACACATTTCGAAATGATATCAAACAAAAATCATATTTTTGTAATAGTATCAAAATCCCCCACATAAAAATATATATTTTAACATATTTTTTCTTTTTCTAAACTATTTCCAGGAAATCACCTAAAATAATAAGCAAAAAAACTAAGATCAATAATCATTATAGTGTTCAGGACAGTTTGGATATATAAAAATGGCGTACAGAAAACCGAACGATTTGGATGGTTTCATACAGTTGATGCCAAAGGCAGATATGCGAGTTAAGGCTCTGTTGGCAGAAGATCTAGTTACATTCCTTAGCGATGATACCAATTCGGTAGTGTGCATGGACATGGGCATGTTAGTCGATGGTCTAATGCCCTGGCTGACAGGAAGTCATTTTAAAATTGCACAAAAATCGTTGGAAGCATTTACGGAACTTATTAAAAGGCTGGGTCCTGACTTCAATGCTTACACCGCAACAGTTTTGCCGCATGTGATCGATCGACTCGGCGATAGCAAAGACACAGTACGCGAGAAGGCTCAACTATTATTGCAAACATTAATGGAACACAAAGTTCTCACACCTCAGGTTTTGCTTGACAAATTGGCGGCCAGTTGTTTTAAACACAAGAATGCAAAGGTTCGCGAGGAGTTTCTACAAACAATTGTAAATACGCTGAATGAGTACGGAACATCGCAGTTGAGTGTGCGTAACTACATTCAGTCCATATGTGTGTTACTTGGAGATCCTACTGTGTCAGTTCGTGACACTGCTATACAGTCATTAGTCGAAATATATAAACACGTTGGTGATCGCTTGCGGCCGGATTTGCGCCGAATGGATGATATGCCAGCATCAAAGTTGGCCATATTGGAGCAGAAATTTGATCAAATCAAAGGTGAGGGGTTGCTGCTTAAGTCGGCAATGCTTGTAACTCAGACACAAAATAATAACAACAATGGACATGATGAGGCCGACAACGTTGCAGTTCGTGAACGTCCTACGAAAATTGTTAAGCGTACAGTTTCTGCCACTATGCGCTCGAAGAATAATATTGCTGCAGAGAGTGCATCCGATGCTGGAGCAGTTACCATGGAAATCTTTGAGGCTTCATTCGAGGCAGTGCCACAGTTAAATATCTTTCATCCCAAAGACATGGACGACATTTATAGAAATATATTGTCAATAATCAGCGACAAGAACTTTGACTGGGAAAAGCGTATCGATGCTTTGAAGAAAATTCGATCGCTTCTAATATTGAATATACAATCACAGCCTCAATTCTTTACGGTTCAGTTAAAAGAACTTTCGATATCATTTTTAGATATTTTGAAGGAAGAGCTGCGCTCACAAGTAATTCGAGAGGCTTGCATTACAATTGCCTTTCTGTCAAAAACTCTTCATCAAAAATTGGACAAATTCTGCGAGTATATTTTAGAGCAATTAATACTTCTGATTCAGAATTCTGCTAAAGTCATTGCATCGTCTTCATTACTTGCACTGAAATACATCATAAAATACACACATGCTCCTAAGCTCATCAAAATTATTACGGAAACACTGCAGAATTCTAAATCGAAGGATATTCGCTCATCTCTATGCGAAATTTTGTGTTTACTGTGTGATGAGTGGCCGACCAAAGCGATGGAACGAAGTGCTCCTCTTTTACGTGACATAATTAAGAAGTCCATGAGCGATGCCGACAGTGAAGCACGACGTCATTCGCGGCGAGCGTATTGGGTGTTCCGTCGACACTTTCCTGATTTGGCTGATCAAATCTACGGAACTTTAGATATTGCTGCCCAAAGAGCACTTGAAAGAGAAAGAGATGGTGGGGGTGGTGGAGGAGGTGGTGGAACAGAAGAAAGGAGGGCCACCGTTGCTACGGCTTCACGTATTCAGCGCTCTCCAGGTGCACTTCAGAAACCTGCTCCCGGTATGCGGAGTGTATCAGCTGTAGATACAGCCGCAGCACAACGTGCCAAAGCGCGTGCTCAATACGCATTCATAGCACGTAAAAAAGCCGCAAACACCGGTACGTCTACCACAAATAGTGCTGCAACAGGATCCCTGCCTCGCCCGCGAACAGGCGCTGGCCAACAACAACAACAAGCAACGACTCAATCAACTGTGAATAGCGGAATTTCGCCTCGAGCTCGTGGCAGGGCAGGAGTATCTCAATCACAACCTGGATCTAGGTCCACGTCTCCAAGTTCGAAGTTGCGTGAACAGCATGTCATTGGATCTTATTATAGGCCAACTGGAACAATTCCAAAAAAAGCTTCGGGCATTCCAAGATCTTTGGCCAGTTCTCGAGAGACGAGTCCTACAAGAGGTGGAGGTGGTGGAGGTGTGATCATGAAGAGAAGCATGTATACTACCGGTAACTCTCGTCGCACTCCGGAGAGAAATCAACCTACCCGGCAACTGGCTGCTGCTAGATTGCTTCAACAAAGTAGAGATGCTGAAAATGCTCTTGCTGATGCCTTATCTCCTGACGGCAGTGGAGGAGATTACGCCTCGATGGGTGATTACGGTCGTGACCGTGGTGGTTATTCGGCCGGTGCGCGTATGGGACGAAAACTAATGTCCCGCGAGGAATCTGATGATTCCGAAGCATCATCTGTGTGTTCTGAACGTTCGTTTGACTCCTCTTATACCCGAGGCAACAACTCAAATTATTCCCTATCGGGATCCAGAAATCGTTTGGACTGGAGTTGGGTGAGGCCACCATTCGAAGATATTGATACGATTATCCAGTACTGTGCCTCCACACATTGGTCCGAGCGTAAAGATGGCCTCATTAGTCTCACACATTACCTCGCTGACGGCAAAGAGTTGACACCGCAACAATTGCAGTTGGTTCTTGACACGTTCCGTAAAATGTTTATGGACACACACACCAAAGTCTACTCGCTTTTCCTAGAGACGGTCACCGAACTTATATTGGCATACGCCAACGATCTTCATGACTGGTTGTTTATATTGTTGACACGTCTCTTCAATAAACTAGGCACAGAGTTGCTGAACTCAATGCATGGAAAAATCTGGAAGACTTTACAAGTAGTTCATGAATACTTTCCAACCGATCTCCAAATGAAAGACGTCTTCCGCATCTTGTCTGATTCTGCTCAGACACCTTGTACAAAGACACGTATAGCAATACTCAAATTTCTTACAAGCTTGGCTAACACGTATTGCAAAAATACAGATTTTCCTGGTGCTGAAGAAGGCATTGTTCTGCCGATTGTCGAAAAGACACTTTTAAAAATCGTTCAAATGGCAGGCGACCAGAAAAGCCTAGAACTGCGGAATCAGGCACGTCACTGCCTCATAGCACTATACAATCTAAATACACCCCAGATGACTAAAGTGTTGTCGACCCTTCCTAAAGGATATCAGGACTCTGCTAAGGTTTGCATACAGTCACACTTGCGTCGCAGCAGCACATCGGGCACAAATTCACCCTCATCATCTCCACTGTCAAGCTCCAGTCCAAAACCTTTGCAAAGTCCCAATGTAGGTGGTCCATTTTCATCACTTCAACCCCAATTCACTAGTCCTCGTTCACGCCAATCTTCAGTCACTGATAACGATTTGATGCTCGGCTACTCGGAGGTCGATGTTCAACAGAACATTCAAAAAACGACTGAGGAGATACGCAATTGCTTTGGTGGCATAGAAAACCAGTATAACTCTTTGGCCAACAATTCAAATGGTGGTGGCTACAACGGGCATTTAAGCGAAGCCCTCGATTCATGTGCCTCTTCAAACTCGAAGACTCAGTCGGCCACAACAACTGAATCCAATACACCAGAGAGCACAACAATGCGCTTAGATGGTAATTTATTGGAGCAACATCACAAAATGACAGCCAGTACACTTGGTTCCGGTATGGGGCAAACCAACTCATCTTCATCGTCCGGAGTAAATCTCAAATTTTCCGACAATGGTGAAATAATTCTCGAAAATGGCACCCATGAAAGTGAGATCATAAAAGTGGCACTAAATCTTACACCTGACATGGCCGTGCCTCAGGTTCAGGGCGCTCTCGTCAATCTGGGCATATGTATAAAAAGCGGCAACTGTGAACTACCCAATAAGCACTTCCGCGCCATCATGAAAATGCTACTAAACATGCTAGATGCCAGCTCAAATGAGGTAGTCGTGGAGGCTCTCCATGTGCTCTCCAAAATTCTCCGGCGGGCGCAAATGAAACCCAATTGGATAAATTTCGTCGAACTGATACTGCTAAAGATCATTAACTGCTATCCGAAGAGCAAGGAAACAATGCGCGAACTAGACATGCTAATACCTCGAATTGTACCAGCTCTGCCTCTAAACTTGACTATTAACATAGTGAATCCTGTGATTGCAACGGGCTCGTATCCAGTGAACCTGTGTGCCTTGAAATTGCTAACTGAATTGGCCGACCGCCACGGATCGGAGTTGACCGAGTCACAGCTCGATATAGTCTTTCCCCATTTGGCACGACTCACAGACGACTATCAGTCTATGGTGCGAAAAGCAGCAGTCTTTTGTATTGTCAAACTGTACATTGTTATGGGCGAGGAGAAGGTCAAGCCAAAGCTGACTATGCTAAATCCCAGCAAAGTTCGCCTTCTGAATGTATACATTGAGAAGCAACGTGGAGTGTCTAGCGGAGGAGGAAGTTCAACAAAAAATTCTTCAGCATCATCTTCATGATTGCCGCTGGCCGTTAAGAAACATCAGCAGATGGAATTTAGCGATGTTAAATATTAAGTTGTAGTCCGTTTCTCTGGGTGGTAGATTGCGATTGAGAATATTCTTTAAGTCTAGCATTTGGTTGAATGAACGAAATGTGTGCGTATTGTCGTATGTCTGTCTATTGTTACGCTTGCAAATCACGGTTTAGATAAACTTGACAAAACAAAACAAAATACCTATCATGCCATTCAAGTATTCCGATATTCTTTAAACTGAATCACCTTGTGTTTACACTCCCAATTAGTTTTACCTCATTAGTGCGAGCGCGCTCTTGTTAGCCTTAACGTATTAAAAAATAAATGAAAGTTTTTTGGTTTTAAACCATCTCCACCTTCAACGAACAAAAGTCAATGATATTTGCTTCAGCCTTATAAACGTTAAATTCACAACTGATACATAATATACATACAGATGCATAAGCAAGTTTACAAATATCACTGACCCATGTTCAGTCACCACCAGAAGATTATTTACGACTATTGATGATTAAATGCATTTTCGTTGATTTCCTAATTGTCCTTATTTTATTTAATTAACTTTTTTATTTAATCCTCTTTTTACCATCACAACTACATATAAACGATATAATTTTACTTTAAGTTTTAACGTCATTTATGTTTAAAAAACTTGTTCCCTTTTCCTCCCATTTTTGCTTTAAAATTCGACGCCGATCTACTCGAAACGTATCCATGTGGTTACAACAACAATTAAATTTAAACAATTATAATAAGATAACTTGAAACTAATAGAAACTCAAACATTTGTAATTAATTACCAATAATTTTTTATTATTTTAATATTTTTTTATTATTATTACACTTTTATTTTCTTATTTTTTGTTTTGTTTAATCTTAAGTTATATAAATACATACATATTTTTAATGGTAAATAATAACAAACTAAATTTAATAATAATATTTATAATATAACAAAAACAATAACTAATATTTATCATTAAAATAAAATAGAAATCCTTTCGAAAGAAAAAAAACACAAACACACAATTTTGACTAGTTTACCGTTAAAAAAACTTCAAGACTTGTGATGACAATTGGTGAATAAAAATAAACAAAACGATATTTAAAGAAGCGAATACCTAAACGCGATTGAAATTTAGTTTTCAAAACAAGTTTCCTGACTATTATTATGTTAGATTTGTATGTGTTGAATTAAATAAATTGGCTTAACATTATTTCATTGGGCTTTGCTTTTGCCTTACTACAATCAAATTTATAACAAAGATGCTTATTTTATTTTTGTGAATCCAAAAGAAGGTAGGATGAATTCAAAACAGCTCTCAGACTTCAAAATTGTATTCCCCTGTCGTAAAACTTTTAGAGAAATTTTGTAAATGATACACAGCTTTGACTTTTGAAATAAACAGAATCTGAAGAAACGAATGATCGATCAAAGTAATAGCGACAAAATTGAAACCATTCCAAACAGGATGTGTGAAGAACTAAAATTAGATTTGAGTTATTAAATTTTTGTTTAACGCTAGTGAATATTTGTTTTTTCAAATGTCCCAAATCCATAATATTCGAATTAAAATAGATTTAATTTTATTCTAAATGCCTGCGGTTAGCATAAATATTAGGAGGTCTACTATGTAATTTATATGCATATTAGAAGAATTCAAAATTATCCCAATAATTTATTTAAATAAAATTGATTAACAATTTTATATCCGGATTAAAGATCAGCATTATAAAGTATTTAAATAAATCATAAAAAACGAAAAGATTTAAAATCAGTAAATTATTGTTAAAGGTAAAAATGCACTATTATATTTTTTATTATTTAGTATAACTTAGAATTATTGATTATTTATTTTTTTGCATTTAATTACATAATACACCTCCTTCCTAAAAATTATTTTCATTTGTAAAGATTCCTCTGCCAAAAAAAGAACAAGATATTTGACTTTTTGCCGCCAGTTTGTGCATGAAATAAAACTTTTTTTGCCTCTTTATTATTTATTATTTTAGAATAGTCAAATCAAATACATTCGATATCAGTGAGACACAAAACAAAAACAAATATTAATTCATCTAATATTTTTCTTTTTTATTATTTGCGCTAATTTATAGCAAACAACAAGAATAGAAAAAAAGTACCAAAAAATCGAAGAACTATGGAGTAAATGATAAATAATGTTTTGTTGTATGTATGTTGTTTGAAAGTCACAAACATCAATTGATGATCAAAATATTCGTAATATGAATTTAATTTTTAGCTTAAATTTACAATGTTTTGTGTCCTGTAGGCTAGAACTGCAAATGCAATTATGCATTATGTTTTTTTTTATAAATATAATAATTACTATAATTATTAATAATATTAATATGTTCTCTGCTAATTATTGTATATGTAAACCTTTAACAAATTATAAATTTAGTAAAACAAATACATATAAAAAATTTAAATAAAACAATGTTTTTAACAGTTATCTACGACAGACCTCTTAACTATTTACTCTAAGTGGAATGTTTGTAGACTTTTTGGGATTTGACTCCACATCTTCATGGACGGGTAAAACTGCTTTGATACGTTTGAAATTCCCAGCCCAATCTCCGGAGCTGTTATCTTTCCCTTATGAGAATTTACACACACAAAAGTTATTAGTAAGATAACAGTTAACAACTCGTTTAAAATCATTTTAAAATGCTATACGACTATACAACTATCTAATCCAGGCTTAAAAATTGTGCAACTTCCACAGCGTTCTTCCATAAATCTATCCGACAAACTGAAGTAAAGTTGATTACACATTTGAGTATTTGGTGGGTATCTGTCTACAAGTTGGACATTCTTTTGGTTTGGACATTAAAATTTTCTTCTGGTCTCTACGAATGTCGTTCAAAGCTGTTGTATACGAACGGATCCTTCACATATTTATGTGTGTATACACTAGGGTCCTTCCTGATATGCCTCTGAGGAGCATCCAACTGTGTAATGTTAAATTTAGGATGATTTCTACGGTGACATCCACGGAGGATATGTCTTGTCAGCAAAATGTTGTGCTTTCTGATTGGATGAACATTTAAAATTTAGTTGGTTTTAAACGTTTATTCATTTAGTTTATTCACTTAATTAATTTTGGTATAAAATCGGTCTTAATTGATTTAAAAAGCTATATTTTTTTAGGAATTTTGTAGAAATATCCAAAATATTTTTAAACGGTTTCAAATAATGTTTTCGAAAATATGCCCATTTTGTTAATATTGCAATTATCGAAAACGACTTAAATACCACTAAATTACTACGTAGGTAAGTATTATGAATTGACTTATATGAAAACATCTAAAAATAACATTTGATACATTCGTAATTCAGCCATGGGTGGAGAAAAATCGTCGTGCGTCGTTTCCATTATCGCTTAAGGGTAATCATGCCGTCTTTTTGCCTTGCCTTGAGTGTTTTACGTTTCACTACCGCATTGGTTTAGTGTGTGGCGTCGGATAACGGTACCGCAAAAAATTTACTTGTCGAAAATGTCACATTTTGAGCCCCAGTAACTGAACAATTTGTGGGGCATATTTTTAAAATTTAAATCGATCAAACCAGCCAGTTAAAAATGCCAGATCTATTTAAAAAAATCATTTCTGCCCCATTGTGAATCCCTTTAATGAAATTATATATTATTATAATGTAAAATTGATTACCAATTTTCCCATACTTTTTATCTGCGATATGGCAATACAATCTCCGTTCTTTGGTTCAAGATTAATGTATGTAAATGTTTTTCTAATACTTCCCAGCTAAAAATACTTGATGTCATACTTTAAAAACGACATCTTAATCACATCTAAAACTTCGATTACATATTTTCCAATTATTATTTCCTTACAAATGAAAACCCAGTAAAAAGTGAGGAAAGAGATGTATAAGACTCTTAAAAAATTAAAATGCCTTTTTAAATTATATTTTTATTGAAAAATCTTTTCTAAGAGCCAATTTTCAGGTGAACTATTAGCAATTAAATTAAAATTAATCTTCGGAAGTTGTTTTTGAGTACGCGACAAGTACAATCGAAATAATTGTAACTGAAGCTTTATTTATAATTGATGTTTTGCCAATTATAATTATTTGTAATTGAAAAATTTATAATTACTTGTAATTTTCTTACATTACAATTACATATAATAGTATTAACTAAATTACAAGTAATTGTAATTGACTAAATTTCAATTACAAATAATTGTACCATGTAATCATTACCCTACAAGCTCCAGCGCCCAATGGAGGTAGATAAAACTTGGACAATGTCGGTGTAACAAGTTATTTGTAAACATAAATATATTTTGAACATTAAAATGCCTGATTAGAATAAAATCTCCTTTACCTCTATTTTTTACTTTATTTTCATATTACACTCTTCTTTAATATTACAGTGACATTTTCAGTTGTTTTGTATAGCAATACGGCAAAGTTTAGAATAGTACTCAAAAACAGCAAAGAGGGTTAAAATTATATTAAATATATTTTCAGATTCTGATTATTAATTTAGCTTTTTATATTCAACACTCTAATTGGTTTTTTGTTAAATTTTTTCCTTACAATTTATTTACATACACAACGATTTAATATTTGAATTACACATACTATAATATATTCAAAAAAGGAATACTTAAAATGACTAAATGTCCATAATTAAATTCGAAATGAAAACAAATTACTATTAAGTCTGGGAAGAGAAATATATAATAAACATTTTTCGATAGAAGTGTGGAGTGGTGTTGGGTTTGAATATATTTCTGCCAGAATGATAATTATTTTATGGACTGCTTTATTACTGCTGCAAATGTACCGATTTTCGATTTTTCCCGCTCAAATAAGGCCTCTCTATGTGTGATCATAACAATCAATCTAAATCGTCTGAACTAACTCCAGTATATATCGGTTCTGTTTCCTTGGATTTCGGTGTCGCTTCTTCTGTTTCTTCTTCTTTTAAATCGGCAGCATTTGGAACCCATAAACCTGAATCTACACATCGTTTCATGTGGTATTTTGCCTCTTCTACTGGCATCGCGGCAATAGTAGTTTGCAATAGTTCAGTATCTCGACTTTCGAAACATTTTTTTAATTCCTAAGAATTAAAATATAGAAAATGATAACCAAGTGCAAACATATTGAATTATTCTTACTTACATCGGGTAGTGATTCGAAAACTTCGGCAGGATCTAGACCACCGGGACCGAGACGTTCCCTACGCTCTTCTTCTTCCGCTTCTGCGATAGCTTCTTTAATCTTCTCTTGAGCCCTCTTCTTAATGCGTTCTTTGAACCCATCAATTTCACTTTCAAACTGCTGGCGATATTCGGGTACACAGTTTTGAATTTTTGAAAAGAAGGACCCTACACAGGCCCGTGGATCAATGTCTAACTGTTTGGCCAACTCTAAAATATACTGCATGCAAATACACTGATGGGCCACATGAGCCATGAGCTCATGTTTTTCTTCCATCTCCAAATTAATGGACCATATCACCAAGTAGTTGGCAGTCTCCTCGCAAACCAAATCAAGGTGCTCCTGGAGAAACCGCTTTGAATCATCGTATTTTCGCAACATGCCGTATTGCTTGCATAACTTTTCATTTTCATTTACAAACTTTTTCATGCGGGCTTCCTTTTCCTCTTCGGTAAGGTTCTCGTCTGGTTTCCGAGCCGGTTGTTTATTTAGCACAGTCTTTGCGAATCCAGGCTTGCTAATAGTATCGACATTCCACGGCATTTTCTTTTCTTTCTTAATCAGCTCCTCTTCTTTACGGTCGAAATCTTTGCCCTCTTTCTCCAGTTTTTCTAATTCTTTCTTCAGTTCCTCATCATCACCTTTACTTTGTATGCGCTTTTTGCAATCAATTAATCTAGCCTGCCAAGATTGCTTTTGCTTTTTTAGATCCTCTTTCTCTCGTTCCAGTTCGGCCATACGTTCGACACGTGCCTGGTGACGCCACCGGAAAAGTGAAGGTGTGTCAATGTTTGGATGAGTATCATCTTCATCGTCAGATATCTAGAAAATAATTTTTCCATTGCCTTTTTAATCTGTCCTTTATTGCAGATTCATTTTGTATATTTTCTTACCTCAATGTTTTTCCATTTGCTGTAGTCTACCATTTTTCTGCAATTTATAAATATATAAAGAGTATTTTGCTTTATTAATTTGTTGCTATTGTTTTAAATATGTTACTTTTTCAGTTTTGTACGCTTAACGATTTGCAAATTTTACCAGAATTATACTTTTTGCCAGAATCTTCCTTCGCTTTTCATCAGAATCAGAGCCCTGCGCCGACAAATATTAACGGCAGCGGCGGCTGACATTAAAATTATCGGCGGCGGCTTCAAATCGACTGTAAGCCGTCTAAGTATCAAATACACTTAATTTACAAATTTCCAAATTTTTTATATAAAAACGGAATCCGAGAGATAAAAAAGTGGGATTTTGTATTAGGGTTCTATAAATCGACTTTCGAATAATCGAACAATCGACTTTTTGTCGAAAAAAGTCGAAAAGTCGAAGTCGACTATTTTGTTCCAAAAAAGTCGATAACTCGACTATCGTCTATGAAAAAAGTCGAAAAGTCGACTTTGTAAATAAAAGTCGAAAAAAGTCGAAAAGTCGGAAAGTCGAAAAAAGTCGAAAAGTCGAAAAAAGTCGATAAGTCGAAAAAAGTCGATAAGTCGAAAAAAGTCGAAGAAAGTCGAAAAAAAGTCGAAAAAAGTCGAAAAGTCGAAAAGTCGAAAATAGTCGAAAATTTTAAAAAAGTGGAAAAGAGGTCAAAAACTCTAAAATAGTCGGAAAAACTCGAAAAAAGTATAAAATAGTCGAAATAAGTCGAATAAAAGTCGAAATAAGTCGAAAATAGTCAAAAAGTCGTAAAAAATCGAAAAGTCGAAAAGTCGGAAAAAGTCGAAAAGTTGAAAAAAGTCGGAAAAAGTCGAAAAAAGTCGAAAAGTCGAAAAAAGTCGAAAAGTCGAAAAGTCGAAAAAAGTCGGAAAAAGTCGAAAAGTCGAAAAAAGTCGAAAAGTCGGAAAAAGTCGAAAAGTCGGAAAAAGTCGAAAAGTCGACCATTTATAAAGTACTAAAAGTCGAAAAGTCTAAAAGTCGACTTTTAAATAAATGAAAAAGGTCGAAAAGTCGAAAAATCGACTTTTCATAAAATGGAAAAAGTCGAAAGGTCGAAAAGTCGACTTTTAACTAAATGCAAAAAGTCGAAAAGTCGAAAAGTCGACTTTTTGTTTCAACTATAGAACCCTATTTTGTATATAATTTACAACAATAAAATAGAGCAAGCACAAAAGTTGTGTGAAAATTATGCAGGGATGGAAAAAAATTAAAAAAAGAAATTAAAAATTTAACTTTCTGTAAATCCTCTTATCGTCGTTCATTTAAAAAATAAGCGGATAGGTGTCTGGTACTTTTTTCAAATTCGGCCCCTTTAGGGAATAAACGGTTAAAAACTGTATTTTGGTACTTTTTTGCACCCCATGTATCTTTTAAGCCAGGGAACATTCAAAAAATATTTTTGACTCCTTTATAACTTGACGAAATAATAAAAATATGAATGAAATGAATTTAGTACTTATTGGATATTCGAACGTTTAAGGGGAGAAAATTGAACCTATTTTTGGTACTTTTTTCATAGAACATTGTTTTTGGTTTATTAACTTATACATATGAATACATAATAACGGGCTCCCAATATGATGTTGCAACTTTTTGGAATAGAATTTTTATTTCGTTAATGGGAAGGAAAAAAGTACCAAAAGGGGTAAAAGCGGGAAATTTGATTTTGCTCAAACTCACTGATATAATTTATATACAATTTTTATATTTAGAAACACTAAATATGCTAATGGGGTGTTATACGGAACACCGGTACCAAGTGATATTTTTTGGTACTTTTTCATTCTCCAACTGGTACTTTTTGAGTTTTCTATGAAACAAAGAATATAAAGAAATTGGGGCTTGTCAGTTGGTACGTAAAGGAGTTGTCATTCGGTACCTAACTCTAAGTATGTATTGGTAGAATTTTTGTATTAGTATTGGAGCTCCAACCACTTTCACCACACTTTCCAAACATACATACTTGCATAAAATCGTACATAAAAATTTTATGAAAAATAAATAACATTTAAATTTCTACATTCGCAGATTTTTTAATTTATTTTGCCCACATCTAATCAGTAAAAATTTAATAAATATATTTTTCGGACTTAAAATCTCTTTTTTTGCAAAAAAAATAAGTTTATTTTAAATAATTTTTTCCTTTTCAATACCAAAATATGTATACAACTTTGTTTTGTCAATTTTAATATCAACATACAAAAATTAATTGTCAAAAAAATTAAAAAAATTTTTTCTTAGTTTGTGAAAAATAAAAATATTTCGGATTGTTAAATGCGATAAAATTGTGTAAAAAATTAAAAAACAGTTATGTGTTTGTGAAAAAACGTCGTTCAAGTCCTATTATTCCGGTATTTTCGAGAAAAAGTTTTGAAGTATTGTGAGAGAATTAAGTTCTCACAAGTGTGTTGAATTTACACAGAACTCGTCTGTGAAGAGAAGGAAATGTTATTGTTGTAAAACAATGTCATAGTCCAACTTCTTATTATTCTTTGCTATGAAACATGAAATTAATAATAAAGGCATTTTTCGGTACTTTTTCGTTCTACACAGGTACTTTTTTGAATTTTCTTTAAAATTAAACCTAGAAACCAAAGAATAAATAAGAAATGAAACTGTTGTCAAAAGTACCTAAGTCTACTGTCATCCGGTACCTAACTCTAAGAATGTATTAGTAGAATTCTCAAGTCAACATAGTTGCAAAAAATAGTATTGAAAAATATTGAAAAAAAATTATTACATTTCAATTTATACTTTGAAAGGTTTTTTCTTAAGATATTTTGCACATATTTTATCTATAAACATTTTATAAACACGTCTATTTGTTTTTTAATCTATAATATTGAAAAAATAAATTATTTATTTGAAATATCTTTTTCGTTTACCATACGAAAATTTACAACATTGTTTTTTTTTAGTTTTAATTTCAAACAACAAAAATTCAATGTCAAAAAATAAAAAATATTTTTTTCTCGTTTGTAAAAAATATATAATTTTCGGGCTGTTAAATGTGTTTAAATTGTGCAAAAAAATTATAAAATATAATGTTAAGTGATAAAAAAATATTTCAAAGTGCTATTATCCTCAAATTTTCGCGAAAAAGTTTTGAAGTTTGGAGAGAGAATAACATTTTTACATATGTGTTGGATTTACACAGCACTCGTCTGTGAGAAGAGCGTAATGTTATTGTTGTAAAAAAATGACAGCGTTTCACTTCTTGTTTATTCTTTGCTAGAAACATTAAATTAAGCATGTAGAGTCCGGAGTAAATGAGAATCTATAAAAGGGGACTTATTGGTACTTTATCGTACTTCGACTGGTACTTTTTGAAATTTAACCTAGAAACATGAAATTAAGCAAGTAGGGCACGAAGTAAATGAAAATCTATACTTTTGTTCTTCAAAGGGAACTTTTTGAATTTTCTATAATATTAAACCTAGAAACATGAAATTAAGCATGTAGAGCCCGGATCAAGTGAGAATCTATAAAAGGGGAGGTTTTGGTTCTTCAAAGTTTTTCTTTTTTTTTTAATTTTCTATAATATTGAACCCAGAAACATGAAATTAAGCATGTAGAGCCCGGAGGAAGTAAGAACATATAAAAGGGAACTTTTTGGTACTTTTTCGTTCTTCAAAAGGTATTTTTGTGTTTTTTATAATATTGATCCTAGAAACATAAACTCAAGCATGTGGAGCCTGGAGTAGGTGAGAACATATAAAAGGGGACTTTTTGGTACTTTTTCGTTCTTCAAAAGGTACTTTATGTGTTTTTTATAATATTGATCCTAGAAACATGAAATCAATCTTGTGGAGTCCGGAGTAAGTGAGAACCTATAAAAGGAGACTTTTTGGTACTTTTTCGTTCTTTAAAAGGAACTTTTTGAATTTTCTATAATATTAAATCTAGAAACATGAAATTAAGCAAGTAGAGCCCGGATTGAGTGAGAACAAATAAAAGGGGACTTTTTGGTACTTTTTCGTTCTTGAAAAGGTTCTTTTTGTGTTTTATATAATATTGATCCCAGAAACATGAAATTAAGCATGTGAAGCCCAAATGTAATAAGAATCTAGAAAAGGGGAATTTTTAGTACTTTTCCGTTCACTAAGAGGTACCTAGAAACATAAATTAACCTATAAAAGGGGACTTTTTGAAACATTTTTGTTTTATAACTGGTATTTTTTGAGTTTATTTTATTATTTTATTGAACTTAGGAACATGAAATTAAGTATGTAGACCCCGGAGTAAATGAGAACATATCAAATGGAACCATTTGGTACTTTTTCGTTATTTAACTGGTACTTTTTGAGTTTTCTATTTTAATGATCCTAGATACATAAAACTAAGCAGCCAAGGACTTGATTGAATAAAAATTTAAAATGGAGTATTTTCTGGTACTTTTTCATTCTTTTACTGGTACTTTTTGAATTTTCTATAATATTGAACTTATTAATATGAAAGTAAATAAAATAGGTCTGTTTTCGTACTCCAACTGGTACTTTTTGAGTTTTCTAAAATATTGCATATATAAACATAAATTTAAACACTCAGTGTCCTGATTGAACGAAAATTTAAGAAGGAGACTTTCTGGTCCTTTGGTTATGAGAGGAATTTTTGGTTGAAAATTAAACATGCATTATCCTGATTAAATAAAAATCTATAAAAAGTCATTGTATGGTACCTTTTATACTTCAACTGCTTTTTTAATTTTCTGTAATATTGACACTAGAATCATAAAATCAAACTTATAGAGTCCTTATTAAAAGGGGACTTACATAGATTTTATATATTGAACCTAGAAACAAGTATATTTTAATATTTATTTTATTCAATTACGAAGAGTGTAGCTAAATACAAGATTAATTTCAAATTTCTGGGTTTAATATTATAGCAAACTCAAAAATTACCAGTTAAAGAATGAAAAAGTATCAAAAAGTTCCCGTTTATATGTTCTTATTTAATCCGGGCTCTACATGCTTAATTTCATGTTTCTAGGTTCAATATCAAAGAGAATCCAAAAAGTACCTTTTGAAGAACGAAAAAGTACCAAAAATCCCATTTTATAAGTTCTTATTTACTCCGGGCCCTACATGCTTAGTTTCATGTTTCTAGATTTAATTTTAAATAAAACTCAAAAATGTACCAGTGAAGAAGGAAAATGTACCTAACTAAAAGTTTATATTTATGTTTCGATTTTAATATCATAGAAAACTCAAAAAGTACCAGTTGGAGAACGAAAAAGTATAACTATTAGCATATTTAGGGCCATTATTACAACTTGCCTTTAATGTTCGTAATAATAAAAGGTAACTTTAATTAAAGTGAGGAATAAAGTGAACTTTAAACATTTTCATTATTACAACATAATTTTTTATTATACAAAAACCGTAGCATACTTTTAGCCGTTAATAATATTTTTCATATGAAAAATGACATTGAATTTATTTTTCATTCAAATTTAAAAAAAATTCCTAAAGCTTACATTAAAAGTTAAAGGTAAGGTGATCTTCCCGTTAGCCTATCGGACACTTTTAGCTAAAGTTGACTTGTAATAACGAAAAACACACTATCTATACGATAACTTCCTAACTTTAGTTATTGGCAAGTTATAATAATGGGCCTTAGTGTTTCTAAATCTAAAAATTTTATCTAAATTGACTCATTACTCATCATCCCAAATTTGTAGATTCATCATCCTGTTCCTGTAGCTAAGAGCACCAATTCAGCTGAATAATGAATATTTCAATCACGCACTAAAAATCGTGAAAAGGGGCTTAGCGAGCAAAATTTGTCTAATGATTGTTTTTTCTCTTATTTGCATTAGTTAATTTCTTAATTGAATTGACGTGATTTTGTATTAATATTTTCAAGCTTGTGCTTTTCAGTGGCTCTGGCATTTTGATCTTTATACATATAAATCCTGCAGTAGTTTTATGATTTTTTTCGCTTCTATGTTAATCTCTATTTAATTTACGAAATCCTGAATAAATGTATTTTTATATATGAAAGACATATGTACCCAAGTTGTTAATGTTCCTGACGATAAAGTAAATTTAGTTAATTCTAAGAAAAAGGAAAAAATTGTGCCTTTTGCTGTTGGGCTATATAGGCAATGAAAAACCAGAATGCGTCAAGGACTATTAAACGATTTTGTTAATGAAGTGCATTTTCTTAGAGACGAGTTTGTTTTAAATGGAAAAATATCAATATTAAGGGTTTGTTGTATAATATGTGATGCGCCAGCAAAGGCTGATGGATGTACAAAGTGCACGCAAGTAGGTAAAAAGTTGATATGTATTCACGTACAGTAGCTTCACTGGCACTTTTATTTCCGATGTCGATTTTGCTCTAAGGATATATCCAAAACATCATTCCAATATATGTATTTAAAATAGGAAAAAGCACAACTCGAAGAATTGGGTTATAATATGATATCACAAACTTCATTTGATAACATGCATCTTGTCTGCCTGTGACATATTTTCCAAAGGAATTCCCGAGAAAACCAAGATCGTTGGAAGATTTACATCATTGGAAAGCGACTGAGCTACGTCCTCCAGTTCTTAGCTAATTCAGGCATAGTTGTACTCAATAGCTACGTGCACGAAGATATTTTTAATGAATTTTTACTTTTGCATTGAGCTTATAGGCTACTTTGTAGTCCACGTCACGTAGAACGTAATATTGAACAAGCTCATAAACGTTTAAAATTATTTGTTGAAAACTTCTCTGTTGTATTTGAGTCGAATTCAACGTACATTTGCTTCATTTAGCTTCACGCGCTAAAACTTGTGGTCACCTATTTTCATTTTTGCCATACGATTTTGAAAATATCAATACTCATAATGTTACTAGATGATTTTAATGACATAGACATGTTAAATGTCTATAGCACTAAAGGTAGAATTACCCAAGCGCAACGTACTGTAACTGTAAGAAAACGTGTCAGCTGATCGTTTTTGATTAAGGAAAAACAATGAAAATGCTTACCGAAATGTAGCCGTAACGTTTCAACCTGTATAAAATAGAATTTTATAACGTTTTTACGTGACATTTGTAGAACAGTGATGGCACTTTTGTATGTAGAATAGAACTGTGGTACAAATTCCCTTTTTTCATACTTTTTTTATTTTTTTTATTTATTTTAAATTTAATAAATTGTTTAATATGTGATGTTAGCAATGTGTATACATACAATTTTATAGAAAACACGTTAATGACGTATCAAACTCCAACAAATCAAAGTTAAACTGTTTAAAATACTTTCTAATTATAATTATAGAACCAGGCGTTATCTCAGTTATCTAAAAATATATCGATATTACATAAAATTTTGCAGACAACAATTTGGGCTTTCTAATGATGTAAATTTGAGAGCTCCATCTCATTAAATACAGACGTTAGTTTAAAAATGTATATTTTTAAAATCATTGATTTGTATTTAATGCAATTTATATAGCTCGATACTTTCAATTTTGCAAGTGCAAGTAAAGGTAGCTTTAAATTTTTCAATACTTTCTAAAAAAAGTTGAAAATAATTTTAAAAACAACAGGAAAAAACGCTTGATGAGTTAAATGCTATTACTTATACATATACATTTTTTAATTTTGGTACTTTTTCTACTTAACCATTTTAAAGAAAGTGCCTCTCAATAACCATCACTGTTTCGAACAGCTGATTGAATATTTATGTAATTTATTTTTGCTTTTTATAATTTTTGAATTTTTTTAAATACCTACATAAAATAGTCTTAAAGAAATAACAAAAAGGCAAGTTATTGCTAATTAATTTACCTTTATATTAAAAAAACGCCTAAAAGCTTAAATTATTTTGTGTTTATTTCCAAGACAAGCGTTACGTTTTTAAATGTACTATAAGTGCACAAACGAGGTAACGGTACGGTACGTTACAGTACGTGGACAGCAACGTTCGGGTAATTCTACCTTAAGCCTTGTATGGGGTGCAATTCCACTCTAGCACTGTTGACACAATTCCACTCTAGCACTGTCAGCACATTTTTAATATTGACATTTCCTACAGGGTTTCTAACTATGTATTTTTCACACATATACAAATTACGCTAAACATTACATTCCTCAGTCTGTTAAATGTTAGTATACTGACTGTTAAATAAATTATATATCACAGCATACTTTTAGGAATACTTAACTAGTATAGAATAATAAGAAAATATTTAAGTTAAATTTCTACAATTTTAAATTTGATAATTCGATAAAATTAGTTTGATATAAATTTGTTTGTAATTTTTACAATTTTTGTAATAAATCTATAAATAAAAAAATAAAACCAAAAGTGTAATAGGTATTTATTCATTTATTTAGATAACCTAAATTTAAATGAAACTTCTACAAGGCCAAGTCCATGTAAAAGTAAATAAATATATTAGTTGTCATTCTTTTGAACTTTTGTAATAAATGACGCCGAATATAAGTTGTAGACAAATGTAAATACAATGTGCAATGCAATACCTACTTATAAGAAATACAATAAAAAAGACTACTGAAGTGACCAATCAAATTACAAATTTTAATAGACTTTGTACAAGAATTTAGGAAATTACGTATAAGCGATTAAACAATAACACCAAAGAATTGTCATTGTTTTCGTGAAATCGATGCAGTTTTGTTACATTTTTTTTTCAATAAAAAAATTAGAAATTCTATTTATCGCCCTTAAAAACAAAATAACCATCCCTCTTAACTCGTCTCATAAATTTATAATAAAAAAACAAATAAAAAGAAAATTATGAATTCCGACCATTAAACAACATGATTTATAATTTATGAATTTTAATGATACAAAATTTTCTGTGTCCAGCTCAAAGTTAAATTTATTTAATCATTAACAAATAGTTACTTGCGGTAACAATTGCGTATCGGTGTCGATATTTTGGAAAAATAAGAAGATTTGCTTCATTACGGTCACAAGTGTTGAAATATATAAAATTTAAAATCGAATAAAAATGTGGAATAATTATAATAGAAAAAAGAAACAGGATGCAATATTTCTCAATGTTAAACCGGTTGCAAATAATATTAGTGTACGGAAATATTCGAATGGTTTGATGGATCGTTTAGATAGTGGATTTGGAAATTATAACAAAGAAAAAAGAACCAGTCGCCAATCAATATCAACTATTGATTCCATGAACCAGCAATTTTTACCGGTAAGAAAATTCACAATCATCGTCGTAGCAAACAAAAACAAATCAATAAATAAAAATATTACGACTTACAACTATACAACGTCGACTGTAAATTCTAAAAATTTTAAAGATTTTCGATTAAAATACATATTGTTTACAATTATATAACAAATTCTTAGTACCATAAGATATATAAATATATCCGTAAAATGGCTAAGAATTGATACGCGTTCCACTTAATCAATTAAGTAAGGAAACAATAAGAGTAGTGGTATTTCATTGTTGATAAATGCCCCGAAAGATAATTATCTCCCACTTATTCTACACGTCTTATGTCTCCTTACACTGACAGATTAGAGTCAAGCTCAACAGAATCTTCTTTCCCCGCTAATTATTCCAAGCCCGTTCCCTTGGCTGTGTTTTCACTAGATAATAGATAGGGAAAGATTTGTCCGTGTTTAACGTGAGCGCCTACCTTGACGGTCTAAGCTCACGGTGCACAGTAGGAAATGGTAGAATAGAAGCTGATCATCAAAATGTGAAGGATTTTAAATACAATGGCCCATAATCATAGTCAAACACTAAAGTCGGTTCTTTTTAAAAACAACTATAATATAAACCTGTTACTAACTGTTTCTTAACTACAGTGGAAATTAATAATAGTTTTAAGTTGAGCCAGCTTTAAGTGGGTGCTTAGTAAAATGTTTGAAATTTTGCATACAAACTGGTATAAATACTGCATATGTGGCATCTCTGCACAGCTGATGCAATAAAAGAACTAAGATATAAACAAAATATAAATTGTTATTTTAACATTTTAAAGAAAAATAAACTTATTAAAAAGTGCGTTGCTATTTTAAGAAGCCTATATCGCAAAAAAACTCATCAGCGTCCAGCTCAAATGGGCAAACCGTTCCTTATACATGCAACTTAGGCTTTCTTTCTTCACACAAATATTCGATAAAACCAAAATAATTTACATTGTACTCAATTGTACACATCTCTTCAATTATTTTTCAACACTTTTTCCATAATTTATAAAAAAAATAGATTTTTTTGCCCAGCGTTGCTCGGGGTTTTAAGTGGTTTCATAACCTTATACTTAAGTATTCTCCCGTCAGAGTAAACTAAAAAATCTGCTTTATGTCCATAGATTTTCAACATTCAGAAATATAAAAATTTCGTTGACTTAAATGACATAACATAGCATTTACGAAATGAAAAAATTTTACTCATTTTACCCCTCACTAAGAAATTACATCACAATTTTTTTTTTGCCAATTTATAAATTTTAATTTATACATTTGCAAATTTTTCCCTAACTTCTTCGTGTTTCAAAACATGGTGAAGGTCTCCTTATGAAGAAAGTCCTTACAATTTCTTTGTGATCGTATATAGCTATAAAAGAAATTTCATTGAAATTTCACAGTACCAAAACTACTACCCATACCCTCTTTCTCCATTGAATTATTCAAATTTATGTTTTTTGTTTAATATATTTTGAATCATTTCAGAAATCGATGTTGTAGAACATTTATTAAGAAAATCATGTCAGAGAGGAACCTTTCCCTCTTCAATAATGTTTTGCAAAAACATTTTTGAAAAACACATTTCTTGACCGATTACGGAAAAATATTAATAAAAACATATATATTTCTCAAATTTCATAAAAGTACAAAAAATGTAGCAAAGGAACACATAATTAGCCGTTTTTGCCAGTTTAGTTTGAATAAGTTTAATGTTTTAATCCCTTTACCAAAATTTATAAGGATAGGCCCATATTAACCACCTACCCCCATATAACCCTCTTTCAGAAAATCCTTTTTTGTCAATAAATTGGAAAAATATTTCTGAATTAAAGTAAAAATTAATTTAAATGCTTTATTATTAAAAAAAATAATCAACATTTGTAACATAATCACTGGTGTAGGGCATCATATCGTCAGCCATGATCAACTATAAATTTTTACTTGTTTATTTATTTGTTTTATTTATTCATTGAAGTAGTTTGAATTGTCTGAAATTAAGTAGTTTAATCGAAAATGATTTTGAAGGATAGACAAAATCAGTATTTACTATCAAAAGTACTCATTTTGCCCGTATTTCACCCATTTTACCCCCTCCTAGTCCAAGTTCTGAAAAAATATATATAACACTCTTCAAGTATAGATCTAACTATGTTCCAAATTTGAAGAAAATCGGTTCAGCCGATTAGGCGTGATTGACGAACAAACAAACGAACAGACTTACAAAGAGATTTATAATATATATTAGGATAACATAATTCATACACTTTGTTTTTGGTTTGTTTGATTTTGTAACTTTTGATAAATGACGATAGAGTTAAAGTGATGTTGACTTTGTTAAAAACAACTTCAGCTTGTTTTAAATATAAAACTGACTTTAGCCGAAAAAGTAAGCTTTTTCTCGTCTATAGTAGCTAAAAGTATACATTTTAATAAATGATACTTAAAGTATACTTTTTTGATGACTATGATTATGGCGCAATATTTTTGTGCTTTAAAATAGCCACTTTTAAGGTCATTATTTTCGATGATATAGCATTTGGCGGCAAATATTTTTATTAATATTAGATAGAGTATTTTGTTTAGATATTTATTAAGTCATAATCTTTAAATAAGAATATAAACTGCTCTTAATATTTGCATATTTTGTATTTAATGTTCTATTTATGAAGCTCCCCTTGCCTCCGCGTTAAAATTAACATAAAATGAAAGCTTAATGTATTGTGTATTAAATTTAATAAATTTGAAGGTCAAACTTAATCGGTGTCAAAGAAGACTTCACATTGCCTTAAAAAATAATAAGGAATCTAATCTGAGAAATTATCTCAAAAACTTAGACCCTACTAAGAAAACAGAATATAGTCTCTGGAAAACTGTTAAACATATGCAATGCCCTATTGCATATGAATCACCCAATTCGCATTCGCCAATCACTTGGAGAATGTGTTTACTGAAAATGATACAGATTCTTCTATTAGTGCTAGGTAGGTAGGTAGGTAGGTTGATAGGAGGATGTATACTACATCAAATCCGAAGAAATACACCTAGGCCACTATCGGGCCTGTTGTGCGCTCCAATTCAAGAAAAAAAAAAAAAAAAAAAAAAAATGTTCACTGAATGTATTATTTTTCCATGTTCAGAAACTCAGTTTCCTGGACGTAATTCCTAAGAATCTTCCAATCGGTGTTGGTTAACAATGTTATTTCTGGAATAACATCACTTCCAAGATACTTGGATCTAACTTCGACGAATGCCTGACAATGGCAAAGAAAGTGCTCCAGAGTTTCACTGTCCTCTCCACATGCTCTACATTCGTCTGAATTCGCACGTCCAATTTTGTATAGATGTGCTCGTAATCCTGTGTGTCCACTGAGAATACGTACCATCATACTAACCTCAGACTTGCTCATTTTGAGAAGATTTCTCGTCTTGCTCTCATCAGGGTCACCCCATAGAATCTTTGTGGTTCTACCCACCGTTTCATTATTCCAAGAGGCCTTATGGGATTCTCTCATCCATATTTTTAATTCAGCTTTTGTTGCGTCGAATGGTTTTGCGTTTGTCAGGTTAACTACATCGAGCTCCCTTCCCTTTAAAGCTATTACATTCGCCCTTTCGTTGCCGACTACTCCCGAGTGGCCTGGTACCCATATGATGTGAACCTTACCTCTGGGAGAGTATTCAGTTAAAGCTTTCTTACAATCCAATACGGTCTTAGATTTAATTCTATCACCTGATATCGCACAAATTGCCTTCTGGCTGTCGGTAAATATATTAAGCCCTGTGGGCGCCATATTTATTTTAATCCAATTTACACATTCCGTTATTGCTCGTACTTCTGCCTGGAAGCTTGTGTTATGATTAGGTAAACGGTGGTATATTTCTGTTTCTGGGTCTTCAATATAGAACCCCAGACCCACTTTGTCCCCTAATTTAGAGCCATCCGTGTAGCAACGGATTCCTACTGGTATTTGCTCTAATGTTCCGCTTGACCAAGACATTCTATCTGGGATTAGCGTTTCAAAGTTTCCGACATATTCAGTGTCTGGTATGCGATCAGGCACGTCCGATGAATGTGTATAACCTTCCAATGTGTCCAGTATACATTGATGACGTGTCCTATAACCGTTTTTGGCCAGTTCGCCTAAAGTAAAGAGCCGTTCGGCTGTAAGCGCCGCCTCATATCTTATATATGTTTCAATGGGTGGAATATCTAGCAACGTTTCCAGAGCCTTGGTTGAAGTAGTACACATGGCACCACTTATACCCAAGCAGCATGTACGCTGAACTCCCTGTAGTAGTTTGATATTACACTTTTTGTCCAAAGCAGTCCACCAGATTATTGAAGCATAAGCTAGAATTGGTCTAATTACACTTTTATAAAGCCAATTTGTCATAGTAGGACTAAGACCCCATTTCATGCCTATGGTTCTCCTACATATCGCCCAGCACCGATGTGCCTTGTTGATCCTATCCTCTATGTGGTGTCTCCATTTTAATTTCCGGTCAAGTATTACACCTAAGTACTTAACTTTGTCTGTCACCGGTATCTTCTTGCCCAAGAAGCAAGGTTCAGTATATGTAGAAATTTTTGTCTTTCTTGTGAAAAGACAGATTTCCGTCTTCGCCGGGATAACATTGAGGCCTCTCGGTTGAGCCCAGCTCAAGGCCGTATTCAGAGCCTCCTCAGCTCTTCCACACAAGTAATTTGGATCCTTTCCCTTTAAAAGTATTACGACATCGTCTGCATAGCAGACAGGTCTAAGTCCTTTCTCGGTTAGGGTCCTTAGGAGGCTATTAATCGTGGTGACCCAGAGTAAAGGTGACAAAATGCCACCCTGTGGTATACCGCGAAATACCTTTTTCCTGATAGTTATATCGTACATCTCGCAGCTTATCCATCTGTTCCTTAGCATGTAGTTGATCCAGTTACGGAGCACCCGGTCAACATAAAACTGGTCTAGGGATTGGATAAGGGTATCAGTGTGCACGTTATTGAAAGCGCCTTCGATGTCAATGCATACTGCCAGTGTATACAGTTTGCTATCGAAATATTCACTTATGTAGTGGACAACTTCATTTAAAGCGGTTTCCACCGATCGTCCCTTTACATAAGCATGCTGCTTATATTTAAGGTCATTGTATGGTATGCTGCTTTTAACCATGCTATCGACTATCCGTTCCAAGGTTTTAAGTAGGAAGGACGTAAGACTTATCGGTCGATAGGACTTAGGTGTCGCATAGCTAGGTTTCCCTGGTTTGGGTATAAATATTACCCTTGCATCCTGCCATTTAACTGGGGTATATGCCAATTTTAAGCATGCAGTGAATATCTGTGACAGATGTACGGAAACCAGTCCCGCCTCCATCTGCAAAAGTGCCGGGAAAATTCCATCCGGCCCTGCAGCTTTATAGGGAGCAAAGCTCTTGATTGCCCCTTTAACCATGTCAGTTGTAATAACTATTTCCGTGTTACCCTCCCCTTCCTCCAATATCGGTTCATCTATGTTATTCGATATACCGGGTGGGAAATGAGAATCCATTAGGAGTTTCATTGTCTCCTCCATATCCTCAAGCCTCCTGCCCGTGTCATCGATCATAGATTCCGGTTGGACATGAGTTTTGGATAGGAATTTTTTTATCTTCGATACGTCATTTACGCTATCTACCTGTTCACAGAAAAGTTTCCAGGAGTCTCGTTTGGCTCTTCGAACGATTTTCTTATATTCACCAAGTTTATTACGATACTCATCCCAGTATACTGCGGTCTTTTTACGCCGTGCCCGGTTAAATAGTTTGCGAAGAGTCTTCCCAAGGTTCCGGATCTCCCCAGTTACCCAGGGTTTTTCCTGGGCAGATCTCCGCTCTCGCAGAGGGCAGCTGTCCTCGAACGATTCAACCAGGGCACTTGTGAACGTTTCCACTTTGGCATCTATATCCTCTTTATTTCGACATTGAAAAGTGTCCTGACCTAAACGGTTCTTTAGTAAGGCCCCGAACATTGTCCAATTAGTTTTAGACTTATTCCGAAACTTTATCGGCTTTGGTGGTGGCCTTAGTATTTTGAATCTTATGTACCGATGATCAGAAAAGGAGTGCTCGTCCGAAACTCTCCAATCCTGAATTTCGTTTATAAGCTCTTCTGAACATATAGTTATATCTAATACTTCTTCTCTGATTCTATTGACGAAGGTAGCTTTATTACCTAAGTTCAATGTTATCAAGTCTTTAGTATTAAAGAAATCCATGAGGGCTTGTCCCCTGCGATTGGTGTTTGTACTACCCCAAGCTACATGATGCGAGTTGGCATCACAACCTATTACAATTTTCTTATTTTTCCTTTGTGCCTCTTCAACCAGTTTCATCAGATCCGACGTTGGTGGTAGGGTCGGAGAATCGAAAGGCAGGTAAATAGATGCAAGGTATATGTTGCCTCGACCTTGCTTCAGCACCGTTGCATCCGATGTTGATAATCCTGTTGAGAGGAGAAAACATAAGTTCTTGTGACATAAGATACATGTTCTCGGGCGAGATCCTGTATCAGCGTAGAAAAGTTGGAAATTTACGTGATTTAATCCAGAAACCTTGTTGCGAATCGTCCAAGGTTCCTGGATTAAAGCTATATGTATTTTACCTGTGTTGATTTTAGCCATCAGAGCGTTGGTAGCTGTCTCGCTCCGATGGAGGTTTATTTGGATAACCTCAATCATGGTCATCCATTAAACTGTCTTCCAGCGAGTTGGTGGTCACCTCCTCGCTCTTTGGATTTGACTCCTCCGGATAGCCTGAAGTGGCTATTAATGCAGTGAGTACTGTTGATGGCACTGCGGTGTCCTTATCAGGCATAGGAATAGCAGTATTTTTAATAGACACATTCCCAATTCTGGAGAGCATTGCTGTTCTGTCTTCTGGCGGGTGAGTGATTTCCTCCTCGCTTTTAGGATTTGACTCCTCAACATTGCTAGTACTTGCTAATGATGCTTTGGGTACTGTCTTAGGTGTTTTAGTGTCCTTGTCGGGGCCGGTTTTGACAGCCCTTTCAATCGGCGCCTTCCCAATTTTGGAAAGGGCAACTACACTTTCTTCTGGCGAGTTAATGGTAAATTCCTCGATTTTAGGATTTGACTCCTCAACGTTATCAGTAGTGGATACTGTGGTCTTAGGTTTTTTAGTGTCCTTTTCGAGGCTTGTTGTAACAGCCCTTCCAATCGGCACCTTCCCAATTTTGAATATGACAGATTTAGAGGCGAAGTAAGCCCTACCTTTATTCTTGGCAAGACTAGCCATGGATTTCTGGTCGATACCTATTACAAATAAAGTTCCCTCAGGTTCTTCTTTCCTGTAAAAGACATCCCATTTTTCCACGGCCAGCTCAGCATTTTGACCTCCAAGAATTTCCAGTATACGTTCATTAGCCAGTTTACTGCCCCATCCTTTTATGTAGACAGTGGACTTTAGGAGCACCGGAAGCTCGCTCTTCTTTGCCAGTCCCAGCCTAGCGCCGTCCCAGGGAGGAGGGATACTTTCCACCAAGTTCTTTAGGGTGCTAACACATTGGTGAGATGCCAACCTCATCAACATCACGCCCATGCTGAACTCGCAGCTCTCGCTCTCTATTGGTTGTTTGCCCTTTGAAGCTATTGCATGGTCCACTATCTTATTGTTGACCAGGTCTTCTATTTTACTCTGTTGGTCTATTGGAATTTTGCCTGTCGGATTACCGGCATCGTAAACTGCATAGCAGAGATCGTCCCGGTGCCTACTTCTGGCAACTTTGGCGTAAGATGGCGGCTCTTTACCTTTTCCTCCGTCTAGCTTCTCCTTCTTCGTTTTTCGGGGCTTCTTTTGAGATTCCCTTACCTTCGAGGTTGATTTCGCCGACGTGTTCGTCTTCGGAATATCTGGCTTGGCGTTGTCACCCTTACTCGCAGGATTCTCACTTGAGATTCCTTTGAGTGAAGTATGGCTTGGCTTCGACTGTATATTAGAAGACGGGGAGCTCTTTTTCTTCTTAGGCTTATTCTCAGTTGTCAACTCCTCGGGTGACCTGATCCTTTTTGCCTCAGATCTTGTGAGAGAGTCCGATTCCTTTGGAGTGTCGTGGGATTGACTAACTATGATTTCCTGAAGCATCTTTTTCAACTTCCTCCTCTGTGCTCCAGAAAGTCTTTTCTTAGTAATAGGTAGTTTAGCTATGCTATCACTCACCTCTTTCACCATTTGCTCTACTTCATCCTTTTTGGGATTTGCTATAATGGTATTATTATTATTATCATCTGAGGATTCAGAGTCGGAACCCTCACCTATATTTAAAGGCTGAGGTAGCTTAGAGCTCTCTCCGAGTACATCCTTCTCTTTCACCCCTATATTTTTGCCAGCGGCATGCTGTACACTTGACGCATTGTCCGCCACGGAGGCCAAGGTACCCACCTCCGTAGTAGTATTCTGCTCACGATTGCAGGATGACGACGACACGTGACTCGCGAGTAGATCAACACTTGCCGCCGGTACTGGGTTATTTAGGCCCTGCACCGTAACTTTTATCTTTTTATTTTTATTTTCCATATTTGTTTTTTTTTTTTTTCCAGTTTTTTGGTCCGCGGGGAATATAATATTCCCAGGTGGTGGACAATCTGCCCTCCCTCAGCTTAAGTGAAATTAAAGCTGGGAGAGGACAGATGGTCCATCACCACCCCCTATCCGCCACCCGGGGACGCGCTCGGTAGGAAAAATCTGGAAAACTCTATTAGTGCTAACATTATAAATAATTTGGTTCCAAGCCCAATAAAATTCCGGTTCTCTACCGTGAAGATGACAATCAAAGGTCCAAAGGTAGGAAAATCACCTGGTATAGATAAAATTACTACCACGATGATAATTAACCTACCCAATTCAGCACTGAGAATTATTTTGTTCATCTTTAACTCGATGCTACGTATTGGATATTTCCCTACCTCATGGAAAGTATCCGAAATTGTTATGATACCAAAACCGGGAAAAGATGTCACTCAAGTAACATCATACCATCCCATTAGCCTGTTGTCTACATTCTCAAAACTTTTTGAAAAGTTATTGCTTGAAAGCCTTATAGTACACCTTAACGACCATTGCATTATTCCTGACCATGTGTAATTAGCGTTAAATTACAGGCTTAAAATTACGAGTATAGCGATGAAACTCGGCATAAACAAGATTTGTATGAACCGAAATCGTTCTACAAAATTCTACGAAGATAACCACATAACTGGCCCTACCACCAATAAAAGCTCATTATTGGCTTAAAAATACGAGTACAACATTTTATAAGGATCGGTCGATAATTGACTTTACCTTCTCAGGAAAAATTTTTTTTAAATCAAAAAAGATATACATACAGAAGCTTTTCAAAGAACCTGAACATATTAATTATCTCAATGAGAAATAAATTTAAAAAAGTGTACATACCCAGCAAAAACTCGGTAATGTTTGTACTTACATAACCACTTACTTATTAGTGACTACTACTTACCGTCTGAATTACTTTTAAGTATACTTATAATTACTTACATATGGTCAGTTAAGTAAGTACTTTAAATCTTTTCCGTGAAAACCATTATTGGACACGCAATAAAATAAGTAAGCAGTGCTGTTATGAGTAAGATAGCGAATTAAACAACAAGAAGCCCGGCCCTTATTCTGTGTGAGCAATTTTTTTGTTTAAAACAAAACAACTTTTTAACTCCTTATTTATAAGTACTTATATAAGTAGTAATTTGTAAGAGAGCGTGGTAAGTACTTGCCTCCAATGTCATGACCGTGTTAAAATAATGAGTTAAAATGCTGTTGAATAAGTAGTGAAAAGCTTTTAACTCATTACTTTTCAATATAAGTTTTTGCTGCGTAATGGTAGGTTTTTATTTATTCACAATTCATTTATATGTATAAATTATATTTAGATAAAACTTATTTCTATTTAAGGGGTTAATAATATCAATTGTTCATTAATTCATTACATTCGAAAAGAAATATTACCACAAAACTTTTGTTCAAACTGTTGCATTGTTGGTGTAAAATTTTAGGCATTTATCTCTAACATATAAAAAGTTAGAGAATTATGATCAGAAAACGACATAAATTTCCCACTGTGCTCTTAACACCGGGTGAATACAGTGCGTCGACCAACGCCCCCCTACACAACCCATACAATAATGACGGGAGGTGCAGGAGTACCAGAATTGAAGTCATGCATTTGGACATGACCTCCCCCTTGGTTTGACTATCTAAACTCCTATCGATCTATGGGTCACGGCACCCGGTTGCAATGCACCTCCACACCGAGCTTACGCTCTTCCCGCAATTTGGGTCTAAACCACAGCCACCACGATACTCCATAAATGGCCGCACCATCATCCAGGCTGAAGAAAACCAGTTTCAGATCCCGTGGTACCAGATTTTAAGTCTCCGGTCGGACTTCGTAGTTTAAAATAAACTACTACCAGTTGGCCTCCAAATAGGACCTGACTGGTGGCTAGCAGCAACACAAAACATACAACAAAGGGTACACAAGACGCCCTCACGAGCGACACTTTGCGTCATATTCTTAACACCAGCAGGACGGTACACACAAGACACTAAGAGAGCACCCTCACGGATACCCAGGATAGCCGAAAGAACAACGAAGGCAACGACGAAAAAACAAAGAAACAACAACGACGACAACGATGAGACAGCGAAACAACGTGGTTGAAGTCCTAAAAAACAAACAAAACAATAACAACAAAAAGTCGGGCAGGGAGAGCAACTAAAAACGCAGCATATAAACAACAAAGTTGGGGAAGGAAATCAGCTCACAACATCAGACGAAAGTAACTATCCAACGGTAACTATCCAACCTATGTGCAAACTTAGGCCAAGCCAGCGTGTCGAGAATGCACGACACCAACGGCTAACCACATTAGGGGTTGCCTCCACTAACGTCAGTCCTTCTCCTGTTGAATACTTGCCTATCATATTCGCCCAACCTAGCAACTGTCCTATCGTCCTCTAAAGCCTTACTGTACTCCCAATTTTCTCCGGTCCGAGTAATATTCATACTCGCTAAGTAGTCCCTAATGTCACTGTACAGGGGACACGCTGTAAGAACGTGCCCCACGTCTTCTATGACTGTCCCACACCTAGAGTCCGCGGTTTCGGACAGACTTCTCTTATGGAAAAATGCGTTAAGAGAGCCATGTTAGCCATGTCAGTATGAAACCCAAACTTAAGCCAAAGCTTAAGGATGGGTGTTCCTGTACG
Organism: Lucilia sericata; assembly: GCF_015586225.1. NCBI lineage: Eukaryota > Metazoa > Arthropoda > Insecta > Diptera > Calliphoridae > Lucilia > Lucilia sericata. Next base: position 3,672,144 of record NW_023994042.1, read on the forward strand.
AACGTTACCCGCCCCTTGTCACTATTGGTCCATCTTGTCCGCTACCTAGAGATCAGACACTCCCAAAGCAGTGCCTTGATATCTCTAGGTCCTCCAACCACGTCAGAAGCAGAAAGGCAATCCCGGTCTAGAAGCGGTAGTTCCTTCTTGATCTTAAAAGCAATACCACGATGTATTACTTCCAAGTCAAGGGGTGACTCACCCAGCAAGACCTGAAGAGCATCAGTTGAGACCGTTCGTCAAACAGGCAAGAAGCCAAGCAAAGCAATTCTCTGACACGATAAGACCTTGTTTCTGCCTACAACTGACAACCGTCTCGTACCATACCGAAGAGTCATACGTTGCACAAGCAACAAATAACCCCTTGTATATAACACAAACGGCACGCCTGCTGAGGCCCCATAATCTGTCCCACAACGACGGAAAGCTTGTCCCTGACCCGAACAAGATGAACCAAAAAGTTCATCCTCTCGCTCATAGTAATCCCTAAGTACTTGACCTTAGTCACATACTTGAGGGCCACATTGCCAGAACGTATGCACGGGGGACGAGCCGATGATAAGCTGCCCTTTAGCAGCATCATCACCGTCTTGTCCATAGCCCCCTCCACACCAACGCTACTAAACCACGCATTAACGCGACGCATAACCTCCCCCCCAATGGTTTCTATAACAGCACGAGACTGTCCTTCCACCTTGATGAGGAGGTCATCCGCATACGCACACAGCTTACAAGTACGTACAAGGTCACCCAGCAAAGGGTCCATCATGAGGTTCCATATAAATGAACCACAAATGGATCCCTGTGGGCAACCGCGCACAACATCTTTCCAAACCGTGCCGCTGGCACCAACAATACAAGCTTTCCGACCGTTGAAGTAACTCTGCCAAAGAGCTATCTCTTGGCAGTTCAGTTCTCGAAGCCTACGCAAAATTGCACTCCAGGAGAGATAAACAAACGGACCCTTAAAATCCACAAATGTGCCCAAGACATATTTGGCCGTAAAATTACTCACAGTACTGCGAACATGTTGCCAAGCGTCCTCAACACTCATGCCCTCTTTAAAGCCTAACTGAAACTCAGAAGATGACGGCCTGGCGATCTCATTTAGTCGAAACACCATCATCCTTTCGAGCACTTTTCCAAGTACAGGGAGGAGACTGATGCCCCGATAAGAGCGAGGATTACTCCTCACCCTATAGGGAGACTTCAGGAGAACGACGTCCCGAGCAATCTTCCAAGCTTCAGGAAAGCAGCCCTCCAGATATTCTGCCACGGCCTTCCGGATGCTTTTCCACATCTCTCGAGTAATCAATACCTGGCGATTTTCTGCTTTTGACGCGGCAAACAGTGTCAGATATTTTAAATCTTTCCAAGATCGGAGGGCCATCCACTCTCCCAGGGGAAAGTAGAACAGCATACTCCTCACAAGGAAAGAAAACATCCAACAGAAGGCTCATGCAATCCCCCCATGTTGACAATACAGTATCGCCAACATGAAGGGATCCCAAGTCCTCAAGTCTACTTCTACCCCTCAAGTCTACTTCTACCCCTGCAGATGTGGTAAACCGCACCCCAATAGTCATTTATATCAGCGGTTCCCACCGATTTTTACTTCGCGGACCCCTTGAAGAACTTATTTAATTTCGCGGACCCCCATACATATTTTTTTTGATATCTTATTGTTCTAAATAATTGTCCATCCGAAAATTGACCTAGTTCATTAATTCCTAGGTCTAATAAATGTAGAGATGTCATATCTATAAAATATTCCCGTACTTTGCGAATATATAATATTTCAGATAGGTTTTCAATTGCATGTTTTGAAGATAGAATGACTTCTTTGTTGATATGTTAACATGATGTTTAATTTTATGATCGTGAGATCTTTCATGTTCATTTTTCTTCAAGGTAGCGAAAAGGTTTCTTTATCAAATATTGTCACATGTGCTTAAGGAGTCACGTTTCAAAAATTTGTTGCGATTGCAAAGGGTGAACTGAGTAAGTGAGCTAAGTTTTCGGGAAAATAATATAAGAAAGTTGGACTTCTTCTATGTTGTTGCGGAATGCGTTATCCGCATAATATATGATTTGAACTCTTTGTTAAAGTACTGTGAATTTGGAACTTAAATTTGAATTTTAAAATACCAACGAATTATTTTACTTCATGGTTTTTGGCTACATATTTACGCGAAACGCTATGGATTTTCTGATGTTAATTTAATAATATGTATTGGTCAACAAAATCAAGTTAAAATCTGTGTATCACGTCGGATTGGAATATTTATAAAGATATACATAAAGAGTCACCTCTGTTTTGGAAATATATAATTTTAGTCCTTTCAAACAAGAACACTTTTGCTTACAATTTGATAAACTTAAATCTGTAATAAGCTTGTCTTTGAATTAAACTTCATACTCCGGTACCAGTATCCCTAATTTAATTGTAAGGCAGAGTATTATTTGTCTGAAATAAAAACCATTATTTCAGTACATATACAGGAAATAAAAATTACAAATCACGCAATACTTTATTTTATAAAAGTTATACAATAAATTTGTAGGGCCTAGCTTCTTCCTGATAAACAACCGAAAAAATAAAATTCAAAAAGTCACCAAAAAATTTGGGATTATTGCACAAAAATTGGAGATATGTACATACATACATATAAAAGCAGAATATTGTTTATTCATGGTTTTTTTCGTTCGTCTTCGCGGACCCCCTAGGATTTTACTACGGACCACTAGGGGTCCGCGGACCCCCATTTGGGAACCGTTGATTTATAATGTCCCGTTCGAAGTCTCTCCACTCGTCCTCTTTCACTCTAACAATCATGTCCTTATACGTACGTAAAGCCGAAAGATAGTCAGTTTTGCGTTGAACTAAATCCTCTGCGTTAGTGAATCTGGCTCTCTGGAATCGCTTCCGGAGACGCCTGACAGACCTTCGCATTAGATCCAGCTCACGATTCTACCACTTCACTTTGCTGAACCTTGTCTTACGACGTCGACCCAATATAGTGTCATTAGTGTGACACATCAACTGATCTATCTTACCGACCTGGTCATATATCGTCAGTATCCTAAAGTCATCAATCGGCACCACTGAGGCCACCGGCCGAAAACTCAATGAGCCTATGGTCACTTACACTCCAGTCATTACACACCCTCCACCTAAAGTCAAATGCTGTCATAGCTGCACCATGGGCAGCTGTATGCTCAATGTCACTGGTACCCATAGGACCGTCAAAAGTATACAGGTCACTCGGCTCAATCACCACCATGACGCACTTGGCAACCAGACATTCGCTAATCATAACTCCTCGTATATAGTTCTGGTGACCAGGGGCTAACCTGTCCATCTTACTGAACCAAATACGAGAGCATGCATTTGCGTCTAAGCTTAGGATTACAGGATAACTACTCCCGAGGAGTAGTACCGAATCCAAGTAACTTAAGTACGGTTCCAATGGATAACCAAACCTACAGTATACGCTAACCTGGATCACCCTACCGAAACTACCTTCGACGGAGATACTAATACCTAACTGGCTGCTACTCAAAACTGTACAGTCCAAGTCGCTGTCACACACTATAACGGCCGCATTCCCCCCTCGTCAGTAAACGACCGTACACCCCCCGGCAATCCTCTTATGCGGCCACCCGATGTATACGGCTCCTGTACAAGTGCAAAAGTCGCACCTCGGACACGCATAGCTTGCACCAATTCGCACATTACTGCATATGACCGCCGGCAGTTGAGCTGCAAAAGATTAATGGAGTTGGGATCTATGACATCTAATGTCTGGCGTTCGCTCTAGCAACCATAGCGCTATATACCGGACAGGCGGCCGACATCATAAGATGATCAGCTGGAGGCCCCTTGAAGGCACAGTTCCTACAATGAATCTCGTTAACACATCGTGATGCCATATGGCCAACATGTCCGCAGAGGCGGCACACACCCTCCGTCATCCTGCATTCTCTCACCGTGTGATCGAAGCCCAGGCATCGGAAACAGCTATGCATGGCACACAGTGGTATAGGAAAAAAAAAAAGAGGGAAATAATTCGGTAACTTCTAAACGGTTAATCCGATTTTAATGAAATTTGGTATGCACTAAGAGGAGGTATTGTCGAGTTTAGGTTTTGAATTTGGACCTTATAGGCCAACCAGGGGCCCGGCGGGGGGTCCTCAAATTAGGACACCTCGGCTATGTTAAATTTTTAAAACGATCCTATTTCTTCATTTGAGTTCCGATTTAAAAAAAATTCGTATATAGAATGTCCTCATCGAGCACTATAAAAAATGCAGTAAATTATGTCTTATAGTTTAGGAGATATTCGCATTTGAAAATTAAAATTTTAAAATTTTTACCGTCCTTACTTTAGTTTTTTTGATAATAGCGGGTCCAAATATTCCCGATTTTCGCCATTTTTTTATTCGCTTAACAACAAGTTTATATATCAAGCAGTGAAAGAATTATGTAAAAATCATGACTGAGTCCAAAGTTATAGGCATTTTAATTTAAAAAATAAAAAAAGGCGATTTTTTGTCATTTTTTTGGGAAAAAAGTATTTTTTTCTTTTTAAGTTATCTAAAAAGTTTCTAAGAAGATGTATATAGAATTTATACTTTTTGGAAAGCTGACTTTACATAAAGTACGATAAATGAAACAAAATCTAAAAATTTTTGATACCGAGGGGACCAGGTCCATCCAAAAAACCCTATTTTTTGTGGAAAATTCAATTTTGAGCAAAAATTCTCAAATCGCATAGTCGATATCAAATTATTGTGACCTGTTTTATATGACCCAATATGTTCTTAATCACTTTGTAACGGATTTCGATAACCCCGCCCCTGGTATGGATATAATAGGCAAAAAACCAAAAAAATCCCATTTTTGGGATTTTTAAAAACTTTTTTGGGAATTCCGGGATTTCTAATAATAGTAATTTTGTCTATTTTTCAAAACTGTATATAATTTTTGAAAATTAAAAAATTCGCGGAATACTTTTTTTAAAAAAAATTAAAAAATGTTTTTTATTCAGTTTTTGCGAAGATACAATTTTTTCAAATTGCAATAAAAATTTTATTTATGTATATTTTTTGATGAAATTTTACAGTTAGGTAGATTTTTTTACTCAAAATCCAAAATTAAATAAAAATTTCGAATTTTCTTATTAGAAATCCCGGAATTCTCAAAAAAGTTTTAAAAAATCCCGAAAATGGGATTTTTTGGTTTTTTGCCTATTATATCCATACCAGGGGTGGGGTTATCGAAACCCTTTACAAAATGATTAAGAACATATTGGGTCATATAAAACAGGTCACAATAATTTGATATCGACTATGCGATTTGAGAATTTTTGCTCAAAATTGAATTTTCCATAAAAAATAGGGTTTTTTTGGATGGACCTGGTCCCCTCGGTATCAAAAATTTTTAGGTTTTGTTTCATTTATCGCACTTTATGTAAAGTCAGCTTTCCAAAAAGTATAAATTCTATATACATCTTCTTAGAAACTTTTTAGATAACTTAAAAAGAAAAAGATACTTTTTTCCCAAAAAAATGACAAAAAATCGCTTTTTTTTTATTTTTTAAATTAAAATGCCTATAACTTTGGACTCAGTCATGATTTTTACATAATTCTTTCACGGCTTGATATATAAACTTGTTGTTAAGCGAATAAAAAAAATGGCGAAAATCGGGAATATTTGGACCCGCTATTATCAAAAAAACTAAAGTAAGGACGGTAAAAATTTTAAAATTTTAATTTTCAAATGCGAATATCTCCTAAACTATAAGATATAATTTACTGCTACGACGACATTTTTTATAGTGCTTGATGAGGAGATTCTATATACGAAATCGTTTTAAAAATTTAACATAGCCGAGGTGTCCTAATTTGAGGACCCCCCGCCGGGCCCCTGGTTGGCCTATAAGGTCCAAATTCAAAACCTAAACTCGACAACACCTCCTCTTTGTGCATACCAAATTTCATTAAAATCGGATTAACCGTTTAGAAGTTACCGAATTATTTCCCTCTTTTTTTCCTATACCACTGTGTGGCATCGTATGGGCGCACCATAAATGAAAATCATTTCACGTAACACCATTATCTAGCAATTGCTACATGGCCTCATTACTGTCCTCCAGAACAACACTGACCGGCCCGCCTGTAGACTTCCAGGTAGCAGAAACCAACCGTACCGACCTCTTAAACTCCTCAGGAGTCATCCTACGCCTGTAATTCAGGTCATAGAGCTCCCCCATAAACTCAACCGGAGAAATTTCCGGATGGACTCGCTGAACCACCACCTTTGGACCCAACTTATCATTCACCGACACTTCTAAACCGACTTCCCCAAACTTCTCGTTGGTTGCCACCTTCTCCCTTTCAGCCACTGATGGTGTGCGTATGACCGCACCATCACTACGACGTAGAGGCCTCAGCTCATGCACACGCACGCCCAAAGTAGGGCCAACCTCCTTCACCACCTTCTCCACCACCTCATTCGACGAAACACCCCTCTTTCCTTTGACAGCCACCGACCAGGTTTCTACAGGCTTCGGCAAATTGGCAGCAGGCGCTACAGCAGCAGTAGCAGCAGGAACAGCAGGAGCTCTCTTGAGAGCAGAGATACAAGCCGAGACGGCTCAAATCGGCGCGGCTGGCCGCCGGTAATATTTTGCAAGCCGCGCCGCCGCCGACTTCTTTTGGATCAAGATCTATGCCGACTTAAACGTAGCCGCTGATAAAGATTAGAATCGCACATGTATTTCAGAACATAATTTCACCAATTTCAACGGAGTTGCCACTATTTTAAATTCTTATGGCAAATTGAAAAGAGAGAAGAGAGAGTGCTAATATTAAAATAGTGAACACTACTATAAATGTCCATTTTCTGCAGAAAAAAACTTATATAGAGACAGGTTTCTATGTAATAGACTATTATACAAAGATTTTTCAATATAATAAACCTTAAAAGGTCAATTTCTAAAGAAAAAGTTAAATTGAGCCGACAATTTAGCCGCCGCCGATATTTTCTGTAATAAGCCGCCGCCGCCGATCATTTCGCATCGGCTTGTATCTCTGCTTGAGAGCCGACGTTGATCTGGACGCCACTACAGGAGTCGCAGGAACTTGAAGTTGGACTGACCCGCCTCCAATACCTCCAGCTTACTCTTCAATTTCTGCCGCATTTCAAAGAATCTTCCTACCTAGTATGAGATCAACACCATCAACTAGAACAGCTTCCATCATCGCCTGCGTGATCTCGTTAGCGCCTACCACCGTCTGATTTAAGATCCTGACGCTTGGCGAAGCCGAAGAGACTCGTCCAGCCGCAGCAACGGCTGCTGCTAGCAGGGCTAGACGAGTCGTTACACCACTCAGATTCGGCAGATTTTCAGCAACGGGAGCAGTAACACCAGAAGCAGCACGCCTGGCCATCTTGGACCCGAGCTTAAACCTCTTGCCCGACCCCTTACCAAAATTGTTGGCAACCTCCTCCGTCTCCGTGCTAGACAGCTCACTGTCGGTATGCCTTAGCCTTATTGTTGCCACCGGCGGCTCAAAATTGAAAGCCGTCGTGTCCGACGCGTCACCCTTCGGCACCGGCTTTGATGCCGAGACAGTAGGAATCTCGTTAATCCATTCATGCGCGTCACTAATTTGATGACGAGGCATTTGGTTATTTTTTTTTACGAACGATCCCACCAATCACACCCACTCCTCCCCGATCAAGGAGTGACCAGGCCCCACGTCCGTACTAACTAAGACCGAGCTAAGCAGAAACGTCCTACAAAACTTAAGCCTGATAACCGCAGGCTGCACGTAAACTACTTTAATGTCGAAGATACACAAAATTATTTCTGCAAACTCCTCAATTGAGAGGCCTGCAGGGTCTAATTTACCGGATGCCACTCTAACCGATAGCCGATCTCAAACTGCGCGGATCCACGAATCTACGATGCGAAATAATACCTCCTATCATAAGCCTAGTACTGATTATAGCGGTGTCACTTTTCCTAATCATCCCCCATTCTAATAGCATATCAACTGATTCCCTACACCAAATACCTCTCCAATACAAAGTAATTGCACCGAAATGCAATTGGTCACATCCGTAAAGATCTAGCAAGGCCCTAATCACGCCCTAGTTATTGTACTTGTTCGTATTTTCTCTGTGCATTTCAGACATAACACGAACATCTACGTAGGTCTTTTCCCCTTTGTAAGCCACTATATCCGGAATCCGGATACCATTGATTGTTTGCAAACGTCCTTCTACTACTGTCGTGAAACCCTTACCCCTTAAACTTCTGTCAACATATTTAACTACACTGTCATGTCTCTTCATTCGATCAGCCCTAGTTTTATAACATACTGAACAATATAATTATGAGTCACTTGAGCTTCGCAGCCCGCACGGCACCTTCGATTGGATGTCCTACCACGGGATGGTATGCGTAACTATATACAATTTATAAAGTCCCTACCCTAAGAAGCCTGGTAGGATCTCTCACCCAACGGTTGGATTGTTTGTGGTCTTTACTTTGTAATAGACGACGCCCATCGAAGGAGTCATACAGCCGCTTGGCTCAATAGGCTCTCATATCCCCCTTACTCAGGATCCTCATATCTCCTGCCAAAAGTCTTCTTTCTACTTTGGCGACCTCCGTAGCTGCGAAAGTGTATGCTAGTGGTAATTGTAGGTTCCTCAGACGCTCAAGTCGTAATAGAGGTGCCTGTCACCTGAGTGCGACTAGTCTCAAGCCGCCGTCTTCAACCAACGCATAGAAGAAAGCCACCGGGACATCGTTCGTAATGCCTAATGGTCCGATCGATTACATTTAAACAACCGAGCATAACGTTCCCAAGGGTCAGTACATGATAAAGTTGAGGAATCAATATAGTCCGTAGAGCAAACAATCTTTGTTGTGGCTTTAAGGGTGCTCTAGTGAGCCGATCTAACTTCACAATAAGGTCCCTCTTCAGATACATCTTCGATTTCCCATCTGCAGTAAATGTTACACGCTATCTTGAACTCCTATTGAACTACGTCAGATTTCTTCTGTTTGACTGTCTTTTAATGGATACAGAAAGACATTTGGCGCTATTCAACCGGAGTCCATATGATAGAAGGAATTCGCTTGTAATATCCAGCAATTTTTGAAGAACTAACGGAGTTGAGGCCCAGATTACAAGGTCGTCAGCAAAAGCGCCAATATTTATCATTTGATTACCTATCCCGCATCCGAGTTCTACTGGGAGTTTACGGATCAGTATGTCCAAAACTATATTGAACAGTACTGGAGATAGGGTATCTCCTTGTTTTACCCCTCTGCCGTTTAAAACTAATTGATCCGACTCCCAAGTATCACCCGCGAAAGAAAGTCGACAAGCTCCTGTGGCAAGCCGTACAATTGTAGTGTTCCTAAGATTGCCTTATGGGACACTGAATCAAACGCTTTACTGACGTCCAATACTGCTATATGACAGGACTCGAAATTCTGATGATGGACCCTGAGAAGTAGGTCGATCATGGTCGTGTTATCGACACATCCATCCGTGGGCATGAAACATTTCTGCCTGCGTTCAAAATTAATGCACTTAAATATTCTCGCCAGAATAAAATGAAGCCACCGAAGGAGAATTGAAGATAGGGTTATGGGTCGGTAATCTTCAGGAAGCGAGGGCTCTTGATTCTTCGGTATGAAGATTGTCCTGGACACACGGAATCTTCTAGGTATCTTACCACTCCACATCATCAGGTTAAATATTCGAACCAACACGTTTGTTGGAATAGACCAGATTTGCATCGATGTGATCCCATCCGGGCGAGGTGGCAAGAGAAGGCTCGGACCCCTTAATCTCATTATGCTCTTTGGGGTACCAAGAATTCCCAATAAGGTACCAGTAAAGATTTTCACATTGTGGCCCCACTTCTTCCATATGTTCAAATTAGCAACTCTCAGTGCCGTCTAGAATTCTCTTTATACATCGGCCACTGTGTCTGCGAAAATTTCGCTGGACCTTGGCATATTCATGTCTACGCCTTTTTGTGAACGTAGGAGGTGGTCGGGGTAAGACCTGCCGCCGGGTTCTGAGGCGTGGAGGAAATACCTCATAAGGTGCACAGTGACTGTCAGTATCTAGATCATCTAGACTGAGCAGAAAAGTTTTAATAAGATTTTCCACTATAGGAAGAGGTCCATTCAATGGGTGTTCCACTATAGGAGCTACCTCATCGACGACTTTGGATGATTCCATAATCGCGTCCTGGTTGGGTACCCATGCACTCGCAATATCAGTTTGTCCTCAAGAGGAAGCTAAACGGTCGAGATAGGTTTGGACTTTAACCTTATAATAATCTCGCTGTCTCATATTTTTAATAGCTTCCACTGTGCGATGCACGAACCGCTCACGAAGAGCATGGTTCATGAAGCGAACGCCACCATTGTGGATCAGTTCAGCTTCGGTACATGCCAGTAACTATATTTCTTCATCATTCCATCGTGCACTTTTATCCTAGTATTCATCTGATCGGACAAATCCGGATGTGCACGTCTGATATGGACGCCTAGACCCGATTTAGTCGAGAATGAGCGACCACATACGACACAGAGATGTGGAGTAACAGTCATACCGCTAGCCCCGACTGGTTCTCCACTGTCTTCACCTGCCTGCTCAGGTGTTTTTTGATTGAGATGGTGAGTACCTTGGGCGGAAGGTACCATCTGGTTAGAAGAATTTGTCATTGATGAGCCTGGGGCGGCAAGCAACATCTGGTTAGAATTTCTGTCCCCTAATCGAGACATTGGGTTAGATGTAGTGGAATTGAAAGTGTTGACTCTTGTACCTGTCACCCTACTTTATTCAGGTACAGAGGATTGATTCATAGTTCCCAATGTTTCTCTAATAGCTCGCTCTCTTAGATTCATGGATGTACCGGGAGTACTATCCAACCTTCCGTCAAAATCGGTACGCCGTGCTGATACACGACGATTTATATTTATATTATTATTTCTATTACTTTCATGATTCGCGCCGATTTAAAAGAGTCGAAGGGGGAAGATGCGTTTTAGTTTCCTAATGAGATACTCTGGGTAGTCGCATCAGGGTGGGTGATACAAATCCTCTTAATGTGATTCTCAGTGAATCTCATTGTTAACAATGTATATATTCAACACCTTCTCTGTATGTTCTGTGATGATTATATACTCCACTTCTTAACGTTACCGGTTGGTATCACGAGGAGGTATGAGTTCTTAAAAAGAGACACACCTTACCAACCTTAAGAGAGTCATAGTTACTCCCGCTGTTTATCCGCGCTTACTTGAATTTCTTCACTTTTTCAAGCACTAGGCAGAAGTCACATTGTGTCAACACCCACTAGGGCCATCACAATGCTTTGTTTTAATTAGACAGCCGGATTCCCAAAGTCCGTGCCAGTTCTGAATTGATTGTTAATTGATAGTCGTTATAATTTAAAAGGAATATATCTTGCGATAATTCCCTAAAAATTTTAGCAAGAAAGTTCCACAATTGGCTACGTAACTAATATCCGGGGAACAAGATCCGAAAATCTCTATTTACCCAGAACGAGTACATAAACCATGTTATTGCTTCCCAATCAAGCCCGACTATCTCAATCTTCAGAGCCAATCCTTATCCCGATGTTACGGATCTAATTTGCCGACTTCCCTTACCTACATTATTCTATCGACTAGAGACTCTTCACCTTGGAGACCAGCTGCGGATATTGGTACGGCCTGTTGAGTAGTTTGCGTGACCCCACTATAAATTTTGAAGGTCCGAGGAGAAAATATCGAACTAATATTTATCACAGCGCCCTCTTTCGGCGGTATACTCTATAGCATTAAATCGTCGCCGAAGTAAAATAAATACAAACTGGCTATAAAAAGCTTAAACTAATGCGCTTACTCAACACTAGAGGCGCTGCAACACTGTTCTAAAAATAAACATAACGTGCAATTACAGAGTTGTACATAAAAAAAGCTTTCTTCTACCCTTCACTTTCACCACCTTTCTCCTCTATCCCTTTCCAAACAAAGTAACACGGTCTATGTATTTATAAGCATTAATGCCTGAGTGTTACTTGTCTTAAAAAAAATACATATGGTGAATTTCATGAAGAAAATGAAGAATGAAGAAAAAGCTATCTGAACTCCTTTCTAAAATTTTTTTTCGAATACCAATGGGTGAAAAGTTACACTCATTTGAATAAAACCCTGTGTGACCAAAATGTCCAACTTTGACCCCCTATAAGTCCGGCAGTTCTTGATCGACAGAGCTAAAAAATCTGTGTCTGACCTACTATCCAATAGTACTAACCTTAATACAAATTTCGTCAAAATCGATTTTTTGAGTTGGGTCACATGACATGAAATTGCCCATATACAATTTATCTCAGATAGTTTCTGGGAACATAATAGGTTAGGTTAGGTTAGGTTAGGTTGATAGGAGGATGTATACTACATCAAATCCGAAGAAATACACCTAGGCCACTATCGGGCCTGTTGTGCGCTCCAATTCAAGAAAAAAAAAAAAAAAAAAAAAAAAAAAAAAAAAAAAAGTTGTTTATTGAATGTTCAGAAACTCAGTTTCCTGGACGTAATTCCTAAGAATCTTCCAATCGGTGTTGGTTAAGAATGTTATTTCCGGAATAACATCACTTCCAAGATACTTGGATCTAACTTCGACGAATGCCTGACAATGGCAAAGAAAGTGCTCCAGAGTTTCACTGTCCTCTCCACATGCTCTACATTCGTCTGAATTCGCACGTCCAATTTTGTATAGATGTGCTCGTAATCCTGTGTGTCCACTGAGAATACGTACCATCATACTAACCTCAGACTTGCTCATTTTGAGAAGATTTCTCGTCTTGCTCTCATCAGGGTCACCCCATAGAATCTTTGTGGTTCTACCCACCGTTTCATTATTCCAAGAGGCCTTATGGGATTCTCTCATCCATATTTTTAATTCAGCTTTTGTTGCGTCGAATGGTTTTGCGTTTGTCAGGTTAACTACATCGAGCTCCCTTCCCTTTAAAGCTATTACATTCGCCCTTTCGTTGCCGATTACTCCCGAGTGGCCTGGTACCCATATGATGTGAACCTTACCTCTGGGAGAGTATTCAGTTAAAGCTTTCTTACAATCCAATACGGTCTTAGATTTAATTCTATCACCTGATATCGCACAAATTGCCTTCTGGCTGTCGGTAAATATATTAAGCCCTGTGGGCGCCATATTTATTCTAATCCAATTTACACATTCCGTTATTGCTCGTACTTCTGCCTGGAAGCTTGTGTTATGATTAGGTAAACGGTGGTATATTTCTGTTTCTGGGTCTTCAATATAGAACCCCAGACCCACTTTGTCCCCTAATTTAGAGCCATCCGTGTAGCAACGGATTCCTACTGGTATTTGCTCTAATGTTCCGCTTGACCAAGACATTCTATCTGGGATTAGCGTTTCAAAGTTTCCGACATATTCAGTGTCTGGTATGCGATCAGGCTCGTCCGATGAATGTGTATAACCTTCCAATGTGTCCAGTATACATTGATGACGTGTCCTATAACCGTTTTTGGCCAGTTCGCCTAAAGTAAAGAGCCGTTCGGCTGTAAGCGCCGCCTCATATCTTATATATGTTTCAATGGGTGGAATATCTAGCAACGTTTCCAGAGCCTTGGTTGAAGTAGTACACATGGCACCACTTATACCCAAGCAGCATGTACGCTGAACTCCCTGTAGTAGTTTGATATTACACTTTTTGTCCAAAGCAGTCCACCAGATTATTGAAGCATAAGCTAGAATTGGTCTAATTACACTTTTATAAAGCCAATTTGTCATAGTAGGACTAAGACCCCATTTCATGCCTATGGTTCTCCTACATATCGCCCAGCACCGATGTGCCTTGTTGATCCTATCCTCTATGTGGTGTCTCCATTTTAATTTCCGGTCAAGTATTACACCTAAGTACTTAACTTTGTCTGTCACCGGTATCTTCTTGCCCAAGAAGCAAGGTTCAGTATATGTAGAAATTTTTGTCTTTCTTGTGAAAAGACAGATTTCCGTCTTCGCCGGGTTAACATTGAGGCCTCTCGGTTGAGCCCAGCTCAAGGCCGTATTCAGAGCCTCCTCAGCTCTTCTACACAAGTAATTTGGATCCTTTCCCTTTAAAAGTATTACGACATCGTCTGCATAGCAGACAGGTCTAAGTCCTTTCTCGGTTAGGGTCCTTAGGAGGCTATTAATCGTGGTGACCCAGAGTAAAGGTGACAAAATGCCACCCTGTGGTATACCGCGAAATACCTTTTTCCTGATAGTTATATCGTACATCTCGCAGCTTATCCATCTGTTCCTTAGCATGTAGTTGATCCAGTTACGGAGCACCCGGTCAACATAAAACTGGTCTAGGGATTGGATAAGGGTATCAGTGTGCACGTTATTGAAAGCGCCTTCGATGTCAATGCATACTGCCAGTGTATACAGTTTGCTATCGAAAGATTCACCTATGTAGTGGACAACTTCATTTAAAGCGGTTTCCACCGATCGTCCCTTTACATAAGCATGCTGCTTATATTTAAGGTCATTGTATGGTATGCTGCTTTTAACCATGCTATCGACTATCCGTTCCAAGGTTTTAAGTAGGAAGGACGTAAGACTTATCGGTCGATAAGACTTAGGTGTCGCATAGCTAGGTTTCCCTGGTTTGGGTATAAATATTACCCTTGCATCCTGCCATTTAACTGGGGTATATGCCAATTTTAAGCATGCAGTGAATATCTGTGACAGATGTACGGAAACCAGTCCCGCCTCCATCTGCAAAAGTGCCGGGAAAATTCCATCCGGCCCTGCAGCTTTATAGGGAGCAAAGCTCTTGATTGCCCCTTTCACCATGTCAGTTGTAATAACTATTTCCGTGTTACCCTCCCCTTCCTCCAATATCGATTCATCTATGTTATTCGATATACCGGGTGGGAAATGAGAATCCATTAGGAGTTTCATTGTCTCCTCCATATCCTCAAGCCTCCTGCCCGTGTCATCGATCATAGATTCCGGTTGGACATGAGTTTTGGATAGGAATTTTTTTATCTTCGATACGTCATTTACGCTATCTACCTGTTCACAGAAAAGTTTCCAGGAGTCTCGTTTGGCTTTTCGAACGATTTTCTTATATTCACCAAGTTTATTACGATACTCATCCCAGTATACTGCGGTCTTTTTACGCCGTGCCCGGTTAAATAGTTTGCGAAGAGTCTTCCCAAGGTTCCGGATCTCCCCAGTTACCCAGGGTTTTTCCTGGGCAGATCTCCGCTCTCGCAGAGGGCAGCTGTCCTCGAACGATTCAACCAGGGCACTTGTGAACGTTTCCACTTTGGCATCTATATCCTCTTTATTTCGACATTGAAAAGTGTCCTGACCTAAACGGTTCTTTAGTAAGGTCCCGAACATTGTCCAATTAGTTTTAGACTTATTCCGAAACTTTATCGGCTTTGGTGGTGGCCTTAGTATTTTGAATCTTATGTACCGATGATCAGAAAAGGAGTGCTCGTCCGAAACTCTCCAATCCTGAATTTCGTTTATAAGCTCTTCTGAACATATAGTTATATCTAATACTTCTTCTCTGATTCTATTGACGAAGGTAGCTTTATTACCTAAGTTCAATGTTATCAAGTCTTTAGTATTAAAGAAATCCATGAGGGCTTGTCCCCTGCGATTGGTGTTTGTACTACCCCAAGCTACATGATGCGAGTTGGCATCACAACCTATTACAATTTTCTTATTTTTCCTTTGTGCCTCTTCAACCAGTTTCATCAGATCCGACGTTGGTGGTAGTGTCGGAGAATCGAAAGGCAGGTAAATAGATGCAAGGAATATGTTGCCACGACCTTGCTTCAGCACCGTTGCATCCGATGTTGATAATCCTGTTGAGAGGAGAAAACATAAGTTCTTGTGACATAAGATACATGTTCTCGGGCGAGATCCTGTATCAGCGTAGAAAAGTTGGAAATTTACGTGATTTAATCCAGAAACCTTGTTGCGAATCGTCCAAGGTTCCTGGATTAAAGCTATATGTATTTTACCTGTGTTGATTTTAGCCATCAGAGCGTTGGTAGCTGTCTCGCTCCGATGGAGGTTTATTTGGATAACCTCAATCATGGTCATCCATTAAACTGTCTTCCAGCGAGTTGGTGGTCACCTCCTCGCTCTTTGGATTTGACTCCTCCGGATAGCCTGAAGTGGCTATTAATGCAGTGAGTACTGTTGATGGCACTGCGGTATCCTTATCAGGCATAGGAATAGCAATATTTTTAATAGACACATTCCCAATTCTGGAGAGCATTGCTGTTCTGTCTTCTGGCGGGTGAGTGATTTCCTCCTCGCTTTTAGGATTTGACTCCTCAACGTTGCTAGTACTTGCTAATGATGCTTTGGGTACTGTCTTAGGTGTTTTAGTGTCCTTGTCGGGGCCGGTTTTGACAGCCCTTTCAATCGGCGCCTTCCCAATTTTGGAAAGGGCAACTACACTTTCTTCTGGCGAGTTAATGGTAAATTCCTCGATTTTAGGATTTGACTCCTCAACGTTATCAGTAGTGGATACTGATGCTGTGGTCTTAGGTTTTTTAGTGTCCTTTTCGAGGCTTGTTGTAACAGCCCTTCCAATCGGCACCTTCCCAATTTTGAATATGACAGATTTAGAGGCGAAGTAAGCCCTACCTTTATTCTTGGCAAGACTAGCCATGGATTTCTGGTCGATACCTATTACAAATAAAGTTCCCTCAGGTTCTTCTTTCCTGTAAAAGACATCCCATTTTTCCACGGCCAGCTCAGCATTTTGACCTCCAAGAATTGCCAGTATACGTTCATTAGCCAGTTTACTGCCCCATCCTTTTATGTAGACAGTGGACTTTAGGAGCACCGGAAGCTCGCTCTTCTTTGCCAGTCCCAGCCTAGCGCCGTCCCAGGGAGGAGGGATACTTTCCACCAAGTTCTTTAGGGTGCTAACACATTGGTGAGATGCCAACCTCATCAACATCACGCCCATGCTGAACTCGCAGCTCTCGCTCTCTATTGGTTGTTTGCCCTTTGAAGCGATTGCATGGTCCACTATCTTATTGTTGACCAGGTCTTCTATTTTACTCTGTTGGTCTATTGGAATTTTGCCTGTCGGATTACCGGCATCGTAAACTGCATAGCAGAGATCGTCCCGGTGCCTACTTCTGGCAACTTTGGCGTAAGATGGCGGCTCTTTTCCTTTACCTCCGTCTAGCTTCTCCTTCCTCGTTTTTCGGGGCTTCTTTTGAGATTCCCTTACCTTCGAGGTTGATTTCGCCGACGTGTTCGTCTTCGGAATATCTGGCTTGGCGTTGTCACCCTTACTCGCAGGATTCTCACTTGAGATTCCTTTGAGTGAAGTATGGCTTGGCTTCGACTGTGTATTAGAAGACGGGGAGCTCTTTTTCTTCTTAGGTTTATTCTCAGTTGTCAACTCCTCGGGAGACCTGATCCTTTTTGCCTCAGATCTTGTGAGAGAGTCCGATTTTTCCTTTGGAGTGTCGTGGGATTGACTAACTATGATTTCCTGAAGCATCTTTTTCAACTTCCTCCTCTGTGCTCCAGAAAGTCTTTTCTTAGTAATAGGTAGTTTAGCTATGCTATCACTCACCTCTTTCACCATTTGCTCTACTTCATCCTTTTTGGGATTTGCTATAATGGTATTATTTTTATTATCATCTGAGGATTCAGAGTCGGAACCCTCACCTATATTTAAAGGCTGAGGTAGCTTAGAGCTCCCTCCGAGTACATCCTTCTCTTTCACCCCTATATTTTTGCCAGCGGCATGCTGTACACTTGACGCATTGTCCGCCACGGAGGCCAAGGTACCCACCTCCGTAGTAGTATTCTGCTCACGATTGCAGGATGACGACGACACGTGACTCGCGAGTAGATCAACACTTGCCGCCGGTACTGGGTTATTTAGGCCCTGCACCGTAACTTTTATCTTTTTATTTTTATTTTCCATATTTGTTTTTTTTTTTTTTCCAGTTTTTTGGTCCGCGGGGAATATAATATTCCCAGGTGGTGGACAATCTGCCCTCCCTCAGCTTAAGTGAAATTAAAGCTGGGAGAGGACAGATGGTCCATCACCACCCCCTATCCGCCACCCGGGGACGCGCTCGGTAGGAAAAATCCGGAAAACTCCCCCGAGATTATGGGAACATAATAGGAATAAAGTAAAAAAATTATATAGGATTATTAATTTGGCTTTTTGGAATTTTTACTCTAACCTTTTTTTCAAAATTGACCAAGTTTGGATAGGGCTGTATGACAAAATATTTTCCAATTTCAACACAAATAATGACAATATTTAAAAAATACGAGACTATCCAATAATTTGCATTTATTTATTTCAGAATGTCTTTTATCGAAATATTGCTCCCATAAAATGGTTTTTAAGCATAATTGGAGCCCTGCCGATGAAACGGTCTGGACCAGGAAAAGCTAAATTCGTCATTGGATCGATTGTTTTCGCTTATTCTATTGTATTCTTTACGCTTCTAATGGTAATATAATATAGATTAATAAATAAATTTCAATAAAAAATTAATGTACAAATACTTTATCCGGGTGATACGATTTGACCCTATACGACCAGAGTTTACGAAGTCGAACTCAGTACCTAAGTAAATTTCATACAAAAATATTGCATAGAATATTTATTAAAACATGATTTCCATTTCCTTCTGTAGAAGTGATGTTTAATAACTACTGCACCCACATTACTTCCAAAAAATAACATAAAAATTACTTCTTGAGCATGGCTTCAGATGTAGTGAATTTTGAATCATATAAAAGAACATAAATTATCATTTTATTAAAAATCTGTCATGATAAATCGTTTTAACTGTGATTATTTAATTTCCATATTGTAATGCTCTCTGACGTGTAAACATTAATATTCATTTATATATTGTAATAGATTTACGTTGCCTATGTTGCAAACAATCGTATCATTATTGTTACATCACTAAGTGGACCATTTGAAGAGGCCGTCATTGCATATTTGTTTCTGGTTAACATATTACCAATATTTTTAATACCAATAATGTGGTGGGAAACTCGTAAAATATGTCGTCTTATTAATGATTGGGACGATTTTGAAGTAAGAACACGCTAAAGTCAAACAGATATGTATGTTGATGATGCTAGTTTAATTCATTTACAGATACTTTATTATCAAATATCGGGCCATAGCGTTCCCTTGAATTTAAGGCGCAGAACACGGATCATAGCTATTGCTTTGCCTATACTTTCAATACTTTCGGTGGTAATTACACATGTAACAATGGCGGATTTTGATTTGATACAGGTTGTACCCTACTGTATTTTGGATAACTTAACAGCTATGTTGGGAGCCTGGTGGTATCTCATTTGTGAAGCTCTAAGTACTACAGCTAATATTTTAGCAGAACGTTTTCAAAAGGTATTTGTATATGAGAAATGCTAATTACTAATCTGATCAAATTTCAATTTTTACTAATAGGCCTTGCGTCATATTGGTCCGGCAGCTATGGTTGCCGATTATCGAGCGCTCTGGTTGAGATTGAGCAAATTAACACGTGATACTGGCACTGCAACTTGCTACACATTCACTTTTCTAAATCTATATCTATTTTTCATAATAACTCTTTCCATTTATGGCCTAATGTCACAACTTTCCGAAGGATTCGGCATCAAGGATATTGGTCTAGCCATTACGGCATTATGGAATGTCTGTCTTTTGTTCTTTATCTGCGATCAAGCTCACTATGCATCTTTCAATGTTCGTACTAATTTTCAAAAGAAATTACTCATGGTTGAATTGAATTGGATGAACTCTGATGCTCAGACTGAAATCAATATGTTTTTACGTGCCACCGAAATTAATCCCTCGAACATCAATTGTGGTGGATTCTTCGATGTCAATCGCAATCTATTCAAAGGGGTGCGTATTGTTTGTTTATTTGTCAATTGAACTAGATCTATGATTGTAAAAAAAACGTGAAATATTCTTTATTTACAGCTATTGACAACAATGGTTACATACTTGGTAGTGTTGTTGCAATTTCAAATTAGTATTCCAACTGATATACGAACTGTTAATCGGAATGTAACAATAACCGAAGACATTTCAATGTCTGATTCTAGTATGAATAGTGAGGAAATGGAAGTTGATGTTATGACAACAATGATGACAACTCTAGCCACAACGACAACAACAAGAGCTACTGTGCCACCTGTTCGAGGTCGAAAGGGATGAATTATTCATACCAGTTGTGAAAATATATTGATGTAATATTTAGAAGTAGTTGTTTTTTTCGAAATTTATATTATAACCTTAGAAAAAATAAAATAAAATGAATTAATATTTATTTTCTCTACATGATTTCTTAATTTGAAAAGTAATCTATCTTATATATTGATCCGTAGAAGTTCCCAAAAGTAGTTTTATATTATTCCGACTATTAGTTTGGTTTTTGGACTATTTTTGTGCTAGATCCTATTGATGTTAATAATGTATTTGTGTTAAGATTTAGTTAAAACCCTTTTGTATTTGTAAACCTTGTTTTGTATTTGAGAAATGTTTCGTATTTATATTCATTCGAAAATAAACTTTTATAATAAAAGGCGTTGAAGATGTGTGGAATGCTCTTGAAAATAATATTAAAAAAATAAAAACGATTAAAAAATGTGTTTTTTTTTCTGAAAATGTTTTCAATAATTTTATGGGAAAACATAACTTTTAGCAGTGTTTATTCAGCAGCAGGGGCTATTTTGCCAAAGGAATTAAGCTAATGCTAAAATTAACACTTGATATGAACGATTATTGTTAATTTCAAAGCAGCCCAAACGCAGTCAAAATACACCCTACACCACACCAATGGGAACGGTATTTTGTTTATGTCTTAAAGTTTGTAACACATGCGTCGATGTAATGATGTAATCCGCCCATAAATTAGACTATTGAACTTTTTTGTAAGCGGTACATGATATACAAGAATAGGGTATTTATAAAATTCGACTCAACAAATTTTATATATACGAAATTTTGACTATATATTGTTATAATGAGTAGTACATTCATTAATTAAGCAAACATCAATCTCTTGAATATAACTTCTACATTAAAAAATACTAAATAACTTATTGCTACTTACTCGGAATGTGGTAGGGTATGATGTATTCGGATACATTTTGTACTTTCATATTTTTGTTATTTTATGTAAACAAAAATAAAAATGCTCATACAATTGTATTAAATTCACACAGAACCTGTACATGTGAGAGAGTAATATTTCTTATTCTCAGTCTCAGTTCTATTTATTTTTCTATGGTTCAAGGTATGTACAGACTTTTTTTCGTTCGTTTGAGATGACAATCAAGATGTCACAATGCATACTTCCAAATTAAAAGGATTATGGTTAGAATTCAATAATGGACTAAAAGAAATGAATTTAAATGATTTACCAGATTTATTGCTAGTGGATAAGGTTTTACACACACTACCATCAAAATTCGACACGTTCAAATCAAGTTGGATGATGTTAAACAGAAATGAAGAGAAAACATTTGAAGAAACATTTATGCAAATAACTATGTATCAAAGGAACTTTGGAAAAAGATGGTAAGCCTAGAAGCAAATGAAGCCACAGTTGTGAGTCAAAAGTGTTTTCCTGTTTTTTTTTGTGAGAAAATTTGGTGCAAGATGCCGGTACCACATGTTGGTGGACTTACAATGGAGCAATGCGCCATATAACTAAGAGTAAAGACAATTTTAAAGATTTTGAGTCGTTTTCAAGTCCAAATTTCATAAGAGCAACAGGTAAAGAAGTACTAAAAGTCATTTGTAAAGGTACAATAGAAATTGAATCGAAAGTCAAGAACAAAACAGAGAGGCTGTGTTTAACAGACGTTTGGTATGTACCTAACGCCACAAGGTATTTATTTTCAGTGCTATCAGCTCAGAATAAACAACCAAATAGCAGATTTATATCGACAGCCGAAATTAGATCCAAATATCTTGGAAGTGATATTATTCCGTATATTCCGTGATATTATTCCTCACGAACACTGATTGAAAAATTCTTAGGAATTACGTCCATGAAACTGAGTTTCTGAACATCGGACGATAATACATTTAGTAAATACTAAGTCGGCAACGAAAGCGGGAATGTAATTGTTAGAATTTTAAATAAAATTCAATAGTTTTCTTTTACAATTAATTTTCGAATCCCTCCATATTTTATTTTTTTATTTGAATATACATACATAAAATGTCTTTTTGATTATTTTCAAAATTATTTAAGCAAAGTGCTTACAGTAATAGCTTTAAAGGGAAGGGAGCTCGAGGCAGTTAACCTGAAAAAAGCAAAACCATTCGACGCAACAAAAGCTGAACTAAAAATATGGGTGAGAGAATCCCATAAGGCCTATTGGAATAATCAAACGGTGGGTAGAAAAAATCTATTTTAAATTAAAAAAATTAACGTTTATGTTTAAATTTGATTAAAAAAACATATAACATATAACATTAGAATCTAATGATTAGATCTAGTCGTCTAATTTACATTATTTCGTTAATGTAAACAAATAAGGAAAAAAGTGGGACACTTCTGTTAAACATAAGGAACTATGTAATCCTAAAATCTAAAATCCTTGCTTAGGCAATTTTCATAGGCATTTCAACACTTCCATAATAGTTCAGATGCAAATTAATTATTGTAATTGGAATATAATCTTAAAATTGATAATATTGTATTAAACAGTTATTTGAATCTATTTTACAAATAAAATTTGTTAATAAATTAGGAAAATCAAAAAAGTTTAACCAAAGTCTAAATTTTTCGATATTCGAAAAATCAACATTCAGAAAAAGCCGACACTGGCAAAGCAGAAAAAACCGGTTGAAAAACCGAGTCGATCACCCTAGTGGACACACAGTATTACGAGCACATCTATGCAAAATTGGACGTGCGGATTCAAACATATGCAGAGCATGTGGAGAGGACAGTGAAACTCTGAAGCACTTTCTTTACCACTGTCAGGCATTCATCGAAGTTAGATCCAAGTATTTTGGAAGTGATGTTATTCCGGAAATAACATTCCTGACTAACACTGATTGGAAGATTCTTAGGAATTACGTCCAGGAAACCGAGTTTCTGAACACTGAAAAATAATTCATTCAGTGAATATTTTGTTCATGAAAAGGAACGCACAACAAGCCCGATAGTAGCCTAGGTGTATTTCTTCGGATTTGATGTACTATATGTACATCCTCCTATCAACCTAACCTAACAAGGGAAAGTATTGATGTCAATAATGTATTTGGGTTAAGATATAGTTAACATCCTTTTTGTAAAACCTTGTGAAATTTGTATGTAATTAATGTTTTTTCTTAATGTTTCAATAACAAGAACCTTTACTAAAATACGATTTTGGTTTTGATAAGCAAAATACAATTAATTTTAAATAAATCAATAAATATTATATTTTTTTGTGAACTAATGGAATTTGGAGAAGCTAAGTAAAACAAAATCTATCAGAATAATACGGAATTGAAACCATTCCGATCGAAATGTGTAACAGACCTGCTAATTTCCCAAGAACAATTTTAGAAGTTGCTCTAAAAAAGTAATTGTAGAACGAGTGCAAACAGGATCTCTTCAGATACTTTAACAACAACCATAGACCTAGTAATGTCGCCATTACTTCTGGAACCTGTTCCTACGAACACTGTTGTGGTTCTAAAATACTTCTCCAGATTTTTTAAGGAACTAATTGTTTGACACTAGTTATACGTATGTATATTGGTACTACACTAGTTTAATAGAACGTGTACTAGTTCCGAAACGGCTTCTTGGAACCACCTGAAAACAATTAATAAGCATATTTTATTTAAACAACATATATCATATATTTATGTAAACAACAGAACTCCATGGAATTAAAGTGCTCGCAAATTTGATTTTACCATGAAAATGGAAATTAGATGCTAGAGTAGATTCGTGTATCCCGACATAAAAATATTTTAACAAATAATAGAGGCGGCAGAATGATTTCAAACTTTTAAAAAATATATATGTAAGTAAGTTTTCTAAATTCTGAAAAAAACGGGATTATTTTTAAATATGATAAGATGTATAAGTTCTCTAAAGCTTCTCTAGAACTAGTTCAGAGGTTGACAAATTAGAACAAAAATTATTTATTAAAGAACTGGTTCCCGAACAGCTCCGAAAAACGAGAATCGGCACCATTACGCTTCCTCAGAACCAATGTGAAATGTAATGGTGTGAAATTAATAAAAATTGTACTGGGTTTGTTTGTTATACGAAAGAATAGTAATGATTCAGTACTCACTATACAAAAAGTACTTTACACTTATATTTCATCTTCAAAAAAATATGTTATATATGTGGTTTCAACTTTTAACATCTATGTATATGATAGCTTAGTTTTGATAAATCTACGAACAATGTATTCATCAAACCATCGAAAAAATGCATTTATTACTTCCTTTTACTGCAAACTGGGGAATTTTAGATAGCTAAATTAAAGTTAGTACAGGGCTTCGCCTCGGAATCTTAATTAATCGGTTAAAAGTCACAATTAATCACATGTGGGCTAGAGTTATGTCTTTTTGAAATTTTTGCAAATATCAAAAGTACCTTGTAGAGCGTGAACAGATGTTATGGAATATAATATTATTTTTTCGCGGTCGTAAAAAAAGTTTCCGCACCAAAAGCGAAAGCATTTTAGAAATTGCGTTCGGTGCGGGAAGTTTTTAACCGAATTGACTTTTTAATTAATATTTTGACCAGACATCATTTAGTAATAATAAAATTAAATCTGGAAAAACTTTATTAATCCTGTAAGTTTTATCAATTAAATCTACATTTTGGAAATACCATGTATTAAAAAAAAACTGGAAAACAAGGACACGTGCTTTGGTTTGGCGTATTGGTGGAGTAATTCTTCCTAGATATACTACTCAACAATAATTATTGTTATCTCCTTGGTATACACGATATGTGTAACCACGTTGTTTGGTTAACCGAAATCTCCGTCTCTGAATAACTGCCGTCAACCCAGTCCATGTTATCTCTTGAAACTATTCATCAAGGCTAATTAGAAGTCCACTGGTCAAAAACAATTGGGAAGTTATTTTACCAGATCCAGTCAAATTGGATCTGGTAGTTTTAACCTACAGTTTAGGACATCAATAAATAAAGCGTCGAGAATGTTATAAAAAGAAAGAAACTAATTTGCAATCGAGTCAACGAAAATATACTCCTGGATACATTTCTACTATAATTCTGCCCTCCACAGCATTTTCATCGTAGTCATAGGAATATAACACTGCAGATAAAAATTCAACAGCAAAGCAAGGAAAAGTGGACAATTCAGTGCCAATTCACCGAATAGACTTAAAAAATTTCGTGTGTATCACTAAGGATGACAGAAAATTCATTTATACCGATTTTTGTATTGATAGGACCTTATTTGACCCCAGTCTCCACAATAATAGTCTTCACCTAAAATGTAGGACGCATAATAAGTGAGATATTCGTAAAACAATGATTTCTTTTGACCTCGTTTAGCTCATACGATATTTATGGTGACTTTTAATACTTTATTAATAATGATAAGGAGAAAATATGTGCCAATTTTCATTTAGCTATCTAAATTTCCTGAGTGTAAAACAGCTGTAGGCATTTTTTGAATATATACTCCCGATATGTTATAAAAAGTATGTCTGAATATAATATATTCATATTATGTATATTTATAAGTATATAGAATTTTATTGTATCGTTTATTACTTTTATTATTTCCTAAATCAGTTACATTGACTTTTAAGTGCATATATTTTAGTATTTTATTAATATTATTATTATTTCATTATTTAATAAATATCTACATATGTATTTGTATATTATTTGGAAGGACAGGTTAGATTATTACTCAAGTATGTAAACAGTAGTATATCAATCCATGTTATATGTATGTATGTATGTATGTATGTATGTATGTATGTATGTATGTATGTATGTATGTATGTATGTATGTATGTATGTATGTATGTATGTATGTATGTATGTATGTATGTATGTATGTATGTATGTATGTATGTATGTATGTATGTATGTATGTATGTATATCGTTCTTCATGTTTTTACATTTTAATAACACTGATTAAAATATCGAAAGAAAAAACCAGACCGTAGTCATTGACATATCATTGTCTAGGTAGTAAAAATTTATTTTATATCTGATAGGTCTGATAACACTGCGAGTAAAATTTAAACTTTTGAAATGACACAGTAAAGCGGACAGATACGTAAATTTGATTTTGCGTCGTAGTATTTAATGACATACCTAGTTTTAAAAAAAATTGGATATGTTGCAATTTTAAGTTTGCATTGCCTTTGAAGCAAATTTGATATCTAAAGGAAAAGTCTTGAAAATTCTTTTGAAATTACTTGGTTGGTTGTTAATTTTCAAAACTTGATTTTAAAATTGACGTCCAGGTTTCGTCTCTGACCCTCTGTTCTGTTTTTGGGTTTTCAGTGTAAATTTGATGATCATTGTGGCTGGAGTTAAATTTCAATAACCCAATAAATTTGTTAATTTTAAAAGAGTTTTTGAATCTTTATCTTGAATTGTAAACAAAAAGCGCTTCAGAGATAATACAAACTTCAAAGTGTAATATATACTGTTTGACCCTATTTTCCAAAACAAAGTTTGATACTTGATTCTACGACCTAAAATTAAGATTACGTGTATTCAAATTCTTCTGTGTAATTTTCACATACTTACAGTGTAATCGATATACAAAGGTAAATATTTCAATCTTCCTTTAGGATTTTTGCTGATGAGTTGCTATTGCTACAATGTTAAAAAATACTGATGCAAATTATCATTAATATATGTGTTATAAATTAAACTTTAGAGAAATTCTATATATTCTAGATCAGAGTATATTTAAATCTTATAAGATCTAAGATACTACCGAACTTGTTTTTCTCTTTTTGTTTTGCCTTGACAAGTATTCTTTATCACAATTTTTTTTTTAAACTGAGATATTATTTTAACTCGTTTTTCACATTAAATTATCAAATTATTTATTCACCTATGTATTATAATTCGTATTTTAGAACCTATGTATAATTCGCAAGGAATGAAAACTCATTTTAATTATTTGAAAAAATTGTATTGTGCCAAAACCCAATTCGGAATTGCGAATTATATGCTTAGTAAAATTACTACTGTATGTAATTTATTAAAAAATATAATAGATCTGTACCGAAAAAAATGATAAAGCAAATTGGAGGAAACTGTAATTAAATAAATTTTGGTGAAAAACAAGTAAAAATATTCATTTATTTTCTATTTAAAATCAATAATTGCCATCGGGCGCCTCGGTTAAAATGTGTTTATAGCCATTGCTGCCTAAATACATATTTTCTCTTCGGAAATGGAATGGAACCTGGAAAAGGAAATAATTAAACTTAATTACTAAAAGTTAAATAAATTACATACATAGAAAATAACAAGTTAGGGTGCTGTACCATATAAATATATTTTTATGTACTTATTTAATAAATTGTGAATATTTAAATTTTGGTTCCGTGATGAGGGTGCTATGATGTTGAAAACACGTAGTAATTGCTTAATGCATCTATGGAGCTAATTTTGATCAAGTCTATAACAAATTTATGGACCTTTTTTGGGAGATATGACCAATTATTGACTAATCCGAACTTATAGATATATTAATGTCTTGCATACATAAATGAGATAAAGTGTCTTAAGGAAGTGGACCTTATATGAGAGCTATGACTAATTATAGACTAAAATTCAGTATAATTTGTATATACACAAAATATAAATATATCTCTTTTTGTAAATAGAATATGTGCGTTTAAATAATTTTCGGAAGTGGACCTTATATGCGAGAAAAGAACAATTATGGGCCTATCCAAAAAAAAATTTCGGAGTGATTTGTATATACAAAAAACTTATTTATGCGGAATTTTGTTCCGATATCTTTATTTATCAATGAAATATGCGATTTTCGAAAGTGGATCTTATATGATGGATATGAGCAATTTTGGACCGATCATGAAAAAAATTGATAGAGTCATATTCATACATATATATACCCACAAAACATATTTATGTCGAATATTAATCCAATATCTGTATTTATTAATTATTTATGTGCATTTAAGTGATTTTCGGGAGCTAGGGAGCAACCTGCAACATGGTTTATATGTATTTTAAACACATTATTCGTTCAATAATGAAATAAGTGCGTTTACGTGGTAAACGGAAGAGGCTTGTATATGGGATTATGACCAATTATGAAATTTTTTCAAGGTAGTCTGAAATTTTACTCATAATTTTTTTTTCGTTGCCAACCGATTTTGCTGATTTTCAATATCAAACAAATAATAATTAATATTTTTGTTGAATTTCCTTCGCTAAGTTTTAATGTTTTAGACAGACAGGTAGACAGACGGACAAAGCTAAATCGAGAATTTCATAAGGACCCGGAATATACATACATATGTACATATTTATATTTTGTTGGATATCAGAGGAATATTTCTAGGTACTACACACGGACTGACACACATATGTATGTATGTATACATATATGCCCTCTATCATTACTGGTGGTGGTGGAGTACTTGAAGTCGGACGTGACTATATTTCTTACTTGATTATCAATTAAATGTTTAATGCGAAATCTTACCGTTCCGGGCGCAGGACATGGAATGGCAACAGTAGCTATTTCACGTAATTTGTTCATTAAACGTATGCTGTGATAGAAGCAATAAATAATGTACCACATTGTTGCATCACACACGAGTACAGTTGCAGACATAAAAACTAAATAAAAGATGAATATTGTTATTTCATAATCTACAATTAAATCAATAAAACACCTATAAAAACAGGTGACAGAATCTACTCACAGAAAAATAACTTGCCAACTGTATGCTTAACAAATTCACCATCCGATATCCAAACACTAAAAACTATTCCGCCAATAAAGAATACGACCTGCAGTATCAACCAAATCAAAACGAATTCCTCACGACTCTTATAGATGCCAATCAGCAGACCAATAGCACTCAGCAAATAGACGGCCGAGCAACAGACCATTGAGAAGGCAAAGACCCGTGATGTCATTGTAACGTCGTTGGCAAAGTGAAAACGTATGCGGTTCAATATCAAGTCCGGAAGACTGTAATACGCATTGTCACGTTGATCTTCCATGTCGGCAATCGCCCTTGAATTGGCTTCCTCGATATGAATGTAAGCCAGTATGACAATGAAGAGCAGAATATTTGCAATTAACTATTAAAGAACAAATTGATATGAAATCAGAAACGATGTTTTTTTTTTTAAACGGAATCTTCAACTTACAAACTGATTAATACAAATGAGAACAGCTGATAAACGTATATGTTTTGGCCTTATCGGTGACTTCAGAATGTCCAGAAAACGTTCCAAGCATCCTGGACGTATTTGCTCCGGCAACAACATTGATAAAAAGTTATTTTTTTCCAGTTGCTATGCTTTCAAACTCAGTTACACTAATTTAATTTGTATTTCTATTTTAGGATTTATTGTTACTCAATACACTTTTCAGATAAAATATCTTTGATAGTTGCAGTTGCTTTTATTCGCCTTATTTTGACGTAAGTGAATAAAGTTTGTTTAATCAATAACTGTGAAATTAGTTTTTACATTTTTCCTTAAAGGTTTTTTCTCTCTTTTGGCACTGTTTTTACAGTGTTGTTGTTGTTGCGACGAATAAACAATGAATGAGAAAGTGTTTTTTCTGTTTTCCTTTATTTTTCTTTAAATCCACGTGAAAATTTTTCAAACATTTTCCTACTTAGTATTTTGTGGTTTATTTCTTTTTTCAACCTTAATGTGACAGCTGAAGCTTTATTTTACGTCTTTGCCTTGGTTTCTCTTTTATTTGAATTTATTACAATGAGCTTTCATCGTGGCGTATACTTAATATTTATTTAAGTATTATGTACAACGTGCATACATATGTACATAAGTATGTTAATGTTACGCGTTAATGCTGCTAACAGAAATGTTGTTAACATGTAAAAGTTTTTAATTTTTTTATATTTTAAAATATTTACTATTATTTTACTACATACTTAAATATATATATAAAATATTTATTTCAAATTTTTAAATAAGTTCATTTTAAAATAATTTTAAAGTTTTCAATTTCTATGAATTCAAATTAATAGTCTATTCCGTTTCAAAACTAACTACATTAGCAAATTAAATAAAAGCTTTTATACAAGCTGTTATAAACTGTTTAACGCGAAGTATAATCAATAGATTTTATTTTGAAATTTACGTTTAAAAGTAATAAAACAACGTTCACACCTATCAAATATTTGATGAAACATAATAAAAATCATGTATGATGAAAAAAACATATACAAAAAATAGTGGTTACGTATTTTTCGTCAAATATTTGATAGGTGTGAACGTACCTTAAGTAAACTAAATATTTAATGTACTAATTGTTGTAAGAATAAAAAGTTAATACGTACATAGTTATTATAGTTAGTTACAGCAGTTATAAACCGTAATTTTTTTCATTGTGTAAAAAAGTTAATACTTGTAGGATTGCGAAGTTTTTACATGGATGTTCATACATGCGCATTGTGCAATTCAAAAGCTTTACTGTTTCATATCCTTTTTAAAACGAAGAACAATTGTCAAAAACGACCAGTATTGCCACCAACAATGAAATTTTTCTATCAAATTACACTAGTTTACAAATTAATGTATTTATATACTTCACTTCAATTGAGATTTTTGGTACATGTTGAGACAGATATTGTAAACAAACAACAACATACATAATCATACGATAAATTGTGTTCTTGTACTTGTTTGTTTATAAAAACAAAGCAAAGAATGAAGCTGTGTATTGTTATTGCCTAGGAACATGAAATTAAGTAAATATGTAGAGTCCGGATTAAGTGAGAACCTATAAATGGGGACTTTTTGGTACAATTTCGTTCTTTAAAAGGTACTTTTTGTGTATTCTATAGCAACGGTTCCCAAATGGGGGTCCGCGGACCCCTAGTGGTCCGTAGTAAAATCCTAGGGGGTCCGCGAAGACGAACGAAAAAAACCATGAATAAACAATATTCTGCTTTTATATGTATGTATGTACATATCTCCAATTTTTGTGCAATAATCCCAAATTTTTTGGTGACTTTTTGAATTTTATTTTTTCGGTTGTTTATCAGGAAGAAGCTAGGCCCTACAAATTTATTGTATAACTTTTATAAAATAAAGTATTGCGTGATTTGTAATTTTTATTTCCTGTATATGTACTGAAATAATGGTTTTTATTTCAGACAAATAATACTCTGCCTTACAATTAAATTAGGGATACTGGTACCGGAGTATGAAGTTTAATTCAAAGACAAGCTTATTACAGATTTAAGTTTATCAAATTGTAAGCAAAAGTGTTCTTGTTTGAAAGGACTAAAATTATATATTTCCAAAACAGAGGTGACTCTTTATGTATATCTTTATAAATATTCCAATCCGACGTGATACACAGATTTTAACTTGATTTTGTTGACCAATACATATTATTAAATTAACATCAGAAAATCCATAGCGTTTCGCGTAAATATGTAGCCAAAAACCATGAAGTAAAATAATTCGTTGGTATTTTAAAATTCAAATTTAAGTTCCAAATTCATAGTACTTTAACAAAGAGTTCAAATCATATATTATGCGGATAACGCATTCCGCAACAACATAGAAGAAGTCCAACTTTCTTATATTATTTTCCCGAAAACTTAGCTCACTTACTCAGTTCACCCTTTGCAATCGCAACAAATTTTTGAAACGTGACTCCTTAAGCACATGTGACAATATTTGATAAAGAAACCTTTTCGCTACCTTGAAGAAAAATGAACATGAAAGATCTCACGATCATAAAATTAAACATCATGTTAACATATCAACAAAGAAGTCATTCTATCTTCAAAACATGCAATTGAAAACCTATCTGAAATATTATATATTCGCAAAGTACGGGAATATTTTATAGATATGACATCTCTACATTTATTAGACCTATTAATTAATGAACTAGGTCAATTTTCGGATGGACAATTATTTAGAACAATAAGATATCAAAATATGTATGGGGGTCCGCGAAATTAAATAAGTTCTTCAAGGGGTCCGCGAAGTAAAAATCGGTGGGAACCGCTGTTCTATAGCATTGAACCTAGAAATATTAAATTAAGTATGTTGGGCCCGAAGTAAGTAGGAACTTATAAAATGTAATAATATGGAACCTAGAAACATAATATTAAGTATGTAGGGTCCAGAGTAAGTGAGGACCTATAAAAGGGGTTTTTTGGTACCTTTTCGTTCTTCAAAATGTTCTTTTTGAATTTGTTATAATATTGAAAATAGAAATATGAAATTAAGCATGTAGTACCCTGAGTAAGTGAGAACCTTTTAAGTACATTTTCGTACTTCAAAAAGTACTTTTTGAGTTTTCTGCTACTTTTTCGTTTTGGAACTGGTATTTTGTGATTTTTTGTAATAAATCTCATATTGACAGTTTTGTTTAATTCACTATGGTGAAGGGTATAAAGATTAAGAAACGGTTTATTTGTTTATTTGCTCATAGAGTGAAATATATGTACATACATATATATATATATATATATATATATATATATATATATATATATATATATATATATATATATCTAGTCATGCCAAAATTTTGAGATAAAAATGTTTAAAATTTACATCCTCCTTCAGTCTTGGAAGTATGAGTGATAAATCTGACATCTATTCACCACGATTTATGATTATTTCAAGGTAATTTTCAATATTTTTGTGACAAAAAACTTTGTTACAAATTACTTGTGAAGAAGAGCTGAAGAGGCTCTGAATACGGCCTTGAGCTGGGCTCAACCGAGAGGCCTCAATGTTAACACTGACAGGCAAAGTTAAGTACTTAGGTGTAATCCTAGACCGCAAATTAATATGGAGACACCACATAGAGGATAGGATCAACAAGGCACATCGGTGCTGGGCGATATGTAGGAGAACTATAGGCATGAAATGGGGTCTTAGTTCTACTATGACAAATTGGCTTTATAAAAGTGTAATTAGATTAATTCTAGCTTATGCTTCAATAATCTGGTGGACTGCTTTAGACAAAAAGTGCAATATCATACTGCTACAGGGAGTTCAGCGTACATGCTGCTTGGGTATAAGTGGTGCCATGTGTACTACTTCAACCAAGGCTCTGGAAACGTTGCTAGATATACCACCAATTGAAACATATTTAAGATATGAGGCGACGCTTACAGCCGAACGACTCTTTACTTTGGGCGAACTGGCCAAAACGGTTATAGGACACGTCATCAATGTATACTGGACACATTGGAAGGTTATACACAATCATCGGACGTGCCTGATTGTATACCAGACACAGAATATGTCGGAAACTTTGAAACGCTAATCCCAGATAGAATGTCTTGGTCAAGCGGAACATTAGAGCAAATATCAGTAGGAATCCATTGTTACACGGATGGCTCTAAACTGGGGGACAAAGTGGAGCTGGGGTTCTATATTGAAGACCCAGAAACAGAAATATACCACCGTTTAACAAATTATAACACAAGCTTCTAGGTAGAAGTACGAGCAATAACGGAATGCGTAAATTGGATTAGAATAAATATGGCGCCCACAGCGCTTAATATATTTACCGATAGCCAGAACGCAATTAGGGCGATATCAGGTGATAGAACTAAATCTAAGACCGTATTGGATTGTAAGAAAGCTTTAACTGAATACTCTCCCAGAGGTTCACATCATATGGGTACCAGCCCACTTGGGAGTTGTCGGTAACGAATAGCTTTAAAAGGTAGGGAGCTCGAGCAAGTAAACCTGACAAACGCGAAACCAAACGGAACAAAAGCTGAACTAAAAACATGGATGAGAGAATCCCATAAGGCCTCTTGGAATAATGAAACAGTGGGTAGAACCACGGAGATCCTATGGGGTGACCCTGATGTGAGTAAAACGAAAAATCTCCTCAAAATGAGCAAGTCTGAAGTTAGTATGATGGTACGTATTCTGAGTGCACATCTATGCAAAATTGGACGTGCGGATTCAGACGAATGTAGAGCATGTGGAGAGGACAGTGAAACTCTGGAGCACTTTCTTTGCCATTGCCAGGCATTCGTCGAAGTTAGATCCAAGTATCTCGGAAGTGATGTTATTCCGGTAATAACATTCCTGACTAACACTGATTGGAAGATTCTTAGGAATTACGTTCAGGAAACTGAGTTTATGAACACTGAAAAATAATTCATTCAGTTTTTTTTCATGATAAGGAGTGCACAATAGGTCCGATAGTGACCTAGGTGTATTTCTTCGGATTTGATGTAGTATACATCCTCCTATCAACCTACCTACCTACCTACCTATCTACCTATAATGTGTTGCGAGAGAGATCAACAAATTTTTTTATATAAAAATAACTAAAACATTAAATATTAATTTTTTCTTTCTAATTTAACCTTTTTTAATTTTTTTTCTCAATGATTAATTAAAATATTTGACTGCCTAAAAAAGATATCCAAGTTGCATAATGACCAAAATCGTTGTAAACTAGTGTTATTACCTATAGTTTTTCGCGGAAATTTACGAATGTTTTCTAGATTGAAACCATAGGAAATTGTGCGTTAATATCTGGGAATTTTTTACTTTGATTTAATTTCCAACAGGATGTTTAAAAAACCTATAGAAGCAATGATCACACTGGCTTTTTATAGGAGGGATGTTCTTTTATTACAAAATAAATTTATAATCATCTCCTTATGGGAAAATATTGACATCGAAGGAGCTTTCAATAACGTGCTCATTGATAATCTTATCCAATCCTTATACCACTTTCATGTTGACCTAGTAGCCATTAACTGGATGAACTATTTGCTAAGGAATAGACGAATAAGCTGCGGTATATACAGAATAATTTTCAGAAAAGGCTATTTCGTGCTAAACCACAAGGTTATATTTTGTTCCCTTTACTCTGTGAAACCACGACCGATCCTAACCGAAAATGGACTTTGACCTGTCTGCTATGAACGTGATAATACTTCTAAGGGAAATGCAAGTAAATTACTTATGTTGAATGGCTTAAGACCCCTGAACACGACATTAAGTTGGCCTCAACCGAGAGACCGATTGTCTTTTCATAAGAGAGACTAAAATTCCTCGACAGAGTTAAGTACTTAGGTGTAATCCATTACCGGAAATTAAAATGAAGATGCCACAAAGAGGATAAGATCAAAAAGGCACATCGGTACTGGGGGTCAGTCCTACTATGACATACTGGCTCCATAAAATTGTTATTATCCCAATTCTAACTTATGCTTTAATAATCTGGTGGACTTCTTTGAAAGGCGACACTTACAACCGAACGGTCCTAAACTTTAGGCGAACTGAGCAAATGTGGTTAAAGGACACGACATCAATATATACTAAACACATTAGAAGGCCAGACATATCATATTTATATCGGAAACAATAAAACACTGATCTCAGATAAAATATCAGTTGAAGTCAGAACAGAATGCGTAAATTGATAACATATCTGCATACAGCCAGAAGGCTGTGCGAGACTACTCGGAAATAATCGACAATGAAAGAACGAATGTACTTGCTATAAAGGGAATTCGAGGTAGCTAACCTAACGAACGCAATACTGTTCGTCGCAACGAGAGAATATCATAAGTCCAGTAAATCTCGATGCTGTATTTGTGACTGCTTTTTTAGGCGTAACTGTAAAATGAATCCCATCATCATTGTATCAAATACAAACTCATTTCGATTCTGCTAATGATCGTAAAACTTGATATATTGATATCGAATTTAATTAAAAATCTGTCAATTTGTACAAATTTCGAATGTTCTTCGTACAACAATATTGATAAATTATGATAGTTTTATGTTCCTGTTGCAATTGTTGTTTTGTTATGATAAATTTTACAATTTAAAAGTCAATTTAGATGTAACTATAAAAATGTGCAATAAATTCAGTTCAGTTGCTGAAAGCTAACACAAATGGGAGTTGCCATTGACTGTGTTTGTGCAACAAATTGATTGTTTTTTATGGCTTCTTGGTTTGGATGTAGTAAGTAGTTAGTCGTCTCTCATAGGGACAGCAAACTACTTGTACCCAGAATAATATAGAATACCAAAGACAACAACATCAATGATGTACAGAAGGATGCATCGAATTGTTTCACCTTTGGTGCAAAAAAAGTTGTTGCCAGTTGTTGATCATAAAAAAGTTTGAATGGATCCGAATTCACTAATATTCCACCTCAATTCATAGTTAAACAACTTTTGCTGCAAAAGTATGTACAACAACTGCCAGAGCAACATAAAACACAGCACCAGCAGCTCCAACAACATTATTGCCGGATGACTGACTAACAACCTGTCCTGGATGTTGTTGGTGTTTTTTCTCATCCAGAGACTTGTTGCTTCTTGCTTGCGCTTTTCGTGAATGAAATCAATGAATCAGTAGTAAGTGCCAGTGTATGCAACATGCCGCCAAATCGTTTGTGTTGCTGTTTGTGTATTTTTCGTTTTAGCTTTGGTTGGTGTATGATGAAGACCTCAGGGGCAAAATATTCGTTTACGATTGACTTCTTGTTATCGTTGGGCGTATTTTATTAACATTTAAAAGTTGAGGCTGTGTATTACTACTAGGTTCTTTTATTCCTCTGTATGTTCAATCTTCGTTGCAGCCAAATTGTTTCGATTAAGTATTGAAACAAGAAGGAAAAATAAAAACAAAGTATGAGTTAAATTGTGTTCTCTTGTAAGTTTGATATTTGTTGTACACAGTTTTTATTTAGTTTTTTTTTTTTTCATTTAAACAAAAATCGTATAAGTGGAGTTGCATGCAGATTATGATTGCATCAGTCAAAAGTGAATTGTTAAAGCAATAACTTTTGGGCAGGTTTCTTGTCTGACGCCAACAAGCAATAATCTTTTTGTGTTCATTCGGTGATCTTTTTTATGAAAGAGTGTTGCTTTTAGTGAGAAGCTATGAAAATAATTTCACAAATTACTACTGTATACACATCACTATGAAACACCCATTAAAATAAGGCAACAAGTATGTTAGGTTTAGTCGAGCACGACTGTTCTTATCAGCTAAATATGTAATTTTATCTTATCACCTTAGCCTTTCCATAGTTTGAATTGTAAAATCGTAAATCGAATTATCTAGATAAAATTATCTTTCAAATATTGTATAAAACATTATTATCGAAGAACAACTTTTGATTGAGGTACATTGTACATCATTTATTCGATTCAAATGTGAAAGGAATATAATGTTAGTGTGCTTTTTTATGATATAAAAAACTAAAAATTTTTACGCAATTTCTCAACTTTCAATAGATTTTCGGCACGGGTTCCCACTTTCTGATTGAACTAAAATTTTACAGTTACAAGGCACAAGCGCTATCAGGGCAACTAAAAATAATCATTTTATTTTTTATATATTTTTGATTTAACATGTAATAATTACACAGGCCAACGAAATTAATGTTTTTAGGTGCTGAAACCGAATTTGATATCGTTTTTTCTTTATCAACCAAAATGTTCTAGGAATACGGTATTGAATATTTAACATATATTAAGGAAATTTTATATAATTAAAAAAAATGTAATTACGTTTAAGGGTTAATATCGACTTATTCGATGTCATTATACCCTACAAGAATTGAGACTACTCCCCGAACGCATGTAAAGAGTACTCCTCAAAGGACTGGTCCAAAACTAATCCAAATATATGGAAAAAACATACTCCTTTTAACATTGTGATGTTCTAGGTGAGGACCACGTAATCCATAAATGTATTACAACGGAGTAATACCAAAACTAGTCCCTTGCTGAAATTATGAGGGTACATGATCTGCAACATGGTCCTATGTAGTGCAGGCTATGGACCATGTTGTCCAAACCTGCATTACATAGTACTACTAAATGGATCATGTACTCCTATAATGTCTACAGGCGAGTAGTTTTTGGATTACCTAAATGGATTATGCAGGGTAAATATGCGTCTTCCGTTGAAAACTAAACAATATTTCAAGGGAGTGTCCCAATATTGCACACCAAAAACCATGTATACACAGAAACAATTATTTTTAGTTTATTTTCAATTAACTTCCTTTCCTTCTTAAATTTTTATTTCAACCTAAGTTTAAAAATTTCATTAAATATTTAATTGAATAAATTTTTCCTTCTTTTTATACCCACCATCAAAAAAGGGGTATATTGATTTTGTCATTCCGTTTGTAACACATCGAAATATTGGTTGTAGACCCACAAAAATATATATTCTGGGTCCTTATTAAATTCTAAGACGATCTAGCCATGTCCGTCCATCTGTCTGTTGAAAGCACGATAGAGTCCGAACCGAAAGAGCTAGGGAGCTGAAATTTTGCATAAATATTCTGCTTGGTATTGAAAATGGACCATATCGGTCCATGTTTTCGTATAGCACCCATATAACTGCTTACAGTTTAAACCGTCATAACTAGTTTAAAAACACCAGTATAGCAATGAAATTCCACACAAACAAGTTTAATGTGAACCACAATCTCCCTACCAAATGAGGATCGGTCCATAATAAACCCTACTCCTCATATAAGGATCCCTTCAGAAAATTACTATAACGCTCATTATTTTCTTGAAAATGTCAGTATAGCAATAAAAATCAACATAAACAAGTTTTAGAGAAACTAAAATCTCTCTGCTAACTTTTATGTGGAGCGGTCCATGATTCTCCATAAAAGGTTCCTCTGAGAAAAAGACTTTAATGTTCATAACTTGCTTCAAAATTCCAGCAAATCAACAAAATACGACACAAACAAGTTTTAGAAAAAATAATTCAACGAAATTCGACATAAACATGTTGAAAGGAAACTAAAAGCTCTTTGCCAAATTTTTGTTTGTAAGCGAGCGTGGTAAGTAGTTGCTTCCAATGGGATCACGGTGTAGAAATAATGAGTTAGAATAAGTATTAAACTCATTATTTTTCAATGTAAGTTTTTCCCGGTTGCATAACTTGACTTTGACCTTTCACAGCAATTTTTCATTTGGGGTAAAATTTCACCTACAATTGTGTATTTTTACTCCCAGCTGTTGGTCGAAATCAAGAATCATATAATTAATCGAAAATAAAGAAAAACTTATGTGGAAGAATTATGATGATAACCACTTCAGAATAACTGTTTGGTAAAGTTTTTGGTTTCCCTGGTTATAACACGGACATATAAATTTACAAACTGAAACAAATAAACAATCGTCAGTACAAAAAAAAAAAAAAAACTATAGAAAGTTTATCAAGGAACAAGTTCATAAAAACATGACAACAATAAATTGCAGGAGTAACAGGCATCTTTTTTTCTTCCTTTTTTATTTTGTCGATCATACGCAAACACACACACACACAACCACAGAAAACATTGAAAAGTTTACATTTAAAATTTATTGTTGATCGGTTGCATGATCACTGTGAAATTGAAATGTCTTTATGTAGTAAAGATGTTCCAGCGTTACGAATATTGTTTCCCCTTTGCGACCTTTTCACTCAATTCATGAAGAACGCATCGACTCTCAGGCAAAGAAATTGTAATTTAATGGAAAAATATTTATTAAAAGAAACTCATCTGGGCTTTTGTTATTATTGCTGTACATAGTTTACTTTAGATAGAGTATGAATTTCGATTAAAACTTTTATTTAGATATTTTTTCATTTATCACTAGCATTTGTTGAAAAAGTAAGTGCACGAAAATGATTTTTTAAGATTTTTCTTATGTTGAGACAAAAATATGAGTGTTTGTAACTCAAACCTTAATGTGGGTAAAGAAACAATTCAGAATAGCTCTCTGATTTCACAGTGTGCAATTTTCAAAATATTTACAAGACCAGCGATTGAGTCATCAACATCTGGTATTTTCTTAAGTTTATGCCTGAATATCCCTTTATGTTTGAACCAAAACTGATATTTTATATATGTATATCATTAAAGAGTGTAATGTCCAGTACTTGGAAAAATGAATGTTGGTGCGTTACCAGAGTTACATATACTTAGATTGTAAATATTAATGAAATTAAATATTGATTTAGATCTTTCATTAATTTCGCTGCCACCCCAGATCGAATGCCAGGCATTGGCATACCAGCCTAAGATAATGTTAAGAGATCACACACTTCGGATGGTGGTGCTCTCCTCTCATGTGTCGTATATGTAGCTTGAGCCAATAATTAAGCATTTGTTTTGAGTATTATTGTGAGCAAATAAATTGTTTTAAATGTAACTATTTCGTGTGTACACTGTACTTACAGCAGAAGTGCATGTCTGTTTATAAGTAGTTACGTAAGCATAAATAAGAAATATATATTTCAATTTTAAATTGCGAAATAAAATGGTAAAACAGAAGCAACATTATTAATATCTGGCGTTATTGCTAAAAGGTGTTGCATTTCATTGATTGCATTTTTTAGATACTGCGAATAATTGAATCGAATTCTTGAATAAAAGTAAACTTTTAGAATTTCATAGAGACATACCGTCAAAGATATAAACATTATAAATATATCAAAAGTCACTAGTTTTTTACGGAAATATGATGATATCTCCTACAATTA
This sequence comes from Lucilia sericata, assembly GCF_015586225.1. NCBI lineage: Eukaryota > Metazoa > Arthropoda > Insecta > Diptera > Calliphoridae > Lucilia > Lucilia sericata. The sequence continues at coordinate 3,713,005 of NW_023994042.1, forward strand.
TGGACAGATTTTGTTGGTTTTAAAATAATGTCTGATAGAACAATCTATAATTTGAAACTATTGTGCCCTTATTGATAACAACATACAAGTATAAACTGTACGTTTCGTAAGTAACCGAATATCTTTTTAAGGAAATTTTGTAGAACTAAATCAATTTAATTTAACAAAAAAATGGAATGCTTGTTAACAAGCATTTCAACAAATGACATTTCAGTACACACCTCGAAGGCATTAATATTCACTGCTTACAATTGTACAGTGCAATGCATTCCACCGTGAGTAAAAATAAATGAATGTATCGATTTGAAGATAAGTAGCTGCTGCTGATGCGGCAGATGCAGCGATTATTTGCCACAAGTAGTATCCCTGCAGTACGGGATGAAAGTCCGTAAATAGAAATTTTATCTAATGCAGAATTTTCCATGTTACCAGTTATTATAACACGGGCTTATCCTCCAACTAGCGCAAAGAAGACAGTTACTACCCAACTAGTTTCCTGGTAGAAGTCCGAGCAATAACGGAATGCGTAAATTGGATTTGAATAAATATGGCGTCCACAGCTTTTGTAAGAAAGCTATAACCGAGTACTCTCCCAGAGGTATGGATTGCATCATATGGGTACCAGGACACTCAGGAGTAGTCGGCAACGAATGGAAAAGCTTTAAAGGGAAGGGTAAACAAACGCAAAACCATTGAAAAATTCTTAGGAATTACGTCCAAGAGCCTGAGTTTCCAAAAATCGGACGATAATATCTTCAGTGAATACAAACAAAAACCTTAGGTTTTACATACCCGATAGTAGCCTAGGTGTATTTCTTCAGATTTGATGTAATTACATCCTCCTATCAACCTAAACTATTACCAGTGTTGCCACAACAAAATTTTTTTTCTAACCAAAATTCGAATAAAAAATAACCAAATTAAGAAAAAAGAAAACAAAAATATTTTTATTTATTTACATTTGGACATTAAAATAATAAATTCATTTTCTGAAGTAGAACTTGTAACTATGTTAAATTTCGTCGCTAAACTGGTATTATGAAGACAGTTATGAGAGTTAAAGTAATTATCTGTAGGGGATCTTATATGAGACGCATGGTCAATTATGGACTAATTCTCATAAAATCTGACAGAGATATTTTAGTTCCTTTAAAACTTGATTCTGTTGAATTTTGTTGCTATATTGCAGTACATTATGAGCTTTAAAGTCATTTTCTGAGTAGACTTTTTATGAGGGATAGAGTTAACTATATACCGATCCTCATAAACTTTGACAAATACATTTCCAATAAAACTTTTTTATATTGAATTTCATCGCTATACATGCTTTTTTAAGCAATATAGTAATTTTTTGAATAGGGCATAATATGGGGGCTAGGTGAAATCGTTGACCGATATTTCGCATTTTCAATACCAAGCAAACTGGGTCAACTAGAAATATGTTGGCAAAATATTTCAGTTTTCTATCTTGTTTCTTTTCGACTCTATCGTGTTTTCAACAATAAATATATATCTCTTCGCGGAAAAAAATAACTGAGTTTTTAACGCGTTTTAGCGCAATTAAAAAATACTCCACATTTGACTTTTTGGAAAACTATTTTAAATTAATAAATTCTTCCCATTTTATGTACAGATTTTAAGATTTCGTTCGAAATTTGGGTTTAAGGGGTATATTTGACCAACTTATAATACCATGTGGCGGATGTTAGCATTACATTCATAACTTCAGCAATATTTGTAAACGCAATCTATCCAAATTGTCCAACAAATTGATCAAAATTTAGAATTTAAGATGGTAAAATAATAACTAGTATATAACATCATCTAGAAAATGTAAATAAAGAATTAAAAGTCATGGTGAGATAGTAGAAGTCAAAGGTCATGAGTATCAAATCTTTGCATATATCGCGATTATTGTTCGTCGTACGAGTTTAGATGTTATTACAAGTTTTGTAGATAATACAATTTCATTTTCCTTAGCTGTGTTACTTAAATATATCAGTTGATTAATACTTTAAACATATTGTGATACTATTCTTGCATCAATTAGCAGAAAATACTTTATTAATTCTTATTAAATAATTTATCTTAGAATTTCGACAAATTAGCAAAATTTCAAATAGGTATAGAAGTCGCAATTATACTTTAAATTTTTAATTTAATTTGGAGGACGACATAATCTACTTAGTACGTAGACTATTCCCACCAAATTCCATAAAAATCGAAATGCGAAATACAACCTACTTCGTTTTTTCATATAAGTACCGCGAGTTCTTCACATAAAAAGTACCAATAGAAATATTAACGGAAGGACGGACGAGTTTGAATCGAAAAATAACTTTGTGCACATAAGTATAACCAGTATATGTACAAATTGCAGTAATAAAATAATTTCGAATAGTAAAAAAAAATTCCACATATTACCAAAATTCAAAACAGGGACGATATGTATATTTACATAGTTGGTTTAAAACTAGAGATAAAAGAAGTTTTTTTTTTATTTTATTTTTAGAATAAAAGCAAACACCATTTAGTTCAATTGTTTGCAAAAAATAACCAAAACGAAACAAGTAAGAGTGTTATATTCAAATCATTGCCAAAAAGGAATGCTTCCTTATAAATAAACTTTGATATTTAAGAATCGATGCTTTTGCTATTATCAAAACAATTTTCTCATTTATTACATCTATGTATAGGGAAATTTTTGTCGAATTTTGTCGCTGTCCTTGTATTTTTAAGGTAGCAAAAAGCGTTAAAGTTATTTTCTGAGGGGACGTTTGGCCAATTATGGACCGATCCTCGTCAAATTTTCTATAACGATTCTAGTTTAGGCTAGTAATGAGCGTTAAAGCCATTTTCCGAAGGGGACCGTATATGGGGTAGGATAAATTATGGACCGATCGTTATAAAATTTTACAAAGCGATTTAGGTTTCTATAGAATAAGTTAATGTCGAATTTCATCGCTATAGATGCTTTTTTTAGTCAGTTATGAGCGTTAATGTCATTTTCTGAGCGGGACCTTATATGGGGGATAGGGTCAATTATGGACCGATTCTTATAAAATTTTACAATGATATTAAGGTTCCAAAAAAATATGTGTAAGTCGAATTTCATCGCTATAGCTGCTTTTTTTAGTCAGATATGATTATGGACCGATTCTTATAAGATTTTACAATGATATTAAGGTTCCAAAAAATATGTTTATGTTGAATTTCATCGCTATAGCTGCTTTTTTAAATCAGTTATGAGCGTTAATGTCATTTTCTGAGGAGGACCTTATATGGGGGATAGGGTCAATTATAGACCGATCCTTATAAAATTTTACAATGATATTAAGGTTCCTAAAAAATATGTATATGTCGAATTTCATCGCTATGGCTGCATTTTTAAGTCAGTTATGAGCGTTAAAGTAATTTTCTGAGGGGGACCTTATATGGGGGATAGGGTCAATTATGGACCGATCCTTATAAAATTTTACAATGATATTAAGATTCCTATAATATAAAATATTTGTGCAAAATTTCAGCTCGCTAGCTGCTTCCGTTTGGACTCTATCGTGTTTTCAACAGACGGACGGACATGGCTAGATCGTCTTAGAATTTAATGAGGATCCAGAATATATATACTTTTATGGGTCTTAGATGAATATTTCGATGTGTTACAAACGGAATGACAAAAACAATATACCCCCCATCTTTTTTGATGGTGGGTATAAAAATAATTCACATGCAAAACAAAAATAACCAATTTTGGTTAATAATAACCAAAGTGGCAACACTGACTATTACGTATCACATCTATTACGTTTTGAAGTACAATACAAAAAGTAAGTGTCTACTCTCTAGATAAATTGGCGATAGACTTTCTCTTGGAGACTCTAAAGCTGTTCTCTGCAAAATAAGAAGTACATCGTGACGAATGACATTACATCCCAGCAAAAAATCTTTAAATATTGGTAATGAAAATTTTAGATGATGTAGTTATTTAATACATTACCTGGTAATGAGTAGTCGTTATCAATAACATTATTTAATTTTTTTGAATGGCATTTGTAGCCAATTATCTAGAGCATTAGTCTAATTATCTAAAGCATCTATCCAAAGTTTGTGATTCGAATCATAGTTGATATCAGTTTTTTTTTTTTTTTAAAGTCGATTTATACTTTTATGTAAAAACTATTCCAAAAAGTATAAAATAACTAGTTAATGAAGCACTGAGTAAGCGGAAAGACTAATAAACACAAAAAAATCTAGAGCCAGGTTTAAGCTGGGGAAAGTCGAGTAAGCACATTTGTAACCAGTTATTTTTTAACCTCGTCGAACAAATATAATTAGTTATTCACCCCAAAAGTAAGTACTTCCACTTTGCTCCAATATTACTTGCCTGCTTACCGGGAAATTAAAGTTTTTCCCGGGATGTAAGTGATTAGATATTTGTGAAAATTATTATCCTTTACTCTTGCATTGACTCCTATACGAACTGCTGGAATTAGTACAAAACAAGATTTTCAATGTTTCAGTTTATACTTATATACAAATTTATAGTTTATTAAAAAAATTTACACTTGAGGGCTTTATCGATCTTGTAATAATTTGAGATAAACATACAAATATTGAAATTGTATGAAGTTAATTTATTTGTAAATTAAAATAAAGTTGTACTTATACACAAATATTTTATTATTTTAATGATGTTCTTAGCCAATCACTGGTGTAAATTTGTCTATTGTTTAGATTAACATGCGTAAAATATAAATTAATCTCGGATCACAAACTTACATAGAAATTGTGGTAGAATCATTATTACAATAAAATGATGGTTCTTTAATTAAGGCTGGATAAAAAGTTACATATTTCTTTCACATAATTGCTATATTTCGAAAGCAATTTTACTCTCTAACTTGGCCTCCGGTAGATTAGTGGTTAGTGTTCTAGTCTGGTAGATCGTAGGTGGTGGGTTCGATTCCCAACTGAGGCACTGGTTAAGGTGCGCATAATAGGCCCGATGGCGGCCTAGGTTTTTTTTTTTTCGGATTTGATCTATATGAATTATTTTTATAAATTGGCTGATAGGAGGATGTATGCTCCACAAAATCCGAAGAAATTCTCCTAGGCCACTAACGGGCTTGTCGAGCGTTCCTTTATTTACATGGAAAGTTTTGTTTGTTTTGTTGGGAAATCTTTGAAGGTATTATCCTCCGATGTTCAGAAACTCCTGGGCGTAAGTTCAAAGACTTTTCCAATCAGTGTTCGTGAGGGTATTATATTCGGTATATTATCACTCTCAATTTTTTTTTAGTTTAAGTTATGTATGAACTGTGTATACGTAGTAAATGTATTTATCTTTAAAATGATTGAAATTGTTAGATTATTTGTTTATCTGTACTGAACAACAAAATACCACAATTATTTAAAACATTCAAATGTACTCAACCACAATTTAGAATCAAAAGTTAAACACATGTATAAACGAGCCGTAGACAATTTAAAGTTAGTTTTCTGCATCATTGATACAATTTTAAAACTAAAGTAGAATACGTAAATTTTAAATTTAAGTTTTACATTATTTGATCTAAGGTAGAACTATTTTTATCTATTCTTATATGAGGAAAACCAAAAATTATTAAGATTCGTTGAAAAAGAATTAAAATTTGTGGTATTTCGTTAATGTTTGACGACGCCCAGGAAAAACTTTACTTACCCGGTAAGCAGGCAAGTAATATTGGAGCAATGTGGATTACTTACTTTTGGGGTGAATAACTTATTTTTGTTCAATGTTAAAAAAGATGTTAAAAACAGTTATTTTTTGTGTGCTCCATTAACAAGTTATTTTTTTTTTTTTATTTATTTATTTATTTTCGATGTCACATACAACAAGATATAGAATCTTATAAATTACAGTATGTGATATTACAAAGTTAATGACCATATGGTGTAAATGTTTACAATAATAATATTAATAATACAAAACATATATAAAGTAAATAATTATTTAAGACAACAAAAATAAAATAAAATTATTAGTATTATTAGGTTAGGTACAAGATAACATAAGGCATAAATATAAAGTGTAATAATAGTTTGTATGAATGAAGAGAAAAGTTTAACTAAAAAACTCTATCAATTTACGTTTAAATAGCATTGCATTGCGAATGGCTTGGATATTAGAGGGTAGAGAGTTCCAAAGACGAGTAGAGCTTATTAAGAACTGCCAATCTGAGATTAAAGAACGATGCCTTGGTAAGATCAGTTTCAGTCCTCGGTTCGATCTTGCAAATCTAAGACGATTGAACAGATAGATTGGTTCCTTAGTGTAAATGACTTTATGCAATAGACTCAGAGATCTGATATTCATCAGGTCACTTATATTAACACCGTATAGTGATTTAGAGTAAGTAGACGTACCTTCATATCTTTTTAGGCAGTACACATAACGGAGAACAGCATTATACGCAACATTTATCCTATTAGCGCTTACAGTATCGCTATACGCAAAAATTTCACAACCGTATAAGAGTTTTGGTATTACATAGCTTTTAGCAAGAAGTTCACGAATATGTGTTGGGGTTAAGTGTTGAGTGGGATATAATGTTCTCAGCATTGTAAACACGCAACCAGTGACTACATTTATATGTGAGTTCCATTTTAGTTCCTTGTTAAAGGTTATGCCCAAGTTCTTAGCTGATTGAACTATACAAATTTGTTCACTTCCTAAGGTGATCGAATTATCATTAAGGATCGCATCAATATGTGTGCTTTGTGATTTTTTTGACATAATGATACACTTAGATTTTTTTGGATTAAGTTGTAGTGAATTAGCAGATGCCCATTTAGATATAATTTCTAAATCCTGATTAAGTTTTGAAATGCATTCACTTATAAGGTTCTTTTGGCAGCTTAGATATAATTGAACATCATCCGCATACATGTGAAAGCAGTGTAACAGTTGCAACGGCAGATCATTGATATATAAGGAAAACAATAAGGGTCCAAGTATTGAGCCCTGTGGAACACCATTTCTTACGGGTAATGGAGTTGATAAATTCTTATCTACACTTACGGATTGATATCGTTGAGACAAATAGGAGGACATTAAAGATGTAGCAGAGTTAGAGAAATGAAAAAGATACCCCAGTTTACGGCTAAGAATTTCGTGGTTAACGCAGTCAAAAGCTTTAGAGTGATCAAGCAGGACGAGGAATGTAATAAGATTATTATCAATATTTGATCTTATATCGTCAGAAACATTAATTAAGGCAGTAACACAGCTATGATTAGATCTAAACCCAGATTGGTATACACTTAGCAGTGAGTTATCATATATATATTTAGTAATTTGTGTGTGTAAAATGCGTTCAAAAACCTTTGATAGATATGGTAATATAGCTATGGGACGATATTCATTGGTAGACTTTGGTACTGGTATTATTTTAGCGTATTTCCAACAACTTGGATAAATGCTCGTGGTAATAATTGTATTAAATATGTGAGTAATATGGCTTAGCAGAAATGGAAGGATGAGCTTAAGAAATATAGGGTGTAAGTTATCTAATCCTACAGCGTTAGATTTAACCGACATACAACACGATACCACATCGGGAGCTGTTATGCAATCAAATGCGAATTGACGTTGAGGTAACATAGTAGAGTTGTTGTAGAGTTGCCGGGTTGCAGAGTTATCAAAAGAAGGTGGTGTTAAATTGGTTTCATTAGTAAACTGCTGATTAAGATTTTCGATATCAACATCTTTGGCGACAGATGTTTTTTTAGGTCCAATACCAATTTCCTGTATTATTTGCCATCTTTTCTTGGAGTCAACTGCCGATTTAAATCGATTAACGTAAAAGATTGATTTACATTTTCTTATGTGTTTATTTACAATTTGACGACAAAGACGATATTCATCATGAAGTTCTATCGTGCGGAATCTTTTCCAACGTGCATATACTTCATTCCGTTTTTTAATTAGGCCTTTAACTGTGTTGTTAAACCAATTGAAGTTTGTTTTAATGGGTCGACTAGTACGAAGCGGAACGGTATTTTCAAATATTCTGTGTAAGTTTTCGTTTAGGAAATCAATCTGGTGAGGTCATGTAGTATAAATCATTCCAGTTCGTAGTAAGAACAAGATCACGTAATGTGTAAAGATCAGTGTTACGAAAATCACGATAAGTATGGGGACTACTGTTTTGTTGTAATCTAAAGTCATAACACAAAAATATAAGGTCATGTTTCGAAAAGCAGGATGCACTAATTTGATCAAACAAAAGAACATTTTCCATATTGGTAACGATGAAGATATCAAGTAGACTGGCGTTAGTAGCAGTAAAATGTGTAGGATTTTAGTTGTTAACTATGAATAAGCCTATGCTCATTAATGAGTTTTTCAAACCAGAATTCACCAATGTATTCAAATTAAAATCACTGGCGATTATAACGTCGGCATATTGTATTGTTAATGATTCCAGAAGTTCTAGAAAATCATCGTAACAAATGTTTTTATTTGGTCGATATACACAGCCTAGGAGGAGCTTTTTATGTTCAATCTTATCATTCACTGCTGATTGGGTTATTCGTTTATATGTGATATGTTTTTTAATGTATATTTTATAGTACTTTTTGGAATAGTTTTGCACAGAAGTACAAATCCATGTTTTTTTAAAATACTGATATCAACTATGATTCGAACCACAAACTTTGGATAGGTGCTTTAGATAATTGGACTGATGCTCTAGATAATCTAGAAATCCAATTAAAAAAAAAATAATTAAATATGTAATGTTATTGATAACGACTACTCATTACCAGGTAATTTATTAAATAACTACATTATCTAGATTACTCATTACCAAAATTTGAAGATTTTTTGCTGGGCGTTTGCAAACTTTCCAAGAATTGGAGTGAATTTAAAAACATTCATACATGGTATTGTAGTCGGGTGTCACACCTCGAGTCGAATGTGTGTTAAAAATTATGAACATTTGATTTTTTTTTAGAAATTTTTTCCATTTATTTTTAACAGATGACGTGATCAGCACTAATAATGATATTGATATTGTAAAAGACAAAATTACCTTTCAAATTCGCGCGAAAAAAGTTTTTAAAATAATTATTAAGATTGTACTTTGATTTAATTTTTAAACGATTAAGATATTAACTCAGAAGAAAACATTTTATCCAATTCTTAAATATTTTTGATTTTGCTCATATAAGAATTTTTAAATAAAACAATGTAAAATTTAATTTTTAATCCCAATAAACAATTTGCAATTATTCAATTGAAAATTTCAATCAACCCTAAAATGTACTTTATCTGCTTTATTTAGTTAAATTTTATTTACAATCGGTTGAAAACAAACTGAGACACTTTAATAAAATAAATCTTTTGAAAATATGAAAAAATAAAGAAAAATTATGATCCCTACCAGCGTTAAGCTATTTACTGAAGACGACCTCATACGGGTTTAGGGTGAATTATGCTTCGATCCTCATGAAATTTGGTAGACAAAATTTGTATTACAAAATTTGTTTATAATGATTTAATTTTCAAAGGGGACCTTATATGGACGTAAACTTAGTAGTAGAGAGATTTCGGTTAAAATAAAAATCGCTTATGACAAATTTCGTTGATAACTTCTTGTTTTTAAGTCAGTTATGAACGGTAAAGTATTTCTCTGAAGTGGAGCTTACATCGTCATCAAATTTGGTGAGAAGAAGAACATTCCACTAAGGGCCTGAGAGTAATGCTGTGACGAAAGATCTAATAGAAATTAACTATGTATGTATCATTAGGTAATAATGAAAAGCATAATTGTGACATAATCTGTATCGGCGTTAAAAATATTAAGATTTGAAAATATCATTGCAATGAAAAAACAAGTAAGAGTGCTATTTTCGGCTGTACCGAATCTTATATACCCTTCACCATAGCGTATTTAAAAAATATCTCCGTAAGTTTATGGATGGATTTTGCTGATTTTAAATAGGAAACAAAGATTTGGATCCAGAAGATATCTGGGGTCTTCAGAAAACTGATTTCAACAGACAGACGGACCTTGGCTTAATCAACTCCGCTATCTATAAGGATTCAGAATATATATACTTTATAGGGTTGGAAAAATATATTTTGGAAATTACAAACGGAATGACATACCCTTCTCACGAAGGTGAAGGGTATAATAAAGCACTAAAGTTCAAAAAAAAAACTAATGGCATGCAAAAAATTTTCTTTAACTAAAATGTAGGAAATTCTCTTAAGAAAATATAATAGGATCAAAACGCCTTAGACGCATAATAAGTGAGATATTCGTAAAAAAAAGATTTCTATGACCTTTGACCGAAAATATCTCGCACGAAAAGCACGCAATGCTTTGACGCAAGCTTATTCTTCTTGATTTTTCCTATCCAATCTAGTTTGCAGTTTCCACTCTGGATAAAAACGTAAGTCAAATAAATGGTTTCAGCTACAGAAATGCTGAAGGAGTTGGAATTTTTATAAGTTATTACAGCATTGTGATCACTGATACAAAAACATTATGAAACGAAGTCTAATCAATAGAATATTTATTGGATACTGATTAATTTATACATACATATGTAATTGTTTCAATATCTGGAAATAATAAAATAAAGTGTCCCATGTCTTCGGTCATTTTAATGTTTATTAAGTCCACAACACGTTAAACGTTAATGACGGGGATGGTGATGTTAAAGACGTTAATGTTTTTACAGATGGAAATGTTTGAATTTTCTATTAAATGCACCCTCAGGCGAACAATTTACACTCCATCAAGCAATACTCAAGGGTGCTTTCACAAAAGTGCACTCCTTTGTATAAATTTGCACGCCTTTTATTGTTATAAACAGAAAAATAAACTCAAGTGCACATTTGCGTTAATATTTTTTTGTAGTGATGGATGGGAATCTAATTTTGAAAGGGTCATTAAATCAAAAATACATGTAAGCATAAATGAAAATGTTGTCTATTTTGGTCGATCCCGATTTAATCGATGTTCTTGATGATTGTTGTAATTCAGGTGAAAAATGAATTGATCAATCTCTTACTAAATTTCACTATGAATATTTCTTTATTAAAACAAATAAGGAAGTAAAGACGGTCAAGAATAACTTAATGATGTGACCCTACACTAGAGACGAACGATCCAGTGATTTCTAAAGAACGCCGTTCTGTCATCAGAGCGAGAGGCGTTCACTATATGTAGAAACAAGGTATATTAATTTTATAAGGTTGTGTCATCGGCGAATTCAGTATACCAAGCGCATTGGTTATATTTTTTAAGGTGGTGGCAGTTCTGCAACAACAACATTTTACATGTATTTTGTTTTTGCATTTGGTTTACGTAGATGTCAAAAACCATAGATACGGCGAATTCATTTGATGAAAAATTTTTGTAAATAGTTTATATTTTATTAAAAAATAAAGATAAAGATATTAAAATTTGCGAGGAAAATATATTCTGAATTGAATAATGTTTGTTTCCAACGAAAAATTCTATTCCGGCAGATTAATTTGCAAAATTTTTAATTGAGTGCCTGAAGTTAAGTAAAACTTAATTTTTTGTGAAAAATAAACATAAAAAAAGTACATATTCATGAAAATATTATATTACGAATGAATGAATATTTGTTGCGAATGGATAATTCTACTCCGGTGGAGTAATTTTCAATATTTGGCCATAATGTAGCAGCCGCCGGACAGGTAAATACTTCATATGGGTTTTGTTATATAAAGCGTTCCGAAACAGACTTTTTTTAGTTAATCTCTTTATCTACATAGTGTATATATAAAACAACATTGTTTAATTTGTTAACATTTAATAGATTTCAAAATTAAGCCATATGTGAAAGTAAGCTGCCGCTGTTCGGCTAAATTCTTCATATGTGTTTCTTTATATAAAGTGTTCCGGAAGAGATTTTTTTTAGTTAATCACGTTATCTACACAATGTTAATATAAAATATAAAACAATATTGTTTAATATGTTAAGATTTAATAGAAAAAATATTTTTCCTAAATAACATATTTGTATACATACCAATTATGCCATTATTTAAATAAAATGATATTTGTTCACGAGATGCTTGGTATTTTTTTTAGATTTTTTACATAAATAATTCAAAATATTAACGAAGTTTTTCTCCGTTTAACGGAAATTTTTAAATATAAATTGTAAACAATAACAAACTTTGACAGCTACATAAACCAGGCGATTAAGAAAAAAATTATCAGCTGATTGAATAACACCACCTTATCTGAATTCGCCTTGACATTGTGCCTGCACTTGAAAGCGAATTGGCTGCAAGGGAAAATTGTCAAAAACAGCAGAACAAATAAATCAAAGCGAATTTATATTAAACAAAAAATTTTTATAAATTTGAAACTATTTATAATTAATTTTGATGTTTATACTTTTAAAGATTAAAAACACAAAAATATACCCTAATCACAATTTCACTTTAATCACAAAATTCACATATACAAAATGAAACCAGTTTGACATTACCAAAATGAAAAAAAGTTTAACATTTACAAAATGTAAACAAAGTTTGACATTAATTATACACCACGACGAAAAAGGAACATAATAGCAAAAAACGATCAGCTGTTCTGATAACACTACCTTATAATTAATATATCTTGTGTAGAAATTTCGAATTGTATGCATACTATGTTGTAATACGTATTTGGTTCAATAAAAATTAATTGAATTTTAGAAGGTAAAAATTCAAAAGAACGACATTGTAAGTAACTGTTATTTCAGTCACAATAGCTACCAGTGAATTATCAATCACCGTGATTAAATCACAGTTGTGAAAATATCGGTCATCTCTACCCTACACCAATATCACACAAACGTAAAATATTATTAATATAAATAATAATGGTATTTGTGTAGAATTGTATATCGATACCGAACTATGTAATGCTTTTATGGATGCTTTCAGAAGTAGGTTTTTTGTATTTTAACAACTTTATAATGAGATTTATCCAAGTTTTAGTGATATTCGGAGGGGTTATTGTCAATTATGGTGCGATAATCACACAATTTTGTATCATTTAGTTTGTGGCTTTTGAAATATATTTTCGGTTGACAATTATTGACCGATTCCCATCATTCTTAATTATATTGACAATAGAGCAAACTCATAAACTAAAACTCATTTAATTATCGGACAGATAGACGTGGCTTAATCGCCTCAGAATCCTTTCTCAGGCAATTATGAAAGTCTAAATGTGACTGGTTATGCAGAGTAAAATAAAACTATGTGTATATTTGTGATCATTCATTTCCTTTTCAGACTTTAAAAATTTCATTGTATTTTTTAACACGCTTTTAATTTCTGCTTAGTGTTTTATACTTTTGTACTGTTTTTGGTTTAACTTGGCGCACTGTACAATTTTCCTGTCATTTTCAGTGTTACGTACAATTAAGGTTAGAAGATATTTTGCACTGATAGAACACTAGTTATAATAAAAAATAATATTTTTTTCTTTTAGGACAGTGCTTTGTGTTTGAACTACGGAAATAGGTTATGGAAGGGAGGATATAGGGAGAGGTGTTTGTGGACATTCGATTTAAGCCTACCCACATTGCAAGTGACAGGAAAGACTTCTGGGGGATGTTTGTTCCACATACGGACAGTACGACTAAAGAACGAATTCTCTCTAGTGCATTGTGCGATCACCTGGCCATCGACCATAGGAAACAAGTTCCCTAATTTCAGAATAACACACTTCCACCGGTAAGTACTTTCCCCCTCTCCTGTACGCGGTAAAATAGCCCATATTAGGTCGGATATAAGTGGTGTAGATAGTATGGTGGTCAGAGGGAATGAAGTATGTATGTCTTACACCTTTTAAGAAAACCAAGACACTTGAATGCTTCTTTCGTTATATGAAATATGTGTTTAGTCCAGCGAACATCACACTGTATTCTCATGCCCAGAACATCAAGAGCTTCTGACTCTGTAATATTTACACCACCCATCAATAGAAGAAATAACATGATCTATCGTGCGGTCGTGCGTTAAAACACAACATTGAATCTTACGTGCCTTGAGTCGATTACTCGATTAAGTGAGTCATTCCTGTTTTGCCCCATTTCTCCAATTTCCAAAGGACTTTGTCTATATTTGAATGAATAAGAATGGCAAAAACTTGGTATTAACTGCAAAAGAGTAGATAGGGTTGGAGGTTTGACGTAGAAGGACATTTAGAAAGATGAGTAATAAAGTAGGAGAAAGATCGGTGCCTTGCGGTACCCCTGAATTTAACTTAAATTCGTTTGAGAGAGAAATAATAACCGACACCAAAAGCAGTTAGTTTTGATAAGAGTGTACCAGCTGCATGGTACATGCAGCGTTGCCGTTTTGGGCTTTTCCTACCAAATTTGGTAGGATTTTTTTCATTTGGTAGGATGGTAGTTTAAATCGATTTTCGGTAGGTTTGACAAAAAACATATTTTTAAAGAATTTTAACAATTTAATTATACATTTTTTTACTGTATTAAAATATTAAAATTTTTGAATATCAGAATTGTATTAAGTATAATTTTGATTCATTAAATGGAGTTCGGAATAACGCCTAATAACAGGACTTAATATTAAAATTTTTGAATATCAGAATTGTATTAAGTATATTTTTGATTCATTAAATGGAGTTCGGAATAACGCCTAATAACAGGACTTAAGGATTGAAAACTACAGATTTTTTAGAGCCATTAATTTCTTAAAACAATTTATGTTAATTTTATTACAAATTTCATCATAATTTTTTGAAAACGACCTAATAAGGGAGGTAGGGCAAAATTTTGTCTGAAATTTGAAACAAAGAAATAGTTTATGACGAATTGTATCTAAAGCCCCCTTCACACGAGCACACAAGTAATATGATCTGTCAAAATTTTTTGCAGAAGAGAAGATGGAATGGTCTAAACGCAATATGTAATGAATCCATCACACATTGAGAGGAAATACTGATGGAAAATTTGACAGTCGTATGTATGGCTCTCTTCATTTTTTGAAATGATTCAAAAAACAAGCAAGTCGCATTAGATCAGGGATGTATTTTTATGTAAACACATACAAGATAGTGAAACAGCTGTTTCCATCTTACTTTGTTATTGTTTTATACCAATCGTGTAAACACAAGAAATATAAATCATACTACTTTTATACTCTTTTTTGTAATACGGATGGAATTTCATTTTACTTTTTCATTAGATCGTAAAGTGTGATCGTCAGAAGGGCCCTTAAGTAGTCGCCTGAAATGCAAAGAGGCATATTATTGAAAATCATCTTTTTGATTGTAAATGGTCCATTGCATCAAAATGCATATGATTTTGGGTACTTCAAACTGAGTTAGGGTAAATTTGTTTACAATTGCTATATAACCAACGTATTTTTGAACATTAAAATTATTTTATAGGAGTTTTTTAGATTTGTTTTGGATCGACTTTAACCATAGCAAATTTAATCGAATCATTTCAATCCATGAAATTAGGTACAAGATATAAAACTCTCCTGTTTGCTAGGACATAAATTTCAAGGACATAAATTAAAAAAGAATCTCAAGAAATAAATGTATCATAAAACTTTGACATGGCTGTCAGATCTCACAAAGATGACAGAAAATGTTCAGAAAATTGTAAATTGAGACGGACAATAGAATGCCGATATTGTTAGATCTAATAAAAAAGGAAGTTTTATATGATTTTGAAATTTGGTAGGTTTTAAACGATGTTGGTAGATTTTTGACAAAAAATTTGGTAGGATTAAAACTAGGTCGTTAAGTAAATTGTTGGACTTTAAATATATTTCATACTTTCCATTATTATAGAAAATGCAGAACAATCTACAATTGGATGATAATTTTCAGGGTTATTGGTCTCTCCCTTTTTTGGATTGGCTTAACATTAGCGATCTTCCTGCATGTAGGGAATTCACCGGCATGGTAAAAAGTGCTGAAAAGATTGGTTGATGGACGAGCTAGGGTCGAAGAGCACTGCTTCAAGAACAGTGCTGGAATTCCATCTGGTACAGGAGACTTATATATTTTAAGATCCGCTAATATCTTTTTAACTGCACAAGTTCGAAAGAATATGATTGGCACAGTTACTAATATGCAAACAATTCAGCTAAAAGGTTAGCTTTATCAATCGGGTCAGTGAATGTTTAGTCATTCCTTATAAGAGTTGGAAAAGAACAACAAGACCCCGGAGAGCAGTAAGAACCTTAGAACGACGACGCTGCTCGTAAAAGCTTTTTCGCGTTGGAACGAAGATCTGGCGTTTTTATTGTTATGATCTGATTGCAGTTTTACAATCCAATAATGTCAAATCATGATTAGTTTTCGTTTCCAACCTAAAATTAATGAAAAAAGCTTAATCAGAGTAAAAAATTTTTAAAATTGTTAGCATAAAGTAGGGAGCGTACAATATTTTGTTTTATTTCTTTTATTGGTGTACTGAAAGTATTTTAAGCCATTTGACGTTTACGAATACCATTTTTTTGGAGTTTGCCTAAAAATCTTTAATAAAACTAAAATAAGATTTTTATGAATACAACTGTATACATACATATACATATATTTTCCTCTTTTTAATATTTTGTTAATAATTCATTTTAATGCGAAAAACATTTTTAGCGATTCAACCACTAATTTATAAAGTGAAGATACCTAAATACATACATAAATATTTAGTTTAGCGAAAAGTTTAATTATCATAAATTATTATTTAAATTCGGAAACATCCCCAACGTTGTTGTATAATAAAAGAGTTTCGTATATCAAAGAATTATTCCTTTATTTGTAATAATATAACATTTACTTTATTTTTATGATAATTGTTATTATTAATAACTACCGTTACCGCCAAGCTATCGTGATCGACAAAATATTTTTTTACACTACTCTAAATACCGTATTTTTTTGCAGTTTGTGACAGTTGGATCAGCGAAGAAATAAATATGGATTCTGTCAAATATCGTCTGTTAAGCCTTTATTGCCTATAACCTTTTAGTTCAATATCTCTACCGTTACCGAAACAGGCCAAAATACCGTTCCCATTACACGGTTATAGAAATAAGTTTAAATACCGTTACCACTCATTTGCACCTTTTCGCAATTGTTGCCAACCTTTCAAAAAATATTGTTTCAAAATATTTACTTATTCAGAAAGTGATTCTGAGTCGACTAATGACAACTGCATAACGTTTGCATTACTTATAAGGGTTTCCCCTATCACTACGATGACTTACTTTTTAAGAGCGAAAGATGTGAAAAAGAGTTTTAAATTTGAAAAATCATAAGTTTGGTAGTTTTCAGCCGATTTTCAAATCTTATATTTTGTTTACAAAAGTTGCCTTTTAATCCAAAAAAAGGAAATTCAAATTTTATGATCAAATATTTCAAATTACCAACACTTCAAAAATAGCTCTTTTTCACATCTCGGAAAATCGGAATCGGAAAAAATTAAAAGTATATTCGTACTCTATGGACTACAAAGAAATGAAATTGGCAGGTATTTGAGAACACCTGCATTTCTTTTAGTGTATCACTGTGTTATTAGACGCACAATAAAATATGTAAGCAGTGGTTCAGGAAGTGGAACAATTGACTAACAAACCCTGGTTAGTATTCTCAACTACCTCTTTGTAAACGAGAATGGTAAGTACTTCTTCATCCCTCTATTTGTAAGGGAGCATGGTAAGTACATGCCTCCAATGACATCAACATGTTAAAATAATGAGTTAAAATTCTAATGAGAAAGTAATGAAAAGTTAGTTAGCTTTTTGGTTTACATAACTTTTCAATGTAAGTTTTTCCTGGATATGAACCTGTATATGTAAGTACATAAATATTTATCTATTGAAATTACAGAATGTATGACATCTAATGTTTATATTCTAATCACGTATATTTATTGTAAGAATATGGGTGAGAATATTCAATTCATATACAAACATGTAGCTTATTTTCTTTAATACTGTAATATCTAGAGAAATTCGACTTTTAAATCCTGAATAAACTTAAAAATTTAAGAAGGGAAAAATAAGGTATGTACCAGGGTATTTGTATATTATAGTATTCGATTAAAGGATGAAAACGAACAAAAGCTTACATTTTAAATACAAAAATGCTTAGGACAATAATGAATATTTTCGGAGAATTTGATGATCCCCTCTACTTAGTTTTAACGTGAACGTGTTCTACACAGACGTCCGTCTGTCTGCTAAATCGAATTAGAATTTCACAAGAGTCTCAGATGAAAATTTCTTGGTGTTACACACGGAAGGACGAACTTATTTATACCCTCTATCAGCACTAATTGGTGGTGGAGGGTATAAAAATTTATAAAAAGTTAAAATATATATGCAAAATATATATGTATATATTTAAGAAATTAACAACAAATATACCGCGTTCAGCAGCAACTTCCTCCACCAGCTACTTTTAATTGATCAAATATTTTTAATAGAAAAACCCCACGATTTAAATAGCTTAAATCTGTTACAATTGCAAGATATATTGAAAATTATGAACACCATTTCTTTCAAAATTTTATAGCGCCGTAAAATATGCTTTGCATGTGTATATATTGTTGTACACAAATTGTTTATACTAAACAATTTTTACTAAAGATAATGCAACTAGTTAAATACAGTTAAAGTGGTTTTCGGGAAGGGACCTTGTATGGGAGCTACGACCAATAATGAACCGATAGTAAACCAAAACTTGAAGTAGCATTTTTGTATACAAAAGTAATATTTGTACCAAATTTTGTAAGGATATCATTATTTAGTAATGAGTAATATAAGTTTATGTGTTATGTTTTTGTTATGTGCGTTTGAATGGTTTTCTGAAGGGGACCTAGAGCTATGACGAAATATCGTGAAAACATTTTAAAATAAAATTTTTGTATATAAAGGTAATATGGGTACCATTATTTGATAATGACTTATGTACGTTTACATGATTTTCTGAAGGGGACCTTGTATAGGAGCTATGACCAATTATGGACCGATCCAGAAATTTTTTGTTCTAAATGAATTCTTTTACATAAAACTTTAATTTGTAAAATTTTTTGAAAATATCGACATTCGAACGGTAGTTATAAACAATAAACTCATTTTCCGCTAATATGTACATTTGTATGGGAGGTATAGGAAATTGCGGACCGATGCCGCAAATTTTCAACAGGAATAAAGCTCTTGTATAGAACCAAATTTTCAGGGAGTTACATTATAATATTTAAAAAAGCTTAATTTTTTCGGAGTTTTTTTAAATTTTGATTCATAACTTTTCCCGATGAGAACCGATTTTGCACATTTTCAATACCAAACTGCCTAGGACAATAAAAAATATTTTGGGTGAATTTCATTAATTTTTGTTGCTTTGTGTTAACGTGAGAATGTTTTATACAGACAGATAGACAGACGGATGGACGGACATAGCTAGATCGACTCAGAATTTCATAAAGTCCAAGAACATATATACTTTGTTGGGTCTGAGGTGAATGTTTCTAGGTGTTACATACGGTGTGACAATGTTATATAGTATGTATATATACATACCTCCTTATTTGGACGTTTAATATCTAATGTTGATCTTGCTGAATTGCAGAAAAATTAAACAGTTGCGTTTTCTCAATGTATGCACTTTTTTGATCGGGTGTTAGCAGTGAAAATCGTGTTTTTATGTAAAAAACGCTAGTTAAGACACAAAAACAAGAGTAATTGTCAGGACATAGAACCGGCAGCTGTAAGGGTCTAAGTTCAAACCCAGTCTGCTAGTAAAGATTTTATTTTTGTAAAATAATACAACATTTTAAACCCCCTTTTAGACCTATTATATGGTTGGTATCTAAGATTATGGTCCGATTTTCCACATAGTTGCTCCTTATGTATAAAGCCTGAATGATGAAACACCCTATTGTATACAAATTGCGTGAGTACCTGTCTGAGTGTGTATGAAAAAGTACACCCAAACTTTCATACTTTCATACAAGTCTGCAAAAAGGCACGGAGAGAGTGGATATGGTTTAAGTCAACACCAAACGAATACACGGAAATGTATGGTGATTTAGAAAAGTTGGTTGTGCAATGAACATGTTTTATTTTTTTGTCTTTGATATTCCTTTTTTACATTTAATCCTCATGGCGAATGAGAGTATATCCTTTCGGATATATCTGTGTTGTTCTTGCTGTTGTTGTTGACTTTCGAATCATTGTTATGCTGCTTTGATACAAAATGACTACAACGACGACTCACTTCAAATGGGATTTAAAACTTGACATTTTTATAAACAAAAATATTTTGTTGTTGTTATTTTTCACATAAAAAGACCCAATGGTGGCGCAAATATGATGAAGGAATGAATGGTTTGACTGTATTGAAGAAGAATGAACTTTCTTTAAATATTTGTATCTATGTATAGTATTTATGGGTGTACGTATCTTTTTAGTTGTTGGTGTTATTGCAATGATGCCGATGATGATGATGATGGTGATGAAATTTCAAAGGAAGGAAAGAATAAAGTATGGACGTGTTTTCAAGCTTCACTAAACTTGCTACGAGTAAAAAAGTTAAAGAAAAGTAACAAAAGAAAAAACAAACTCGAACAAAAAACTTTTCATGTGTAAAGTTGTCTTATGTATTTAAGAAAATAAAATCCACAGAAAATCACAAAAATAAAAAACTATGTTTAAATAAATGTAAGAATGAATGTAGATAAATATATACATACGTTTGTATGTATGTATTTTATTGTATGTTTATATAATTGACTGCTAAAAATTCAACAAATACTAATAAAAATTTCCACTGCACAACAATTTCCACTAGTTTAACAGACTTGTTTACACAATTTTGAAACAAAATAAAGTTTGGATTAAATGTGCCTCAGTATGTATGAACCTATGTAAATATCAATGTATTTAGTTGAATTTATACACTTAGAGAAATATTTGAAGTTCTTATTTTATAGTTTAAGTACATAACAAACACCATACACCAGGATTTCATACATAATCGCTTGAAGGGCCATTTCTCAGATCTTGCGTTGACAAGAAATAAACATTATCTTTTAGCTCCTTAGATTCGTTTACTTTTTGAAAAGATAACAACTCCTATTGAACACAAAAAGGAAAACTTTAAGTTTCACTGGAAATCGTTTACTTGTGAATTCGTATTTATAGTATTCACTCCCGTTTACCAATAGTACATTGGTGACGAATGGTGAATTAGAACTAACCAGGACGTTAGAGGAAATGTCTTTCATTTTCGGATTGTCGAACTGGTAGTTTTTAGGGTTCTTGAACTGGTTTTCATATAGTTTCATCTATTTTTAATATTTTTTATCATTTTCGGCGTGAGTGTGGTTCTTTGTTGCAACTCAGCTGTTCGACACGGAGTCGATGCATCCGAAAATACAGTCATTTTCAACAACGACTTACCAACTTGTTGGCTCCAATTCGTCTTTACTCTTTTACGAATGTGAAGAGAGTGTAAATTTTTTTTTAAACGACGGCAGAGACATTTGTAACTTTACAGTGTCAAGTTTCCCCCGGGGACATGTTACTTTGATGAATCTTCCCCCATCTTGGTGTAATTGAAATCCCGGGGAAAAGTGGTGCTGCCAGTACCTCTACTCAGCTGGGACTACTGTTGATGAACAAATGTATGTATCTTCGGCCTTTTCTTTTTAATGATTTGACATGAGGTCGAACCAGAGGGCTGAGTATCGGACTTTCTGTCCGGTTATTGAAGAAGTCCATTCGGGGTGCATGTGGTAGCTGTGGTTTAAACCCTAATTCGCGGGAAAGGAATGTTGGTTAAAGGACTGATGCACGGTAAAGTCTATAATTCGGGATGAGTTCGGTGTTGTTGTTTAAACAACAGATATCCTTCTTCGGCCTTTTCTTTTTAATGATTTGACATGAGGTCGAACCAGAGGGCTGAGTATCGGACTTTCTGTCCGGTTATTGAAGAAGTCCATTCGGGGTGCATGTGGTAGCTGTGGTTTAAACCCTAATTCGCGGGAAAGGAATGTTGGTTAAAGGACTGATGCACGGTAAAGTCTATAATTCGGGATGAGCTCGGTGTTGTTGTTTAAACAACAGATATCCCACAGAGGAGTGACTGTAGAACTGAGAGTTCGAAATAAATTGGTGTCAAGTGTATATGATACGGGATGGATGTAGGTCTGTGCGGGCCTTACCATACCCGTATACCTAGAGTGATTGTGTCGGAAGTTCTCTCAATAGGTGTGTCGGATGAATAGAAGTGTGCTTTGTTGAATGGTGATGAAGTAATACCATTGAATTTTCCTTACTTGACCAATTATGTTCAGGGTTTACTCTGTTCGTACCAAATTTATCACAATGTGTTCTCTGTGATGGATTCGTGTTTCGCTCTACCGATTACGTGCTGTTGCTGACTCAACAGAGGCCATACCATGTTTTAAAAGTTATTCCAGTCTTATAGTAAATGAGTAAAATACTTAAAACAAATATTTTTCAACGTGTATAAATAAACATCGCTATACTTGGTTGTACTTACATATACATAAATATGTACGAAATATACATTATGGATAGAACTTTATGTTAAAAGTTTTCCAAAGTTCTTTATGGAGTAGAAATTTCCCTCTGTGTTTGCAAATTAAATTATTTAATAGAATTTATTTTCTTTTGCTTTTTTCAACGATGAATCTCTATACCTTTTTTTTTTGGGTTTCGACAGAAGATGTTCAGTTCTGTTGAGTTGAGTGCGGAGTTCTGCCTTTTATTGTTTTAGTTTTTTTTTGTTTGTTGTATTCGTCTTCATGTTTTATTTGCTGACATTCTCTTTTTCTGGATGTATTGTCGTCGATGTTCCTCCATTGTTGCCAGAGTTGTACGGGATGGTTCGACAATTTGTGAATCTTTTGTGTGTATTTGGCAACGTATACTGATTGAATTTTTTCCACTTCAATAAATGATATCAAGGATATTTGCAATGGAAATCTTTACTTTTTTGTTTTTTGTTGTTATTTTGCTCTACGTTTTTCTTCTTTTTTACTTTTGCTGCTGAATAATAATTTTTCGAAATTTGTATGCTCCAAAAAATCCAACAGGAATTGAATGGATAAACGAAAATTTAAACGTTTTAAGAGAATTCGGTAAATTTGGATTTTTTTGATATATATTGTTAAAGTTTTCATACACTTAAATAAAGAATTAAATTTTACAAACTTTATACAAATTTATTTAATAACCAGATATTGGGGAATTACAAACGTCATATTCTTAAAAAAGTTTAAAGAAAATTTGCAAATTTCGTTAAAAATCGATTAAATACATATGTATATACAAAACTGAAAAGTATATACATATATAAATTGAATTTTAGCTAAGAGCAACAAAAATTCTATGATATTCTTTGGTAATAACCTTGTACATAACCTTTATTATTTTTGTAAACTCAAAACACTTCACTTCTTAATTTAAATTTTATTACAATACACACATGCGCCAAATTCTTCAAAAAGTCGAAAAGTCGAAGTCAAATTTTTTGTCCTAACAAAGCCGATAAATCGACTTCTTGTATGAAAAAAAACGAAAAATTTATTTTGCAAATAAAAGTAGAAAAATCGACTTTTTAAAAGAACAAGAAGTCTAGTTATGCTTTCTAATAAGTCTTCTTAAATTGGAATTAAAGTATACCGACAGTCGTAAAATCTCTTTGTAAGTCTCTGAGGGCAAGTCCGGTCGTTTGCGCAGCTGGCTCAGGGCTTACTTTTCAAGATCGGTACATTATTTCACAAATCCCCCATATAACCGGACCTTCCGATTTATGCTTTTTAGCTCACAACCACCATAAATATATTGGCATCTCTTCAGAAATCGCCACAACTATGTTTTATATAAGCACTAGCTATACCCAGTGTGATTTGCTACCCGAAAAGGAATATGTATAAATAAATACCAGATTTATTATATGTTACATATGAAAGATGTCAAGCAAATTATTGCAAGTTCGCCATTTTCTATCTATCGCCAATTTCTATATAGTTTCTCAGATATACGAATTTTTCTATTTGATTCATGTGGGAGCTTCAACACCCCCCAGATGAAAGTCCGCTTTTTTTTCCTCCAAAATGTTCAGATGAATATTTAAGTTCTTCGTGCGAAATTTGAAGAATTTAGTTCCATAAGTTTTCCAGATAAACGAATTTTTATCATTAATTTATATGGGAGGTGCCGCTCCCCTCATGGGTATTCCGCCAATTTATTACCCAAAATGTTTAGATGGATTTTAAAGTTTTTCGTGCAAAATTTGAAGATTCTAACTGTAATAGTTTCCAAGATAAACGTTTTTTTGCATTTAATTTATATGGGAGGTGCCACGCCCCCTAATGATAGTCCTCCTACTTTTTGTCCTAAATAATTATATTGACACTAAAGTTGCTCCGACAAAATTTGAGGACTCTAACTGTTATATTATCTAAAATATACGGATTTAATATTTTCTTAATATAGGCGTGGCTCCTCGCCCATTTATTTACTTCATATGGGAGGTGGCACGCCCGCTTTTGCTGAACTCCCTATTTTTGTCCAAAATATTTGTATTTAAACAAAAGTTACTTGTACAAAATTTGGGGACTCTATACGTGGGACCTCGCTCATTTGAAATTTCAACATAAAAAGCAATTATAACTCCTTCCAGACATACAGGAAGATATTGTGAAAATTTCAAAAAAATCAGTTTAGCCGATTAAACTGATTAAATATAAAACCCACTTAACGATTTTGAAAATTCTAACTATAATACACACAGAAAAAAGGATGGTTGAAAATCGGTAATTATGACTGATATTTAATAAGGAAAACTAAAATTGTATTCTTAACATTGAAAAACTATAACCACAACAAATTTTCTATGATTGATGTTAATAAATTATAGTTACGATCAAATTGAGGATACTGGAATATTTAGTCAGTTGTGTCTACCGATTTGTACGGTTACAAAATTTATTTTAAATATTTTTGTAAATACCACCGAATTTTTTCGTCATTATTCGTAACAATTTCAAAAAGAGGTAGATGTAATCGAAAAATTATTTGTATTTAAAACATATTAATCAGAAAATATGTTTCAGATACTGCAACCAAATTAATAATTATACAAATGTAGGAATTCAGTTATGATATATTAATATACTAAAATTAAATTCGGTATTCGCAACCGACCATAAATATGAAGTAGTTATGTATTTTTTGAAGTTTCTAAAAAAATATTGAAAAAGTTTCATAAAAATTTCAAAATAAAAAGAAAATAAATTAGCCTGGAAAATGTAAAAAGATTGGATATAGGGCCGATAAATAAGGTTAAGGTCAGTAAGTATCTTTTAAGTAAATTTACGTCAAGCTAATGATGTGTCTAATTATATTTTCCCTAATTCGATAGCTATCAGCAGTTCAAATGACCATTTGGAAGCCAAGAATAGTCAGAATCAAAGATTATATTACAAATAACGATCATTATTTCATAATCGTTGCAGTTACAACAGGTAACAATTTTATATTGCGAATATGTACATATAACAATATGTAAAAAATAACTTATAACATGTAGGTTTTCTTTCGATGGACTTCTATTGGATAAACTTCTTCCAAAATAATCTAATGGTTATCGATCTGATTATGTTTGATTCAGCAAAGAAATTTGCAACACGAAAACCACTAAGAATATCCCACATATAGGAGATGAGAATGGAGGTGTACATTTTATTACTTTATTTTAAAATTTCTGTGTTTTTTTATTTTTCTGTTTACACTGAAAAGGAAATAAAAATGACAATTATTTTTATAATTCACAATAGAAAATATAAATATAATATTTCAATTATTACTACAGATATTCTAGTTACTGCTACCGTAAAAATTCAGTTAATCTAATCGAATTATGGGTTTGTTGTGGTAACCGACCAAATTCGATAGGCAACAAATTCGGTTACCACAATGAATCTGTTTTCTCTGTGTAGTTTTCCAGATTAACAATATGTTACATATGAGAGATGCCAAGCAAATTATTGCAAGTTTGCCAATTTCTATCTATCTATGAAAAATTTGTATTTAATTCATATATGTGGTGCCAAGCCCCCCATTGAAAGTCCGCCCGTTATTCTCTAAATGTTCACATGAATGTCAAAGTTCTTCATGTAAAATTTGAAGATGCTAGCTCTAATAGTTTCTCAGATATACAAATTTAATTCATGTGGGGGCTTCAAGCTCCCCGGATGAAAGTCCGCCCATTTTTCTCCAAAATATTCAGATGAATATTAAAATAATTTGTTCAAAATTTGAAGAATCTAGTTCTATTAGTTTCCCAGTTAAAAGAAATTTTGTATTTAATTCATATGGGAGGTACCAAGTACCCCATTGGAAGTCCGCCCGTTATACTCTAAATGTTCAGATGAATGTCAAAGTTCTTCAAGTAAAATTTAAAGATTCTAGCTCTAATAGTTTCTCAGATATTCGAATTTTTCTATTTTGGTGGCTCCAGATGAAAGTCCGCTCTTTTTTCCTTAAATATGTTCAGATGAATATTAAAGTTCTTCGTGCAAAATTTTAAGAATTTAGTTCTATTAGTTTCCCAGATAAACGAATTTTTGTATTTAATTAATATGGGAGGTACCGCTCCCCTCATGGGTAGTCTGCCAATTTATTACCCAAAATGCTTACATGGATGTTAAAGTTCTTTGTGCAAAATTTTAAGAATTTAGTTCTATTAGTTTCCCAGATAAACGAATTTTTGTATTTAATTAATATGGGAGGTGCCGCTCCCCTCATGGGTAATCCGCCAATTTATTACCCAAAATGTTTACATGGATGTTGAAGTTCTTCGTGCTAAATTTTAAGAATTTAGTTCTATTAGTTTCCCAGATAAACGAATTTTTGTATTTAATTTATATGGGAGGTACCACGCCCCCTAATGCTAGTCCGCCTACTTTTTGTCCTAAATAATCATATTGACACTAAAGTGGCTCCGACAAAATTTGAGGACTTTAACTGTTATATCATCTCAAATATACGGATTTTATATTTTCTTAATGTGGGCGTGGCTCATCGCCCACTTGAAATTTCGAAATAAAAAGTAGCCTATTACCTATTCCAGACATGCAGGAATAGGCTGTGAAAATTTCAAGAAAATCGGTTCAGCCGTTTAGTAGTCTATAACGTTCAAACATACAAACATACAAACAAACACACATTCATTTTTATATATATAGATAAATAACACTGCCGATTTTGATTATGACCGGCTCTCAATTGATACTATCACCATTCAAATTTCCACTTTAGAGACGTCCATATTTATTACAATTTCTTATGAAGTATTTCTACTATTCAATTTGACCCGTACGGATTAAAAGTTTATAGTATTTTTTGTTTTAGATACATACGTACATTTGTATGTATGTGTATTAATTTAATTTTTTCTCCAATTCATTTAAACTTATCCGTTAGGATGTGTTACTTTTTTACATTTAAATGTCAATTATGTGCAACAATACATTAAAAAAATATACTCGAAAAAATCATTCATTCAATGAGAAAAGAGGGCAAAAAAAATAAGCAGCTACTGCATTACGCCTCACAGGACATACGTTCGCTTAATCGTGGCACGTGCTTAAAATCACTAATAAGAGGGTAAAATGTATTTACTTTTTTTGTTGTTGTTGTTATTGTTTACACTGACTTATATTTATTTCTACACTAAACACACATTTATGTATCTTCAGATATGCAGATATAAATAGTAGGCAAGTGTGTTTGTATGTATACTTTATTGTGTTTCTTTACAAGTATCTTTTCACAATGTATGCATGTAATTGTAGCATAATAAAGTGATAAGATACGAAATACAATACATACGTATGTATATACTATGTATTACATATATATATAAAATAGTACAAATAAATTCATTCGATATGACAATAATCTGAATGGCAACAATCTTTTTCGGGAACGCTTTGTTGATGCTAATTCTATAAAACAGTTACAAATTCATAGATGCGTGTTCAAATGTGGTTTTATCATTTTCAAATCCATCAAACAAAGAATAAAAAGGGACCTTCTCTGTTGACACAAAAATAAAAGAGAACTCAATAATAAATTTGATTATATAAGTTAATTTTATTTTAAAAGAAACAGCAAACACAATAGAAATGAATACTTTATTCAATGAATTTATGGATGTATGTTTTATTTAAACAATGAGTTATTTATTATTGTACATAATAATAAAGCACTTGAAAAAAAGGACACAAATAAGGACATTTCAAGAATAAATTTGAACAAGTGCACAATGGATTCGCAAATTTTTAAACTACGTCTCAACACGTGTATTTTTTTAGTTTTTTAAATAAAATACCACATGATGTCATTGTCATCATCAAAATGTGGACGGAATCTAAAATTTAATCTTATGAATTTGATTTTTAAGCCAAATAGTGTCTGTGCGACAAATAAAAATTAAGTATTGATAATTAAAACATTGTAATTTTATTACTTTCTCCAAGGTTAGTTTCCGATTCGTATCATTAAAAAAGAAATATTTACTCTACGCTAAGTACCGTTACCAAAATATAAAAATTTGGGATTTTTGCGGATTAATTGTGATTATTTAAAAGCTAATACATGGATAGAGGATGATATGATTTAATCTTTTTACTTTGCTTTTCATAGAAAATGTTTGTTGGTAAAAACGTTATATATGTACATAAATACATACTTTCTATGAACTCAATGTTTTATCGCCCGATATTCAGCTACTCAGTTTCCTGGACGTAGGTAATTGCTAATAATTTTCCAGTCAGTGTTCGTATGAGGTATGTTATATCCGGAATAATATTACTCCCAAGATATTTGGATCCAATTACGACGACACTGTCCTCTCTACTATTTACTAACCTCAGAGTTGCCCATTTTGATGAGACTTCTACCGTTATATTATTGCAAGAGGCCTCACTCATATTTTTAATTCGTCGTTACGTCGAATTGTTTTCCATCCGTCGGGTTAAATACCTCGAGCTCCCTTATATTTAAAGCTAATACAAACGCCCTTTCGTTACCGACTACTGACGAGTGGCCTTATACCCCTATGATAGTTATTTTTTTTAAATTGCATATCCTTTTGAACTTTAAAGTCCACTTGAAGAAAATCTGACCCGATATGGAACAACTTGAAAAGCAGTTTTTATCTAAGCAATCTCTAGTTTCACGTACATATAAATCGAATTTTTAGTTACACTGTGTACTTAAACTATTGCAAAATAAATGTTTCTATGTCTCAAAATCTTTAAGATCAGAGATTTTACTAGGATTAGAAGTTAATTATTAATTATAAAATTAAAGCAAGTTATCCCTTTAACTATATTCCAGATCGTTTACTTATGTACACACATTTGCAAAATGTTTCTAATTTACAAGGATGTTGTAATTGTGTGTATAACTATTTGCTCCTTCCTTTGATAAGTTTTAGATTTCGTACAGGTGTTTACACGTATCATGGTTATTACAATGAAAACTGTAAAATTTTCCAAATTAATATAATAGTGTTGACACATTTGTACAAAAATTCTTACATTTTCATCACATGTACTGACGCACGAATTGCAAATGAAAGTGAGCGTACTAAATTAAAGCGTGTATAAATATGAAATCTTGAATTTTGTTATTTTTGTAATTTTTTTTAAAGTTATGTACAAGAAAAAATGTTGTTCTTATGGTTTATTTTAATAGAGATTTACTGTGGCATGTTGTTTCAGTTCTTTTCGCGATTTAATTACACGGTGTGACATAATTAGAAAAAGTGAATGTACTCTCTACGTGACATTTTTATCGCAAATTTCTTTCATCCGATTTTATTTTTTAACGGTAATAGAAAGACAAACTATTCTATTTTTTAAAAATTATCCAGTAAAAACTTTCATTACCATGTAAGGGTTTAAAATGCTAAAATTTAGCAGTTTAAGTACTTACCACAAACAATTACAAAAAATTAGAAAAAGTAGTCATTGTAAATCTCATGAAAAAACGTATACATCTTCCATATCTTCATTGCCAAGATGACTAATGAATTAGAAAGTATGTATTTATATTATGTTATTTGGTAAGTAATTACAATTGAAACCCATTACCTAGTTTTTGTTGGGTATATATACAATTCTATATTAACTATGTATGAACATAACTTAGTTACTAGGAACTGAATCCAAATTTATTATTTTTAGCCACAGAAAATCTATAGACTTTCTGGAAAAAATGTATATTACTATAGAAAAATATTAATTCTAACTCTTTCAAATAAGAGTCATTTCAATTTTTTTTAACTTTTATTGGACAATTTACATTCGATCAAGACATATTCCCATCAGGCCGATAATTAAAGTTTAATTGAACCATGTGAATGTAAGGAAATACTAGAGTATTTTACATCGGTTTAAACTACCAACCCTTAATGTCTTCATTAGACTTACACTAAGTAAACCATTAAATAAGTCAATGATCGTTGACAAATGGAATTTTAATTAAGACATTGAATGAAAGAAATTAAGATGCTACGAATCAAATGACATGTGGGCAAGTAAATATTTTTACTGTAATTAGTATGTATTTCTTTCCATGTTCAATTAATAAATGAATGTACATACATATGTATGTTCCTATTTTTTTTATTTTTGAAAGTGTCAAAAATTCAATTAAATTGCCTTGCCACTGTATATGATTGGATGGATGGCTGAACGTTTGATTGTGCCATAGAAAAAAATATTATTATTAGAAGTCACACTTGACATGGAACATAATTACCGTAACTGATATCAAACTCTAATATGAGAAGTCAATGTAGTATTCGTATAAAAAATACTAATTGTGTAACCACCGGAAGGGTTCTAAAAATTAAAATATAGTACATAGTATGCATGTATAAAATTATACAGTTACATATACATGAATTACTCATAGCAGATACTAATACAGATGGGATATACAGGCTAAGTAATTTTACTTATTCGCTACTTCTACATTATCATGTAAACGTGATCGCTTACAAATTGCAATTCTGAAATACAATAAATACAACGTGCATTTAAATACAACGTGCATTTTTTTTTTTTTTTTGTAAAATAATACAATCTGTCAAACATTTCTATTTACGGCAAATAAAAAAAAAAGAAGTTAGAGTTCTATATTCTTACATACCCTTTACTTATAAAAGAGTTTAATTTATAAAATTTAAATTTATTTTATTTTTCCGACTCTACGATTAATTTAATAATAACACAATACAAGATGTTCTGGAAATTACAAACGGTATGACAAAGTTATATATACGCTTCTACCCCAGGAAAATTAGGCAAAAAAATGAGCAATCTGGAGAATTTCAGATAGCTAAGTAAAAATTGGTACATAGCTTACCCTTAGCATAATTAGTAAGTAATTAAAAGTCACCGAAAATATCTTGTGTGCTATGCGAGATATTGGAGGATATTGTGTCCGTTATCCTGTGTATTCACTCAAAGTACGTACCATAATACTAACCTCACACTTGCTCATTTTGGACAGGCTTCTCTTTTTATCAAATGGTAAAATCAAAATGTATAATGTATGTAGTTCGACATTGTCCGTTCATCGCCATGAGTCACTCGTTTTTGGGATAAAAATTAACAACAATAATACTAAGGTTTTAATCATTTATTTAAGCTGGGGTTTCAAATGAAGACCACTCAATCATTCGAAAAACTCAACTTGATGTGGAAGTCTTCAATTTCACTCTATATAGGAGTATATCTTTCGGATATCATCCGTTATGCAAGAAATAGCTACCTGGCAGAATCATTCTATGATCTGCTAGAACTGGGCAATGCATCTCCTGCAAAAGTCATTACTGAGTAAGTTTAGTTTTCTTGCATGGAGCCCAAAAGGCCATTGGCCAGTCGCCACCGGCGTTAAGTTTAGTAGATTAACTCACGGAATATGAAGAGGGGCTTGGGATCTTTGTGGGTTGAAAGATGGCCAAGTGATCCTCGCCTGTCTGCAGATCTCCTTAATCAACCATCTGCATTGCGCAATCTAATATAGTTTTTCACGTATATAGCGTTTGCAGATTGATAGCGGGTCAGTGTGCTCTCTTGGAAGTGCGGAGCCCACTATCCACTATTAACACCGTATATTCGGTAAAACCTGAGGCAGTTTGCAGCCTGTTTTATGGCTGAAAGTTCAGCCTTAAGGACGCTACATTGGTCTGGAAGCTTGAAGGAAACTTCCGTTCCAGAATGTTCTATGTAAAAGCCACCGTCTACACAATGATTTGATTTTAAGCCATCGGTAAAAACCTTATTGTTTCCGTCACAATTGGATCGTGTTGGATAGTCACTGAAAAGCTTCTATAAAAATATGGTTTGACGATGAAATAGTCAATATGTCAGGGATTGCTCCCAGACAATTGAGAATGTGACCTGACTGAATCATATGTCACATACCAGTTGTGTTGAGTCTAATTACCGCGTTGATGGCAACCTCTTGGGCCATTAGATCAATAGGACCAACCCATCATGACAAAGAGAGCCTTTGACGGGGTGGTGAGAAGGATTCCTTCAAAGCTTTTACGGTGTGAGTCTTTTCGTACAGACAAGTGCACCATATATTGGTGTGGGCTTAATTATCATGTCAAGGACTGACATGACAAGGACATGACTTTTACTTATAGCTCTCCTACACGAGTATAAGGCCACAGCCGCTTTTGACACCCTAAATTGAGTGTTCAAATGCCATGATAGTTTTGAATTCAGGATGACTCCCAGATATTTAGCATTATCGGATAACTTCAACTCTATCCCATTGAAGAGTGAAGATGGGTACCTTGTACTTTTTAGTGAAGAGAACAGGTTTCGTTTTCGATGGAAGTATCTAGATATTTGCCTGTATATTCCCTTTGCGCAAGGGTCTTTTCAATGTGATATACTAGCGAGTGTAGTGCAGTCTCGACAGATTTACCTTTGATATTGGCATGCTGATAGAAGATCAGGTTTGATATGCATTCTGAGATTTAGCCATTAAAACTTCTAAGGTTCCAACTGCCACATGGTTTCTGAATGAAACTTGGGACAGGAGGAGTGGACGATAAGATTCTGCTAAAGCGACTAGTCTCGGAGAAACCTTCCACGCCGCTACAGAAGGTTCTCTAAGATTTACGCTTTGCAAGTTATTGAAGCCGTTTACCGAAGTCTTATGAGAAGTAATTTTCCCGTTATTTCTTTTCGAGATTTCGCAATATCGGCAGACCACCATGGGGGTCTGCATCTATCTTCATGCATGTTCTGTTTGCAAGACGGTGAAGTCGTTGTGTTTGAAAGCAACCGAAAACGCGGTTGCTTTCGATCGGTATTTAATGATCGGTACACTCTGGAGTAAACGTGAGATTAGATCCACTTGCATTTCCCAATCTGTTATTCTACTATTTCTAAAGGGCTTTGGGGCCTCTTTGTTTCAAAAACTTCCCTTCTAACAACGCTCTTTAATGTATTTCGGATTCCCTATTGAAAACCTTTTTCACAGGTCATTTTGAAGCAAAAACTTTCCGTGAAAAATGGATTTTCTAAAAACAAATTTACATATTTTATAATCTACAAGTTAAAGTACTAAATTTGGAAGAGGGACAACCGCAGTATCTTTCCTTGTTTTATGTTAAAAAAGTAAATATTTTGTTTAGAGTAAATACCGAAAATTTAAAGCATTTGAAATTTTAAAAAATTGTATAAAAGTTATACCTTAATGTATACATATGTAAACATTTTCTTTGAAAATTTGAAAAAAATTTTTCTTAGTGCTTTTTATCGAGAAAACGCGTTTTCGTCTGGATTTGGTGCTTTTTATTGAAATTTTAATGTTGATAACGCGGCTTCTTTCGTCTATGTCTGCAACTCTAGCCTATGGTTTTAATTATTCATCAGTTATTGACCAGAGGCATAAACAAAAAATGGATTTCGGATGATGGGTTCTTTTAAAAACTGTTAGTAGGCAAATATTTC
Source organism: Lucilia sericata (assembly GCF_015586225.1). Taxonomy (NCBI): domain Eukaryota; kingdom Metazoa; phylum Arthropoda; class Insecta; order Diptera; family Calliphoridae; genus Lucilia; species Lucilia sericata. Next base: position 3,747,106 of record NW_023994042.1, read on the forward strand.
TTAACACTTTTACACGTGTGATTACTACACTTAGTTGTCCGTACATCAATATGAAATGGATACTTGCCAAGAAAATAGAAATATAAAATTTAAACATAGAAATACGCCTTCGAAATATACATACATATGTACATACGAGCATTTTGCTTTTTTTACGGGTGCGTATGCGGTCGTTAGTCAATTAATCTTCCAAAACAGCCACAGACACAAGACCACAAACTATATAAAAAGCATAACAAACAAATAATAAAGTCTATCTGTATTCGAAAACTATGTGAGTGAACAGAAATACCAAATAAAAAAGGAAAATAAAGACGTAATCGGTTATGACCGACACCAACTTAAAGAGATACCGTACATACATACATACATACATATGTAAATAAAAATGTTAAATTTTCAAAATCAGTTAAAATATTGGGTTTTGAAAAGTGCGATCTGAATTAATGGTTATTGGTATAATATTAAATTGCAACCCATTTACACACATGACCAAAGAATATAGAATTTTTAAGCCCCCATAGTTGCAAAAACCGATTTTAAAAATATTGAGAAAATTTTATTACATTTAAATTTATACTTTGAAAGATTTTTAAAAACATTTTGCACATATTTTATCGATAAGTATTTTATAAATACGTCTGTTTACTTTTTAATTTGCAATATTGAAAAATAAATTATTAATTTGAAATACATATTTTTTCATTTACCATACGAAAATTTCCAACAAAAAAGATTATTTTCGGGCTATTAAATGTATTTTAAAAATACTTTAAAGTGCTATGACCCTCCAATTTTCGCAAAAAATGTTTTGAAGTTTCATGAGAGAGTAATATTCTTACAAGTGTCTTGGGCAGGCATGGAAAATTCAGTACTTTAGTACTGTACTTTTTCCAACATATAAACTTTTAAAAAATAGTCCACATACTAAACGATGGGTCAGTATATAGTACATTTTATACCCTACACCACCATAGTGGGGAGGATATTATACGTTTGTGCTGATGTTTGTAACGTATAAAAATATTGGTCCTACACCCATATTAAAGTATACCGATCGACTCAGAATCACTTTCTAAATCGGAAAAACTTAGTCCTATATACGTCTTAATAATACTACAGATTTTCGTAATTATAGGACTTTATTTGACCGCATACAAAGTCCCCTTCAGAAAATGACTTGAAGGTCAATAATCCACTTATAAACACTAGTATCACAATGAAATCCAGCATACATAACTCTAATGTACCAAAATTTGTAAGGACAGCCTCATATTTACCCTTGCCTCCATATAACCCCTCTTTTAAAAAATCACCTTTTTCAACAAATTGTTAAAATATTTTCGAATTAAGGTGAACAACTTAAATGCTTTATTATCATATGTTTATTATCATAAGGTCGGCCATGCCCGACTATACTTTCCTACTTGTTTGTTATAAGGTATTAGTTACTATTTAAAATTTTCAATTATCCATACCTGGTGTTGGATTTACACAAATTATTACTTGTAGTTCGGTTACAAGGACGCACGCACGGAAATCGCTAATTCGAATCAGAAAATGAATTGATTAGCAAACATCATTTCTGTGAGTTCAATACATACATCAACACAAACTCAATATATTCTCCCCACTTATGTAAGTTGTGTAGGGTATAGAAAGACATTTCCCACGCTCATGGGCCTTTTTTTACGTTATTACAAAATGATGCCCAATTCCTCTACAGTGTTGAGTTATTATATAATTAAAGGTCCTCTAATATTGACAGTATTCATACATCGATGCATATAATTGTCTGAAAGCATTATATGCTGCATTCAAATTTAAAAATTAACGCATTAGACTCGGAAGAAGTCCCTAGATATCTGACATCAACAAAAGATACCTTAACAAATTATGTATTGAATAATGTATGGCATAGCCGAATATGACACATTGGACGATAATACCTTCCTAGAACACTATATAAGGTTTTTATTTTTACCAACACACATTTTCAATAGTATTTCGAAACCAAATTCAAAATAAATATAGATAGCCCTACAAATGATGTAGTAAGAAATACCTTCACATATGTATGTATGTGATTCCACAGTAATCGATATCGTATAAAAAGATACAAATGGAGTGTTATATTCGCTTATGCCAAATCTAATGTGCCGTAATTTTAAAGTGAGTTTTGGAATTAAACTTGTTTATATCGAATTTCATCCCTGCATTTATAGTTTTTAAACTGAAATAATTTTTCATAACTTTTGTTAACCAAATCATATAATTTAATTGTAACTTATGTCTATTTCTATAAAATTCTTAAAATTTTTACAAATAATTGTTTGCTGGGATATTGTACATCCATTCACCTTAAAGCCACAGAGTGTTGTAAAACAAATAAAGTGAACGCCGCAACGCGTGTTACGAGTTTGTTAAATTTTGATGTATGTTTGCCCATCAAAGAATATTCATTCGTAGACCAGTCAGACGGACGGAATGTATGTCGTTTTTAAGCGCAGCAAACAGATAGAAATAATGAGTTAAATAAATTTTAAAATATACACACACACATACATACATTTTTTTAAACACTTGATAGGAGGCTTATTCTGATGACCACAACTTTTGTTTGAATTTTTTCATCTCCACAAGCACGGACGGACGACCAGTTAACCAGCCACTTAATCCACATGATTGATAGACTGCAATATTTCTTATCAAAATATGTATGTATATGTTTCAAGAAAGTGCTTGGCCAAGACTCATTTTAGGAACAATACCAAGGTAATTTTGTGGTCAAACGAAAACAGAGACATTTAAATTTAAAGTTTTTTTTATTAAATACCATATTTATGAATATACAGTGGTGATTCCTATTCATAAGTAAACATGTACAGTGTCTCACAAAATTTTATGAATTTTGGCAAGTTGTGTATGTAAAAGGACCTGTTAAATCTACCACACATAACATTTTAAGATTTCTTAAATGTTTTCACACAACACATTCTGAGAATATCGGTAATCCATTTCAAATTGCCCATAACTAAATCTATGGTTTACAAAAATTTGATTTATCCACATTCTTTTCATAGCATGTTAAAAGTAATTGAAAAGTTTTATTAGACATTATAAACATTTTACGAATGTATATTTACAAATTTAAATATATTTGTATCTACGAAGATTTGTTTGTGAGTTTTACTCAAAAGGTGTTTTGCTTATTATTCATTTAATATTTATCTCATCACTAATCTTTCACATGCTGTTCTGCAAAATACTAAACAAATAAAAATTCCCTTCCAACAAAATTTTTGGGGTTGCCATTATTGTATGAAATCAAGAAGTGATAAGAAATAATACTTAAATCCCAAGTTATCGGAAAAATAACTTAATAACGATATTACCAGGGAAATAAAAAAAATAGCCAAATGCATGTTTTTATGGTGCCTCATTTGTACTTAAGGATTAGATATATTTACTCAATTCAGACCAATTTAAGAATTTTTTAGGTTTAATATAGATTTTTCCGACCTTTAAAATATACGTACATACATGTATACACGTTTCATTTATATCGGTTGAACACTAAGTAATATTTCACTAAGGGTTCAATAAACTTTCCCAATATTGCATAATTTTACTTTGATCATCGCAGTTCTGTTTTCTATTATCTGAAATTTTTTCTCCGAAATCCTCAAATTTCAAATCGCAAATGTCTGAATGTCTGAAAGATATTGACCTATTTGTTACTCTTTTATCCATGAGATTATGGAGATTTTCTCATTTTTTTTAAATTGGTGTTTTGAATCTGCCTACATGGTTTTAGTAGAATATTTCCCAAGGTATGTTAATTTTTTTTAAACATTTCTCATTTAAGTGTTTTGTGGCTCTAATAGATCTGAGGAATTTGTAATAACTTTGACAATTTTTAACCGATTTCTGTGTTTTATATCCATATATATATACATGAATTACATGTTGTCTATACGACTCAATACTGATTTATTCTCGTATCTTACAGAATTGATCTACATAAATATGTATGTGAAAATGGGAATCTTTTATATTAGAAGACCTAAGGAACATAAGTTTCATTCTACAATAATATGCTACTAATACCTTGGGAATTTAAATGTACGAAAAATAAGCATTGGAATATAATTTTTTTTTCGGGTATGATATACAAATATTGGGCAGCTCTGATATTAAAATTTAAAATAAATATTACGAGCTTAAAGTAGAAAAAACTATGTTTGTGAAGAGTTGGATTTTATGGCAGAAGACTTTTGGCTGTTGATTAAGTTGTAACCTGTGAGTCGACTTAGATAAATACATGTGTAATTATGATGTACACAAACGCACACATTCGATCCCTCACTCAGTCAGTCACAATGGGATGAATGTTTGTTAAAGTGACCAAATACTTGTGTTGTTTTTGTTATTGTTGTTCTTATTATTGGTGTTTGTTCACGCAGTCATATTGCGTGTAATTTTCACTTTGTAAACATTATTAAGAAATATTAATTTTCATTTATCATTTTGATTGAACGATCACATCAAATGGGACTCTTCACTATGAATAAAAAAAGTACATGTCTGAATGAATGACTGACTTGACTGGTGTTAGGGTCATTTTAGATTCAGTTTTTTCTTCTTTTATTTTATGTATTTTTTAAGGGAATTTTGTTAACGTTTTGTAATGTCCGAAATACATTTTTTTCATTTTATTTTGTTCATATTGTTTTGCCTTTTGATTTATGTTGACGGCATGAAACAGTTACGAGTCTTTATTGTACGTAATACGTCGAATGTCGGCTTGTTGGTTGTATATTATTATTATTATTATGGCTATAAATTAATAACAAAATAGCTTTGCATATGATCCGCCAAAAATTTAATTGAAAATACAATGTATTTGTATTGGTAGTTATAAATACGATAAAGATATTTAGGGGGCACAACAAGAGGTCATGTGAATTTTTCAAATATTAAAAAAATGTGTTTGTTTTAAAATTAAAGCGTTATGAGAATTAAATGCATTGCCTGAAATTTTCATTTTTATATTTTTCTATTTATTCAAAAATGCTTTAATGCATTGTCCATTTTCGATAAAGCCGTTAAAACTCATTTGTTGCCATTCGGAGAATAAAACATTGTGATATTGCTCATACTTAGAACAGCCATGTACAATTTAAAATAGTAAATGACAAAATTGAAAAAGTCGGTTTACTTGGTTAAAAGTTATGAATATTTAAAATCACTTTTTTTTAATTATTTGTTGCAAAATATATCTTATTATAAGTTAATTTAAAATAAAATAAAAAAATTGGAAATGCGATTTTTGAGCTGTATTAGGATGGGTAAAGTCCAATCTGAAAATGATCTCCCGAATTTTTTGAGTATACCTAAAGTATGCTTTACTTGCTCAATCTATTCTGTATGTCCTCCTTTCTTTGAGATAAAACTGTTTAGAAGTAATAAACCTCGTTAATAGTTTGCTCCGTGAGTTGGAAATGTTCGTTGTTAGAGGAATTTATATACATTGACTTGGGTTTCTTACCAAGACTTGGTAAGTACAATATTAAATAATATAGGGGAAAACAGTCTTGACGTTAATTCTAATTTGTCTGCTCTGTGAACCTTCATGAAGGATGCGACGAAATGAGTTGTTTTATAACTCTGTTATGAGACTGATAATTTGATCAGTTACTCCTTTGAATTTTAGGGTCTCGCATATCGGCTTTGTGATACAATGTGTCAAAAGCATGTTTAAAGCCTACGAACACTAAGTAAAGGAGTGAACGTTATTATATTGATGTGATCAATAGATGACATATTCGGTCTAAAACCTGCTTGTTTATGTTCGATAATGGTCGGTATGCGATTGTCGTGTATATGGGCAATGATCTTGTTTACCATGTTCAAAATGGTTATTCCCCTCCATTTTGAGCAATCCTGCAAGCTCCTCATTTTCGGAGGATTTATAATTAGGCCTACCCTGAAATTACAGGGAAATTTTTCGTTTAGCCAAAAGTTAACAATTAGCGGCTTAGTAACCTTGCTGGCGGCGTCATGAAATAACTCCCCAAAACAAAAACGAAATAAGTCCTTAAATTTGGGGACTTATTTCATTATGAAATAATTTAAAAATGAAAAAAGACCCAACGAAATGAAATAACTTCCTAAATTAAAATGAAATAACACCCCATTTTTGGGGATTTATTTCATATGAAACAAATCCCTAATTTTAAAATGAAATAAGTTCCCATTTAAAAATAACAAATTATGGAGCAAGTCGGTTTTAGTGATATTTCTAAAAAAATTAGGTCGCTCATACTTTCGAGTGGGCTTCAAAGTTTAATACATTTCAGTTTAATCGCTTTATAAAGATTCCTGTAATAGTCGGCCTACGGCCGGGCGCAAGGACTTTCTAATCTATGGTATGTCCAACAACGGCTTCTCTTAATAAATATTTCCTAAATAGCCGGCCTACGGCCGGACGCAATAATATGACCAACACCGGCTTCGCTTAGTAAAGATTTTCTAAATAGCCGGCCTTAAGCCGAAAACTTTTTATGCAAGGATAAAACCCTTGCGCCCGGCCGAAGGCCGTCTATCAGACATATATTTTTTATTTCGTGTGATAAAAGTAATATAATGAAATAACTCCCCAAAATATTTTTAGGAATTTATTTCATTTTTGAATTTTGAGGAATTATTTCATAATGAAATAACTCCCCATTTTAACGAATTAAATCCCCAAATTTCGTTGTTTTTGCTTTGTTTGTTTGTTTGTTTGTTCTTTAAGTTACTTAGTATTCGAAACTAAGATTTATTTGGCCAGTAATTAAAATTATACAACGCCATCACCAATTCTAGCTAGAAAAAACTAGCTCATATGTTCCAATTAAAATTTAAAACTTAGGTTAAGTCAAAACGAATGCACATGGCCAAATATGCACCTCAAGAAAAACTGTAACTCAGTACAGTTATCTGACGTCACACATTGGCCAATGCTGTTTGAGACGCAAAACCCTCGAAGGCAGAGCAAAAAGGACGGCCTGATCACCCTTAAACGATAATGGCAACGACGCACGACGATCTTCCTCCACCCAGAGCTGAATTACGAATGTTGTTTTTGCTTTCTGAACAAATTTTTAGGGAGTTATTTCATTTTTGTTTTGGGGAGTTATTTAGTGAGGAGCCCTTGCTGGCGTCATGAAATAAAATGAAAAATTTTAATTTTAAAAAATGAAAAAAGCCACAACGAAAATAAATAACTTCCCCATTTTTGGGGATTTATTTCATATGAAACAAATCCGTAATTTTAAAATGAAATAAGTTCCCATTTAAAAATTCGACATCTAGAGATAAAAAATAACAAATTATGCAACAAATCGGTTTTAGTGACATTTCTGAAAAAAGTAGGTGGCACATACTTTTGAGTGGGGCTTCAAAGTTTAATACATTTCAGTTTAATCGCTTAATAAAGATTCCCTTAATAGATGGTCTGCGGCCGGGCGCAAGGACTTTCTTCTCTATGGTATGTCCAACAACGGCTTCGCTTAATAAATATTTCCTAAATAAAGGCCTACGGCCGAACACTCTTGATACAGGGAGAGTGTATTCTTAGCGAAGCCGGTGTCCAATGTACCCCAGAGGGTTTTCTCCTCTGAGTTATTGGACAGCAGCTTCGCTAAGAACACACTCTCCATGAAACAATAGCGTTCGGCCTTAGGCCGGCTATTTTTGAAATCATTATAGAGCGAAGCCTGTGTTAGGGAGCTTTCAGTTTAATCGCTTAATAAAGATTTCCTTTCGTGGGGAATTATTTCATGTCGCATTGGATCGCAATTACATAATTTGGCATTTGCCGTTGGACTCATAGATAACATTTTCGTATAACAGTCCTCCAACAACTTCATTTGTAGATCTTTGGCATAGAACAGTTTACACTGCTCGTCCCTCAGGGGTTTTATGTGGTTATGACCGGCTATCTCCTTGGTAATTCGGTACAGGTCCTTGCATCGATCTAATTCACTTCATATTCTACCTTCTTTGGCTAAGTTATCAGTCCACATCCTTCTGTCCACCCTTGCACTTCTCTTGTTGTTGCCATTCAATAAGATCATTTCTCACTTCCTTCCAATATGGGCATGTTGTAAAACTCCTTCTCTATTTCAGCGAGTTTGGTGACCTTCGTGTAGTTTTCTTTATTCCAATTATTGTCAACGTGGTGTTTGAGCTTTTACATTTGTAGTGGTTTCTGTAATCATTTTTGACTTTGGAAAGAAGGGGTGATTTGTCTATTGTTACCCAAGACTAGTGGTGGGTCTGCCAGCCCCACCTAAGCGAGATTGCCTACTAACCGGACATGCTAAGGACTCGAATTCGATTCACCTAGAAGATAGTGGGGTTAAAACATTAACCTATGGTGATTTACTAAAGATAGTTGAAATGCTTTAATTTAAGCTTAAATTTTTGAAGAAAAGACTGCACTCAAAAAATAATGATATCCATATATACATATACTGACGTCATACCGTAAAATTATTTTAGGATCGGTTCATAATTGGTTACTGTATAAGCTCTATTTCTGAAAATTACTAAAACACACATACATAACTCATAGAAAATAAGGTATAGACAGGAATAGGTTTGCAATAATTGGTCATATCATACTTTAAGGCGAAGACACGAAAATTGTATAAAATATGTTCATATGAAACTATTATAAACACTTGTATTGCAATGAAATTCTGTATAACTAAGTAACTTCTTTTTTTATTTGGATCGCCTCGTATTTGACCCTAGACCCCATATAAAGCCTCTTTTATAAAATCAGCTTTTCGCCAAAAAAAATGCTTATATTTTAGTTAGGGCCAAGTCCAACACAAGTGATTTATTTAATAATAAGTCACTTAATTACACATACTTATACTGGTGTAGGGATATGGCCGACCAGTCCGATTATACTTATTTACTTGTATAGTTTCTCGATGGGAGAACTTCTCACTAATATTAACAGAAATGGGGAACTGGGTTCTAATATATACATACTAGGGTGATCGACTCAGATTTTCAACCGGTTTTAAAACCGGTTTTTTCTGTTATACCAGTGTCGGTTTTTTCTAAATGTTGATTTTTCGAATATCGAACAACCCGGTTTTTCTACTTTTTAAAAACCGGTTTCGAATACTTTTAATTTGCTTTGTATTCAAAGATTACTTAAGTTAAATTTTGAAGTAAATAAAAATACAGCCCGTCTATATATTAAAAATATTGGAGTCCAGGAACTAGAGTATATTTTTCTAATGCACCTTGGGTTAAACTTTTTTGATTTTCCTAATTAATTAACAATTTTTATTTGTAAAGTTTATTGGAATAACAGTTTGATAAAATTTTATCAATCTTAAGATTATATTTCAATTACAATAATAAATTTGCGGCTAAAATATTATGGAAGTGTTGGAATGACTATGAAAATTGTCTAAATAGGGATTTTAGAATAAGCTAGAATTACATAGTTCCTTATGTTCAACAGAAGTGTTCTACTTTTTTCCATTTTTTACATTAAAGAAATAAAGTAAATCAGACGACTAGATCTAAAGTTATAATCTTTTAAACTGTTAAAAATCAGTTAAGTCCTGTTTTATTAATTAAATTTAAACATAAACGTCTATTTTTTCAAATTAAAATAGATTTTGTTATTTATAATGAAAAACCGGTTAACCGGTTTTTTCTGGATTTGAAAAATGTCAACCGGTTTTTTTCAAATGTCAACTATTCGAACTATTCGAAAACCGGTTTTTGGAAAATGTCGAATAATCGATCACCCTAATACATACATATGAATGTATGTCTGTGCATATATTAATATGCATATTCGTACATAAATATGCTTTTACACATACATATAGTATGTAAGTATTTATTTAAGTATATATGAATATTATTGATGTTTACTCATAAATATTTTACTTTAAACGTGTTAATAAGGAGTATAACTATTATAAAGTTTCTGAAGAAAGAAATTTCTACAGGAACCAACAATAGTTACTAATTTACTTTGTAAACTAGTACTCAATAGCCACCAAAATCACTTACAAGAAGATAAAATACGAAATCTTCATTATATGTTTTATATATTTAAATAACTTCAAAACCGATGCGATTAATTATGACGAACTTGGCACAAATTTCAGCTTTGCAATTTTATATTAAGTAACAAATTATAATCCGAACCGCACTTTTCGGAAAAAAAGAATAATAAACAGAAGTAACCCCCTAATACGTATATATGTATGTACATATGTATTTGTTTTATTTAACCATGTATTTATTAATTCATATTATAGTTATATTTATTTTTGTGTATACATTTTTGTTTGTACAACAAATAAAAACGTAATACATATTTATAATACTTTGTGCAGCTTTAAGCTAAATTCCCGGACACTTGATTATCGTACCCTGGAGGACGACTGCAATAAAAAGGCGTATAATTTAATTACGCAATCAAACAAGCGTTAAATATTTCTTTTTCTGCTTTTGTTGTGACTTTAGGAATAATAAATACATTTTGTACCTCTTTTCGTACTGTTGAAAGGCAGCGACCGCAACCCATCCCACACAACATCCCATTCCACCCATTAAATGGCTTTGAACTACAACCCTCTGGAGTTTTAATTCAATTTTCTATTTTTTCCGTTTTTTTTTTTTGCAGCGCACGTCTTTTGTTAACTTCAGCAGCTTCTTTGTACGACATTACAAAGGTATGTATGCATGTTTGCAATGTGTAATTTGAATGAGGGGTGATGTAATAATAAAGAAAGAACAAGAAAATCATGACTTAATCAGATTACAACATCATAAACAAGTCATTGGTACCATTTACACACTTTAAAGCTGAAACATCATTCAATCCCACTACAACTAGCAATAGCAACCCTCTGCAATATTTTTGCTGGAGTTATTTTAGTTTAACCGACAAACGATCTTACACTCATAAATAAATACATACATATGTATGTATATTTTGCACTTTATTTACTTTAATATTTACATTAAGCAAGTGTCACCTCAAGACATGTACTTCTTAACAAATAGTTTGAAATTAGTCCACGATTACCTATACCCTACACTAGCAATCTACATGTAGATATATATGATTATATGCATATAATCATTTTGAAAAACTTCAAAAGTCAACAACGGATTGTTTTAAAAAGTTTACACGTCATACATAAATAGTAGTGCAATAAGCGAAGGTCAGTTCTGTGATAATTACTATTAAAATATGACTGTGACCGAGCAACCCAATGGGTGACAGCACAATTAGCATGTTTTCTAAAAAAACTTTTATATGTACATATGTATGTACATTAGAGGGGACCCAAAAATATCGATTTTCCTTTCAAATGATAGAAAAAATATAAGTATACCCTACACCACTATAGTGGGGAGGATATTATACGTTTGTGTCCGTCCCGTCCATGTGAAGCTTGTGCGCAAGATATATATATATATATGTAGGTCACAATTTGATGAAATTTGGGCGAAGCTTAAAGAAAATGGTTAAAATAGGTCCATTATTTCACCTAACCCACATACAACTGAATCCCCCAGAAAAGGGTTTCTGAGCTCATAACTATCATAATGTTCAATATACTTATGTATCTCGATAAAATGCAGCACTTAGTTTTGTATAAGACTTGATGACTTTGCCGGATTTCGTAATTTGACCTAGCTCCCAAACAAATCTACTTCAGAAAATGACATGTTTGTACACAATTTACTTAGAAACACTAATATCGCCATGAAATTCAGCAGGATCGGTCCATATTTTCTCCTAGCCCCCATATAAAGCCTCTTTTAGAAAATTACTATTTCGCCAATAAATTGCTTAAATATGTACGTATATTGCAACCAAGGTGAAATTCAATGAAAATAAATCATATTTAATATTCATAACTGGTATAGGATATCATACTATACTTTCTTAATTGTTTTAATAGCATGATTTTTGCAGAAATTTTAAGTCGATTTCCGCCACTAATTAGTTTTATACACAATGAACCAAATAAGGCTTATCCAAGGAAAATCGATAATTTTTAGGCACCTCTAATGTACATATCTGAAGAGATCCAACGAAATTCATAAAAAGTACAAAATATTTGTGCCATTTAAATACAGCTTTTAACAATCTAGATTGAAATCAATTGAAACTTTTTATACCCACCATTAATATATTGATTTTGTCATTCCGTTTGTAACACATCGAAATATTGGTTATAGACCAAAAAATATTGGTTATAGACCCATTAAATTCTAAGACGATCTAGCCATGTTTGTCCGCCCATCTGTCTGTCTGTCTGTTGAAAGCACGATAGAGTCCTAACGGAATGAGCTAGAGGATTAAAATTTTCCACAAATAGGTAAGGTTTGTTTGGTATTGAAAGTGGGGAATATCGGTCCACGTTTTCGGATAGCCCCCATACAAGTGGACCCCCGAAAAATAGCTTTAACGTGCATATCTGTTTTAAAAGTACGAGTATAGAGATGAAATTCGACACAAATAAGCTTCATATGATCCAAAATCTCCCTACCAAATTTTATGATGACCGGTCCATAATTGACTCTAACCTCCATATAAAGTCCCCTTCAGAAAATGACTTTAACGCTCATTACTATCTTAAAAATACGAGTATAGTGATGAAATTCGACACACAAAAGTTTCAATGGAGCCAAAATCTCTCTATCAAGTTTTATATGGATCGGTCCATAATTGACCCTACAACCCATATAACGTCCCCTAAAACAATTTACTTTAACGCTCATTACTGGCTTAAGTTAGTAAGTAAGTTCTTTATGATCCAAAAACTCTCTACCAAGTTTTATGTGGATCGGTCCATAATTGACCCTACACCCCATATAAGGTCCCCTACAAAAAGTGATATTAACGACCATTAGAGGCTTAAAAGTACGAGTAAAACGATGAAATCCGACCCAAGTAAGTTCCTTGCGAGCCAAAACCACTTAACCAAATTTTATGTGATCGGCCCTTCAGATAATTTAACGCTCAATAAAAGTATGAGTATAGAGATGAAATTCGACATAAGTAAGTTTCTTACGAGCCAGAACCTCTCTACTGACTTTTATGAGATTCTTTCATATGATTGACCCCCATATAAGCTAACCTTCAGAAAATTTAAAGCACATTACCGGCTTAGAAATACGAGAAAAGCGATAAAATTCGACAAACATGTTTTATACGAGTTAAAATCACTCTACCAAATTTATTGAGGATGAATCCATAAGAAAATTACTTTAACGATCATTGTTGACTTAAAAATACATACGTGAAGAATTATGAAATTTGATATAAGAATCATTTATATGAATGTAAATCTTCCTACCGAATTTCATGCGGAATTTGTCGGAAAGTAATATTCGATGTAAAGATGAACCAAAATCGGTCTAAAAAAAATTATGAAAAATTTTATAAAAGACGGTCAACAATTAACCCTATCTCACATATAAAGTCCTCTTCAGTTAATTTGATGTGTAATATCACCCTGATGTTTATAGGTAAGCATTCCTTTTACGGCATACGGTTTGATGGTGCGTATATGAGATTCGGCACAGCTTAATATAACACTCTCACTTGTTGTATTTATAAATAAACTTATAAGTTCAGTGAATACATAATTATTTTAATCCACAGAAGTGATCTATTGCATTATCTACATGTTCACCAAGTAGTACTTAGATAGTTCGGGACAATCATCCCGAACTGCTGGATTTATTTGCACATTTGATATTAAATTATTTTTTGTAGCAAACTTTTCGCTTTTTTGCGTTTTAATTTTTGTTGCAAGTTGTAAGTTTGAGTTGTTGTGTCTATAATTTAGGTTGACATGTTTGCCAACATTTCAATTGATTTCATTGTATCGTATTTTGAATAAAAATATAAAATAAAACAACCCATTTAACAAATAAAAAAATGTGTAATAATTTGTCGCCACAACCCACATTTTTCAAAATGAGTAAACAAAAGAACATGTACACACATTTTGACACATCCATGCATACATACATAAATATATAACATCATTTTATACCATGCAGTTCGATGTGAATGCCCCGAACCAGATATTTTAAAGCATGTCCCGAACAGTGAAGAAAAAATGTGAATGAGACTTCAACAATGTGTGATTTTATTTCCTTCATGTCATTATTAAAAAAATATAAATTCGATTTGAAGTCTGCGATAGAGAAAATTACTGTCTAAAAGAAATTCATATACCCTTTATGAACCTACAGGGTAATAAACTACATACATACATTCCTATTTATATCCACGTCCCGCTAGAAGTGTTTGGTTTTATTTTGATTATTGCGAGTATTTTATAAACTTTTTATAATGGTCTATCAATTGTATGGGCGTATAGTATAAAACTATGAATATTAGGGTTCAAGTAAATTTTTATTAGATACATAATTACTTTTTCGACCAAGAATTAATAGGGTGATGTTTAATTACTTTTTAACATTTTTTATTTAAAACTAGCTATACCAAGTGTGCTTTGCTACCCTAAAAGGAATATGTATAAATAAAAATCCCACTTAACGATTTTAAAGATCCTTACTACAATAGTTTTCCGGATTTATAATATGTTACATATGAGAGATGTCAAGCAAATTATTGCAAGTTCCCCAGTTTCTATCTATCGCCAATTTCTATCTATCTATAAAAAATTTGAATAATATAAGAGTTTCCAAGATGCACGAAATTTTGTATGTAATTCATATATGTTGTGTCAAGCCACCCATTGAAAGTCCGCCCGTTATGTTCTAAATGTTCACATGAATTTCAAAGTTCTTCATGTATTCTATTTCTATTTGATTCATATGGGGGCTTCAAGCTTCCCAAAGTCCAAAATATTCAGATGAATACTAAACTAATTTGTGCAAAATTTTATAAATCAAGTTCTATTAGTTTCCCAGATAAACGAAATTTTATATTTAATGCATATGGGAGGTGCCAAGTTCCCCATTGAAAGTCCGCCCGTTATGCTCTAAATGTTTACATGAATTTCAAAGTTCTTCATGTAAAATTTGAAGATTCTAGCTCTAATAGTTTCTCAGATATACGAATTTTTCTATTTGATTCATATGGGGTCTTCAAGACCCCCAGGTGAAAGTCCGTTTTTTTTCCTCCAAAATGTTCAGATGAATATTTAAGTTCTTCGTGCAAAATTTGAAGAATTTAGTTCTATTTGTTATCATTATAAACGAATTTTGTAATTAATTTGTATGGGAGGTACCTCTCCCCTCATAGGTAGTCCGCCAATTTATTACCCAAAATGTTTAGATGGATGCTAAAGTTATTCGTGCAAAATTTTCTAACTGTAATAGTTTCCAAGATAAACGTATTTTTGTATTTAATTTATATGGGAGGTGCCACGCCCCCTAATGCTAGTCCGCCTACTTTTTGTCCTAAATAATTATATTGACACTAACTGTTATATTATCTAAAATATACGGATTTAATATTTTCTTAATATGGGCGTGGCTCCTCGCCCACTTGGAATTTCAAAATAAAAAGTTGCCTATAACCTATTCCAGACATACAGGAATACGCTGTGAATTTGAATAAAATCGGTTCAGCCGTTTAGTAGTCTATAACGTTCAAACATGCAAACAAACACACATTCATTTTTATATATATAGAAGAAGATTACCTTCATACATACATATGGGGAATTTCGTGTCAAGTAATCCAACTTTCAAAATCTATGTCCTCCGATTTGGATGAAATTTGCACCTAGTTTAGTACTATGAACTAGTAGGCCAGACACAAATTTTCAGCTCTATCGGACATTTTGGTCATACAGAGTTTTATTCAAATGAGTGTAACTTTTCACCTATTGGTGTTAGCAAAAATTGTCGCCGGGAACATCAGTAACTTAATTTTTCTTCATACAAACGGGCCACCCTAATATACTGACATTAATATGAATGAGACGTTCAAATCTACGTACAGATGTATACATACATATAAATGCTTACATCCATATATGTATGTGTATGTAAGTTAACATATTTAAAATGTGTAATTCGAGTTTTGTTTTGTGGTATAAAATTGTGTGAAATATGAAACCATTTCATGCAATAAATAATTAATATGTTGTAAGTATAAATGTACTTAGTTATGTGTACATACAAAGTGTTTGATATACATATATTGCGTATAAGGTTCACAACACGCGTTGATCCTGGCATCGCGTTATGGACTTCTGTCAAAAAATTTGAATAGTGTATTTTCATTTAACAAGTTGCATACTAGTGTGAGCACAAAGAAAGTCGATGTTGGAATCTTGTTCGTCTGAATCCAATAAAACGATTCCCCTTTCCAGATATTGAGATAGCCGAAATTATTTTTTTTTTTTTTGTTGTTATATTTAATATCGGACTATGTTTTAGTAAATATGGCCAACAAATAAATAATATTTCGATATGTTTCAATGAGAATATTGCAAAATTTGACCTTTGACCTCCAAAGTTAACGCCTTAGGGTTTCCCGATTTATATAGAACTTCAGGGACATATTTTGGCATTGTTGATATCGAAACTTCGAACAGATTCACCGTCTATTAGTAGTCTTATAAAAACATGTGTATTTTCATTTAACAAGTTGCATACTAGTGTGAGCACAAAGAAAGTCGATGTTGGAATCTTGTTCGTCTGAATCCAATAAAACGATTCTCCTTTCCAGATATTGAGATAGCCGAAATTATTTTTTTTATTTTTTTGTTGTTATATTTAATATCGGACTATGTTTTAGTAAATATGGCCAACAAATAAATAATATTTCGATATGTTTCAATAAGAATATTGCAAAATTTGACCTTTGACCTCCAAAGTTAACGCCTTAGGGTTTCCCGATTTATATAGAACTTCAGGGACATATTTTGGCATTGTTGATATCGAAACTTCGAACAGATTCACCGTCTATTAGAAGTCTTATAAAAACAAGAAAATGCGATAAGAATTAACAAGTTAGAGTGCTATATTCGGCTGAGCCGAATCTTAAATACCCTCCACCTTTTTTACTTTTACATATATTAATACTTTTCTAATTTATCTTATATTTGTAGAAATAAGTTTTCTCATGTCTTAAATAGAAAAATCCCAAGATTTAAACAGCTTAAATCTATTACAATTCCAAGATTTATTGAACATTACAAACGCCATTTTCTTTTATATTTTTATAGTGCCCTAAGATATACTTTAGCGATATTTAGTAATTTGCATGTATGCATGTGTGTGAAAGATTTAAGGATTTAAAAAAAAACATGAATATATAATTTTGTTCTACACAAATTGATAATGCAACTAGTTAAATACGGTTAAAGTGCTTTTAGGGGCAGGACCTAGTATGGGAGATATGACCAATTATAGACCGATCGTAAAAAATTCTTTAAGCTAAATTTCTGTACATAAAAGCTATATTTCAGTCAAATTTTGTATCTATATCGTAATTTAGTAATAAGTAATGTGTTTTTAAGTGATTTTCTGCAGGGAACCTTGTATGGGACCGACCGCATCCATGTTATGAACCGATCATCAAAAAATCTTGAAATAGAAATCTTGAAATAGATTATGCTAAAATAAACCCCTATTTTTGTAGTTCAAATCTGTGGTAAAAAATTAACTTTAATGATATTAGCAAAGTGTATAATTGGCTTTGATTCTGATTAGTAAAAGTCCCATCAGAACTTTAAAACCTCAATTGTCAAAATTAGTTATACAACTTGTTTTACAAAAGTATTTCAACTATTTTAAAAATAAACAAGTAAGAGTACTATATTCGGCTGTGCCGAATCTTATATACCCTTCACCAAAAAAATCAAAAATACCAATTGTATCCCATTTTATACGTTCTAACTTAATCCGGGCTCTTCATGCTTAATTTCATATTTCTAGGTTCAATATTATAGAAAATTCAAAAAGTACCTTTTGTAGAACGAAAAAGTACCAAAAAGTCCCCTTTAATAGGTTCTTACCTAGTCAAGGCCCTACTTGCTAAATTTCATGTTTCTAGGTACAATATTATAGAAAATTCAAAAAGTACCCTTTGGAGAACGAAAAAGTACCAAAAAGTCCACTTTTATGTGTTCTGGCCTAATCCGGGCTCTACATACTTAATTTCATGTTTCTAGGTTCAATATTATAGAAAATTCAAAAAGTACCTTTTGTAGAACGAAAAAGTACCAAAAAGTCCCCTTTTATGTGCTCTGGCCTAATCCGGGCTCTACATATTTAATTTCATGTTTCTAGGTTCAATATTATAGAAAATTCAAAGAGTACCTTTTGTATAACGAAAAAGAACCAAAAAATCCCTTTTTATAGGTTCTTACTTAGTCAAGGTCCTACATGCTAAATTTCATGTTTCTAGGTTCAATATTATAGAAAATTCAAAAAGTACCTTTTGTAGAACGAAAAAGTACCAAAAAGTGCCCTTTAATGTGTTCTCGCCTAATCCAGGCTCTACATATTTAATTTGATGTTCTTTCTTTGCTTTGTGTTTATAAACAAGAATTACAATAACAAATAACAAAAAATATTTACCGTTTGATACTGTGTTTTGTTTTTGTTTGTTTATTGTTTTGTATAAGCATGCACGAAAAAAGTAAATTTTTGATGAAATTTTCTGAGGTGGTCTCGGATTTTTACTCATATCTTCGTTATTTATGGGCCGATTGGGCTGATTTTAAATAGCGTTCTATTCGACCGTATTTCCGATAGAATTATTGAAAATTCGGATCTCGCAGATATCTGGGGTCTTCTGAAAACTGATTTCAACATACACACAGACAGACGGACATGGCTAAATCGACTCCGCTATCTATAAGGATCCAGAATATATATACTTTATAGGGTCGGAAAATCATATTATAGAAATTACAAACGGAATGACAAACTTATATATACTAGAGTGATCGATAATTCGACATTTTCCAAAAACCGGTTTTCGAATAGTTCGAATAGTTGACATTTGAAAAAACCGGTTGATATTTTCCAAATTCAGAAAAAACCAGGTTAACCGGTTTTTCATTATAAACAAAAATATCTATTTTAATTTGAAAAAATTAACGTTTATGTTTAATTTTGATTAATAAAACATGGCCCGAACAGATTTCCAACAGTTTAAAAGATTATAACATTAGAATCTAATGATTAGATCTAGTAGTCTAATTTACATTATTTCTTTAACGTAAACAAATAAGGAAAAAAGTGGGACACTTCTGTTAAACAAAAGGAACTATGTAATCCTAGCTTATTCTAAAATCCCTGCTTAGGCAATTTTCATAGGCATTCCAACATTTCCTTAATATTTCAGACGCAAATTAATTATTGCAATTCGAATATTGTATTAAACAGTTATTCCAATCAATTTTACAAATAAAATTTGTTAATAAATGAGGAAAATCAAAAAAGTTTAACCAAAGGTGCTTTAGAAATATGTACACTAGTTCCTGGATAATAATTTTCAAATTTAGACGGGCTGTATTATTATTTACTTCAAAATTTAATTGATAAATAAAAGTATTCGAAACCGGTTTTCAAAAAGTAAAAAAAACGGGTTATTCGATATTCGAAAAATCAACTTTTAGAAAAAACCGACAATGGCAAAGCAAAAAAAACCGGTTTTAAAACCGGTTGAAAAACCGAGCCGATCACTCTAATATATACCCTTCTCACGAAGGTGAAGGGTATAAAAATAACTAACATTTCTTCTATCGACTTATTATCTCCTACATATTTACGCTACATTCACAATGCTGGAGTACTCTACTGTACACACCAGTAAAGAATTGTTAGCTGTTCAAAATACAGAGTGGAAATGTTCTAAATAATTTGTCAAAACTATAAAAATATTTAAAATAAATAATGTCTTATCTACTTAATTATAAATTTTATTTAGATGTCATTAGTAGTCCATCCGTCAGATATATGCTGTATAAATTCTCCCTTATAACACTCGACAAAGACTTCAGCAGACCTACATTTATTAAATTTTAATGTCTTCTAATAGAATTTAATAGTATGATATTCTATGAGGCCTTCTAATGGGTCGTCTATTAGCCTTCATATAGAAGCGCATAACGATATGCATTGGCTTCCAATTACACACTGATTTTGTATATCGTCACCTAAAACGCAAACGGCCCTATCTAACATTTTTAAAATTTTACAGGAGAAGTAAAAAACTATTTAAATTGAAAAGTTTGTTTCTATCAGCGCGATTTATTTTTATAAAATAAACAAATTGTTTAATGGTGAAACGTATTATTTGTTATGATAGTTGACATTGGCGTACATAAAAGTGGATATATTGGACTTTTTACCTTTAATATTTAAATGTTTTTGTAGATAGGGCCTTTTGTTTTTTGTCAATAAAATCGCTAATTTTGGTCGAAAGAGTTTAATTTATTTTGTGGACATTTGTTTTGATGCTATACATTAGAATCTGCAATAAAATCGATTTTTGGTTAGTTAGGGCCTTTTGCGTTTCAGGTGACGATATGCATAATAAGACCTTAACGCCTTAATTTTCATATACTTTTTAAGTACTGTTTGAAAAAATAAACGATAAATAGCTAAGTACGGTTAAACACTCTTCATCCAAAAGACATGATTTATATTTAGCAGTTTCAATTTTTATCTATTTTTATATAACATATAACTAACACCTATTCAACTTACGGTTTTCACTTTACACTACTACTTATTTCCTAATTTGTTAGAATAATCCCAAAAATAAGAATATCATCAAATCCTCGCTGTACTAAACCTGCATATAAGCGATATACCTATCCATTTATTGCGGTGTATCATGTACCGACCAACAAAACTTTACTTATATTTTTTACAGGTTTTTTTTTTGCTTACTAACATTGAATCAATTCGTTAATCCATCATTTAAATTTTCCAAATCAATAAAAACTCTTAAATTGTACCGCAATTCAGTATTTTTTTAACTACAACATTTTGTCGTTATATAGTAAAAATTCTTAATTTAACAATAATTATCGTATGTGGTATTCTGAATTTTATTTCACCGATTTTTTTCGTTAAACATAATCGAAAAGTATCGGCAGTGTAACGACCAATAAAAACTTCACGTTAATAATTTCGTACATTCAATACATCAATACATAACTTTTGACATTCTTATATTTTTCCGATCTTTGCCTTTAAAATATTCTACGGTCCACTGTGGGAGAATAAAAAAATAAACTTTCAGATTTTTAAAAAATTATAATGCGGTTTAAGTCTCAGGTTGTCAATGAGCTCAAATATTCAACATAATTAAATAGTATCTCCCATAACGGGTTAACACTAAGTTGAATGTGAACAATTTTGAATATTTAAAATTTCAGTATTTCGGAGTAGTTTTAATATCATTGAATATTTATGTCATTTGTTAGTATATAGTGGATTATTTATTGTTTTCATATAATTTGGGAACTATTCGAGGCAAATTAATTAATTTTATGTTGTATTTGCTGTTCTTAGCAGTACAGACGAACAAAATATTTGGTAATTACTTTTTTTCATATAGTTCTATTTTAAAAAGCTGTTTGTTATCGGTGCAGTGAAATGCAGTTTAGATATGTACTTGTGCTTTTAGTACATACTGTATAGTAAAACTTGTGAAAAATTTAGCAGCGAAAAAGCGCGAACTAATTTTTTATTAATTTTTTTTAGAAAATATGTCGACTTTGGAATATTAATAATATCTGTTTTTTACTCAAATAAATTAAGTTTTTGCAATTTATAAGATCCTTTAGTTACATGTAATACTTCATTGAGAAGCGTCACTTAGTTATGAAGTAGAATAAATTAAAAAAAAAAAAAAATTGGACAATTCATCACAGTGGGACAAATATGTGAATTTGGCGGATGAAAATTAAGTCTTAAAAAATTCATAACAAATGCACAGCAACAAATCATTCTCTACTAAACATTATATTAGTCCAATCTTAGCATATGTATTTTATTTCATTTAAACTCTCCAAATTATATGTAGTGTCTTAATTTTTATACCTAGGATTATAACAACTTTTGGACTGACTGTAGGGTTTTATACGTAATATTTATGTAGTTTTTTCAATAATAGATACTCCAGCAATAATTAATATTACTAAATTGGTATAAATTATAACCATAAATTCTTGAATGAAAAATATCTATTCTAATGATTAAATATTAACTATTTTATGATGATTATAGTATTTATTTTAATCTTATTTTACTTCCCATTACTAACAAATATACATAAATATTTTCGGTCTATGCTAACTGTAGGGTGTATATCCAAAATGACATAAATATACCTCACATAGTTCGAAATATACTCTAGTTTTCAAAAAAGTTATCAATACGAAAAGAATACACAATTATAAACATATTGCCACTAATTAAAATATATTTACAAATGAGGTTTTCCAATATAACACGTTATAGCATACCTTGTATTAAAACAAGGTAAAATATCACTATACATCTCTAATGGATCAGATCACAAATAAAGAAGATATAAATTATATTCCGCTAAATTGGGGTTTCCCCCCACTGTGTAGCACGAAGCCAACCGAAAAAAAACTGAAAATACAGACAATGGCGGTTAAGACAGTGAAAATTAACCCAAATGCGATTCAGACATTATACAGGTAGTCCAAGCTGGACAAAGGCCTATTTCAAGAACCCTGGATCAAGTTAAAGAGTTCCCAGCCTCCACATACAACATTTTCTATTCAAGAAGTAATGGTAAGCCACGATCATGTCCAATTGCTAAAAAATCTATTAACATTTTTCTCTGTATGCGGCTTAAAGCCCCCTTCACACGAACACACAAGTAATATGATCTGTCAAAATTTCGTGTAGAAGAGAGCGGATGGGATCGTCTAAACGCAATATGTAATGAAACCATCACACATTAAGAGAAAATACGGATACAGTCGTATGGCTCTCTTCATTTTTTGAAATGATTAAAAAAACAAGCAAGTCGCATTAGATCAGGGCATTAGATTATGCAAACCCATACAAAAAAAGTGAAACAGCTATTTCCATCTTACATTGTTATTGTTTTATACCAATCGTGTAAATACGAAAAATGTAAATCATATGACGTTTATTCTCTTTTTTGTCATACGGATTTCATTTCATTTTACTTTTTCATTAGACTTGTCGTACGTAAAATGTGATCGTCTGTAGGGCCCTTAACTCTAACTTGGGGGCTTGTTAGTTTTTCCCATTCAAATCACCGGATGGTATTTTGCCAAAGATGCAAAAGAATATATCAGCCCTTGGCTAGGATATTCACGCTCAAGCTCTCTCTCTCTATCATGTTCCGTTCAATTGTAGAAAGGTTAAGGTCGTTTTTAGTCTACTACCTCCAAACTTGAAGCAACCATTCGACTATTTTACACAATACATACGCACTTCGAAAGAGTTTTCAAAGGCAGAGTTCCTTCTAGGAGCGAGTGGTGTAAGTGTAACCTACCGAGCGAATATACCACCAGAATCTTTGCAGATTCTTCTAAAATGAACTGGAAGTGTCTTGTCAAAATATTTTTAATGTTTTTAGTACATAAATGATTTTAATTCTAAATTATTTATTTATATGTACAAAATTCAGAAAAAAAGGTGCGAAACATTATTTTTGAAAAATTATAATGTTAAATTTACTTTTAACTGCTCGCAGAAATGTATACTACCGGATTTTCTTATCAGACCTCAGATTTTGCATCAGATATAAAATAACATAATTAGATCCATCCAAAACTGATCAATTTTAAGGTACAAGTCTAGTATACATATAGTATGTATTTATACTTTCGTTCCGTTTAGATACGAAAATGTAAAATTCATACAAACATATTTAGATAAACTTTAATACATATGCTATATAGTACATACATATGTATGTATAATATTAAAAATATGTGCATATTTTTACAAATACATACACACATATGTACATTTATTTACTTTTCAACTTTTCATAAATTATTTGCATATTTTCATATTCATGCAAAGTGTTTATTAGAAGGGGTCCTTAAATTGGATTACTTCGAAGCAAAAAAGTTATAAAAATATAGTCCGGAATATAGTGTAAAACTATACATTTTTGACATACATATCCTGAAATTTTGTAAAAATGATTTCAAATCCTAACGAATATAAAATAATGCAAAAATTTATGAACAAAAGTTTTTATATCCTACACCATTATAGTGGGGAGGTTATTCTTTTTTGGAACTCATAATCTAAGTTTTATATAAGATTAAAAATACAGACGATTTTCGTAATGATTGGGCCTCATTTAAAAAGACCGATTCAAAAAATTAATTGAACATTCATAATTCAGTTATAATTAATAGTACCTATTGCTATGAAATTCGCCAAAAATAACTATTATATAAACTAAATCCCTCCACTAAATTGTATGAGGATCCGTCTATATTTCATCCTATTTGTTTTCATAAAATCACATATATCAGAATTAAGGTAAAATTCTTTACAAAATATAAATTTTAAAATAGTTTATGTGAGGGTGATCAGATAGAAAAGTGTTTGTGAGCTTACTGTAACGGATAAATAAATTCACCCTCTCTTGTACGGTGTCGAGGTGAAGCACTACACCATACATGAAAAGGTTTAAGTAAAAATAATTAAATAGCTCCCCTAATAAATACGTCATCACAAATTTACTAAAATACATACATGTTTGTAGCTACGTAAAAAATACATATTAAAAAGGATTATAACAAATTTGCCCAGTAAACATTTTATAGTCAGATATAAGTTCAACATTCAATAAAACACAATCAATAACATACATATATGTACATATAAATTCATAAATTTACCGAAAAAACGAAAAGTGCTCTGAAATTTTTCACAAAGAATTTAAATTTGTAATTGAGCAATTAACTGTCCGTCTGTACAGGTCGCAATTTTCAAGATAATTAGATGTAATTCATTCATTTCTTTTGACCCAAGTACGATTGAAAGTATGTAGTTTAAATTGGTTTATTATTTCACTTAGTGCCCGTACAATTGGACTTTGCCCTCCGAATAGGACTTATTAGCTCATAATTATGTTAAATGATGTTAGGTTAGGTTGATAGGCTGATGTATACTACATCAAATCCGAAGAAATGCACCTAGGTTAGGTTTAGGTAAGAAGGGCAGCCATTCAATCAAGGGTGAGTGGCTCACATGGGTCCACCTAATTGCGGTCCCGTTGTGTTACCCTAGTGGTCGAGGGAGTACACTTGATTATTACTCTCTACTTCCAGATTTAAACCAACCGGTTTGATTCACAAAGTTTAGGATATTCTTCAGACATATCCCAGATAGCTCATCCAGACAAGATAAAGCAGCAAGGCCGAAAGATTGTTCTCTGCTTTCATTGAAAGATGGGCAATAACTCCTACAGTAGTCGTTATATTCGAGACCCATTCTTCTGGCATGATTGCCAATAGTACAGTGTCCCGTTATGACTGATACCAGTATTCTTATCTGTTCCCTGCGAAAGCTTAATAGCAAGCTTGACCTGGGAGCGTCATATAGAGGCCAAATTGACCTCGAATTGAGACAGGTGGTTTCACTGAACCATCTGATTTGAGCCATTTCATATAGTTCATTCTGAACCAGTAGCTTACAGTTAGTAAGAGAGATACCAGTAATCGATTTCATATTCCCCTCTCATCGCACAATTTCTGGCAAGTTCGTCAGCTATACAGTTTCCCTGACAATTACTATGTCCAGGGACCCATATTAGCGTTATCCTAGAATGTCTCGCTATCTCGTTTAAAGATACCCGGCATTCTTCGGTTAACCTAGATGTCGTAAAGACACCCGCTAGATTTTTAATCGCAGCTTTGCTGTCCGTATATACATATATCACCCGATATTTGATAATACCTCAGCCAGTTTGCGACTCGCTTAATAGCAGATATCTCTGCCTGTAAAATACTACAATAATTAGGTAGCCTAAAAGAGGATTTGATTCCAAATCTTTCAATGTAAAAGCCACCTCTCACTCTTCCACTCCTCTTGGAGCCGTCAGTGAAAACATTCGTTACACCATCAGTTGAGTGTGACTCGTGTGCTGAATTCCTATTTGGAATTCGGATGTGAAAGCGTCTGTCGATGTGAGGTTTCGCAACGCAATAGTCTACATTAGATGCAAAGATTCGAAGTGTTTAATTATTCGTGAGTGCCCTATACCTCTACTACCGAACCACGAACCACAAGCGTTTAGTCTGATTGCAGAATTAAGGGCTAGTTGAATCGCCATCAGGTCAGCTGGTAACCAATTCATTATGGTTAGCAGGGCCTTCGTTGGCGTCGTCCTCATTGCTCACGTGATTAGGATTGCAATATTTCGTAAGGTACGTTTAATGGCTGCACAATGAGAAGCGATTTCCAATGCCTGCCACCAAACAATAACACCATAAAATAATATGGGCTTAACAACATCTTTGAAGATCCAGTTGATACCTTTAGGGTTGACACCCCAGTTTTAACCAGCTGCCCTCTTGCAGGTGTAAATAGCTATATTAGCCTTATTTATCCTGTTTTGGATATTCATATTCCAGGATAGTTTACTGTCAAGGATTACTCCAAGGTATTTCGCATGATCAGTGAGATTGAGCCTTATTCCATTTAACTTTGGAGGCATGAAATATTCAATCTTATACTTCCTTG
Organism: Lucilia sericata; assembly: GCF_015586225.1. Lineage (NCBI taxonomy): Eukaryota > Metazoa > Arthropoda > Insecta > Diptera > Calliphoridae > Lucilia > Lucilia sericata. The sequence goes on from NW_023994042.1 coordinate 3,773,890, forward strand.
TAAAAAGAACAAGTTCAGTTTTCAGTGGATTTACACTGAGGCAACAGGAAACACTCCACTTGCTAAGCAAGTTAAGAGCAGATTCCATGCAATTTGATATAGTATCTAGGAATTTACCAGTTACCACTACCGCGACATCATCAGCATAAGCGACAGTTTTAATTCTCCTTTTATCTAGTTCATAGCCACATTCCAGAGTAGGGGAGATAGGACTCCCCCCTGTGGTGTGCCACGACTAGCAAGTCTTGAGACATTGACTCCGCCCATCGTTGCACTTATGACCCTATTACTCAGAAGTTTTATAATAAGCCGCTGAGTTTTCTGATCAACCCCTAGTCCATCAAGTGCGTCTATAATGGCATAAGGTTCGACATTGTTAAAGGCACCTTCAATGTCCAGGAAGGCAACAAGAGAGTACTCTTTGTGCGCTAGTGAACTTTCTACATGTCCCACTAGCGAGTGTAGAGCCGTTTTCACAGACTTGCCCTTGGTATAGGCATGTTGTGATTTGGAGATCAATTCCGTAGGGATAGTTAATCTCAGGTGTACATCAATGACCCTCTCTTGAGAAGAAAAGACGCGAGACTGATTGGTCTGTAGTCCTTTGGTTTCGTATGTGATGTCTTTCCCCCTTTAGGAATAAAGACCACATTATATCTCATCCACATATGAGGGATGTATAGCAACCTAAGGCATGCTTTGTAGATCGATAGCAGCCATGGAATGACGAGATCTTCGTTCTTTTGAAGATCTGCAGGTATAATACCATCAGGACCCGGAGATTTGTATGGGTCAAAGCTGTTAAGCGCCCATTGGATTCTCTCTCTCTATTAATGACTATAGAGCAAGTATCAGACGCTAAATGAACCGGGGCTGCAGTCTTTTCATTAAGAGGTTGACTGCCCGGAAAATGAGTGTCCAGCAGAACTTCCAAAGATTCTCTGCAGGACATAGTCCAGTTACCACAGGGCTTTTGAATATAGCTCGGGACAACATGTGAAGTAGACAGAATTTTGCGAAGTCGATTGGTCTCGGAAGAACCTTCAAGTCCATCCACGCCTTTCGCTTCGCATTTCTAGTCAAGTTTTTGAAACGATTCACTGAGGTCTTATAGGGCATCCAGTTATTGGTCCTTTTTGCCTCATTGAAAAGTTTACAACATACTTTTCTAGCGTTTGCTATTTCTGTGTTCCACCATGAGGGTTTGGATTTTCCTCTCTTGATGGAGGGTTTACAGGCAGTTGTAGTCGCCATACGGAAAGCATCCGTTAGGATGTGAACTGCTACGTCCTCAGTACTTTCTAGAGTAGGGAGAGAAATTAGAGACGAGGAAAGCAGGTTATGTTGAACTTCCCAGTTCGTCTTCCTTCTATTTAGAATACTATTCATATTGCCTTTTATATTACCAATCATGAAGTCTATATATCGATGGTCTGACAAAGAACAGTATTAGATACGGTCCAATGCGTTATACATTCGCGGTGCTTAGCACTCACGAGAGTAATGTCTAGTACCTCTCTTCTGTTAGATACAATGAAAGTGGGTTCTGAACCACTATTTACTACTTCCAAATTTCTACTAATAATGAAATTGAAAAGTTGCTCACCTCTTGTGTTGGTGTCGCTGCTACCCCAGATACTGTGGTGCGAGTTAGCGTCAGCACATATGACGACAGGGATAATGAAATGCACCTAGGCCACAATCGGGCCTGCACTCCTTTTCATAAAAAAATCACTGAATGTAAGTTTTATTTTTCAACATTCACAAACTCAGATTCCTGGACGTATTTCCTAAGAATTTTGGAATCAGTGTTAGTCAGGAAAGTTATTTCCGGAATAATATCACTTCTAAGATACTTGGATCTAACTTCGACGAATGCCTGACAGTGGCAGAGAAAGTGCTCCAGAGTTTCACTGTCCTCTCCGCATGCTCTACATTCGTCTGAATCCGCACGTCCAATTTTGTAAAGATGTGCTCGTAATCCTGCTTGTCCACTCAGAATACGTATCATCATACTAACCTCGGACTTGCTCATTTTGAAAAGATTTCTCGTCTTGCTCACATCAGGGTCACCCCATAAGTTCTTTGTGGTTCTACCCACTGTTTCATTACTCTAAGAGGGCTTATGGGATTCTCTCACCTTGATTGTCTTCTGACTGTCGGTAAATTTATTAAGCCTTGTGGGCGCCATATTTATACTAATCCAATTTACACATTCCGTTATTGCTCGGATTTCTACATGGAAGCTTGTGTTATGGGTATATTTCTGTTTTTAGGACTGTTGTCTGGTATGCGATCAGGCACGTCCGATGATTATGTATAACCTTCCAATGTGTCCAGTATACATTGGTAACGTGGTCATCCATTAAACTGTCTTCCAGTGAGTTGGTTTTCACTTTCTCGCTCTTTGGATTCGTCTACTCCGGGTAACCTGAAGTGGCTATTAATGCAGTGGGTAATATTGATGGCACTGCGGTGTCGTTATCTTGCATAGGAATAGCAGTCTTTTTAATCGACACCTTCCCATTTTTGGAAAGCACTGTTGTTCTGTCTTCTGGCGAGGGAGTGATTTCCTCCTCGCTTTTAGAATTTGGCTCCTTAACATTACCAGTACTTGCTAATGATGTTTTGGGTACTTGGGTACTGGTCTTAGGTGTTTTAGAGTCCTTGTCGGGGATGGTTTTGACATCTCTTTCATTCAGCGCCTTCCCAATTTTGAAAAGGGCAGCTGTACTTTCTTCTGGCGAGTTAGTGGTAACTTCCTCGCTTTTAGGATTTGACTCCTCCACGTTATCAGTAGTGGCTACTGATATTGTGTTCTTTGGTTTTTTAGTGTCCCTTTCGAGGCTTGTTGTTACAGCGATTCCAATCGGCACCTTTCCAATTTTGAATATGACATCTTTAGAGGCGAAGTAAGCCCTACCTTTATTCTTGACAAGACTAGCCATAGAGTTCTTGTTGATACTTATTACAAAATAGAGTTCACTGAGGTTCTTCTTTCCTGTACAAGTCATCCCATTTTTCCACGGCCAGCTTAGCATTTTGACCTCCGAGGATTTTCAGTATACGTTCATTAGCTAGTTTACTGCCCCATCTTTTTATGCAGACAGTGGACTTTAAAAGCACCTCTCTTCTTTGCCAGTCACAGCTTAGAGCCGTCCCAGGGAGGAGTGATACTTTCCACCAAGTTCTTTAAGGTGCTAACACATTGGTAAGATGCCAACCTCATCAACATCACGCTGAACTCGCAGCTCACACTCTCTATTGGTTGTTTGCTCTTTGAAGCGATTGCGTGGTCCACTTTCATATTGTTGACAAGGTCTTCTATTTTACTCAGTTGGTCTATTGGAATTTTGCCTGTCGGGTTACCGTCGTCTTCTTTAGGCAACTTTGGCATAAGATGGCGGCTTTTTTCCTTTTTGACTGTCTAACTTCTCCTTTCTCGTTTTTTGGGGCTTCTTTTGAGTTATCCTAACCTTCGAGGTTGATTTCGCCGACGTGGTCGTCTTCGGAATATCTGGCTTGGCGTTGTCACCCTTACTTGCAGGATTCTGACTTGAGGTTCCTTTGAGTGTATTAGAACGGGGAGCTCTTTTTCTTCTTAGGCTTATTCTCAGGCCCGATAGTGGCCTAGGTGTATTTCTTCGGATTTGATGTAGTATACATCCTCCTATCAACCTAACCTAACCTAACCTATTCTCAGTTGTCAACACCTAGGGAGATCTGATCTCAGATCTTGTGCTCCAGAAAGTATTTTCTTAGTAATAGGTTATTTAGCTATGCTATCACTCACCTCCTTCACCATTTGCTCTATTTCATCCTTTTTAGAATTTGCTATAATTGTGCTGTTATTATCATCTGAGGATTCAGAGTCGGAGCCCTCACCTATATTTAAAGGCTGATGTAGCGCTCGGTAGGAAAAACGGGTACATATTTATATAAGCCAAAATACTACCCTAGCTCCAAGACAAGGCGCTGCGAATTATGGCCCCAGGTAAAATGGCCCCAAAACGTAAAACGAAATATGGCCCCAACAAAGATACAGGAAACAAAAACACGAAACTTTTGTTTTTTTTTCATATATTTTTTGGGGTATTTCAACATTTTTACATTTGGGGTAATACTGCATTTTGCAAAAAAAATAAAAATGACCCCAATGTTGTGAAATGAAGAAATACCCCAAAACAAAACTTTTTTCCTTTGGGGCTAATTTTCATTCTTAAATTTTGTAAAATACGTGAATATTAAAATATTAAAAAGGGACCTAAAAAACCATATAATAATTAGGGGTGATCTTTCATTATTACTATTTATTAATATTTTATAAAAAATCAGAACATTATCGCGCGATATTTTTTATTAAAAAATATTTTATGTAATAATATTTGTTGTATTTTCATAAAATGTTTGTTAATTTTGAACATATTTTTACAAAAAATATTTCAAGAATGTTCAAAATTAACAAACATTTAATGAAAATACAACAAAAATTATTAAATATGAAATTTTATAAATATGTTAGCTTATATTTGAGGTGGGATGTCATAATGTCCATTGACGTTATGACACACCAAAAAGTTTCATAGTGTCCATGGACGTTATGACAATTTTTAAAAGTGTTATAATGTCCATTGACATTGTATCACTTTTAAAACAGAACTGTATTTGAAAATTTGTAAAGAATTTATGAAAGGGACATTCTTACCCCCAAAGGAATTTATCCTAAATTTGGTGTATGTTGCATTTTGGTTTCCATTTAAAAAGTTTTCTGTATAGCCGGCCTTCGGCCGGGCGCAGGGGTTTTAAACTCTGGGGTATTTTGAATACCGGCTTCGCTAAATTAAGCCTTCTTTTGATAAATGGACTCTTTGAAATCCATAGACTTTATGTTACATTGCTCATATGCATTGTGACACTTTTGAAATTGTTATAACGTCCATGGACACTAGACTCAATTTAGTGAGTCATAACGCCCATGGAAAATATGGACTTTATGACACGTCACCTATATTTGAATTAAAATTAAATGGGGTGAAATTTCATTTACGTTTTTGGGGTAATTGTTCATTACGAAAAATTAACCCAATATTTGGGGCCACTTTTCATTTCAACCTTGGGGAGATTTTTCATTAATTTTGGGGTGATTTTTCTTAAAAAATGTTAGGGTTATACTTCATAATGAATTTTGACCCCAACATTGGGGCAATTTTTCGTTTTATATTTTGGGGCCATTTTACCTGGGGCCATAATTCGCAGCGCCCCAAGACAAATATCTCCTCAGAAAATGCCTTGAACTTCCATAAATAATATCGAATATGACAATATAGCACAGAATCTAATTTTTTTTTATAAGACCAAAAGTTAAAATTGTAAACCACGTATGCAAATTTTGATACTCTTTTGCTGTGATATGGCAAGATTGTCATAAATTGTTCAGTGGGTTCATAAATACAGTTGTGTTCGCATTTATTTGGTGGGTAAATATACAAACACTTGCACACACATACGTATATATGTACATTAGGGTGATAGCTTTTATACAATTTTTGAAAATTACAAATCGGTCCTACCCATTCCACATGCAGCATAAAAAAGTACGTCGAAGAAGTATATAACTTTGACACAAGAAATCGGTTTACGTTACGAGAACGTAGTGATAGTGCCTTATTTTATAACCCTAATGTAAGTATGAAATGCATATGTATCCAGGACTTTTAAGGAACTGTAAAATATATAAAATGGCCACTGTTTCATCATAAAAATTATATCGATTTTTAATGGAATTTATTATTTGGTTTCCCATTGTGAGTCCGTGGGAAACCATGTTTTAAAGTATTTAATTCTTTACAAATTATGAGATGTAATAAAATTGTTTTTGGTTTTTGTAGTCGGACACAGATCTGCAGAAATGTCGATTTCTAAAACTATTGAAATATCATTGCATAAATTTTGAATCCTTTTGTATCGGTACCGGAGCTATGTATGTTACCTCATTAGATTGAGATTTTTTCTTAATATTTAGCTTTTTGCAAATATTGTAGTAAAGTAAAACTTTAAATTGAATTGATTCATTGTAGATCTGCTTGTATCAACAATAACAGTGCGAAATATGATTTCTTTAATTTTTTATTTCATTTTTATTTAATAAAAAAGGAACTTTATTCACTTTTATTCAATGTATGTTTTGCGAATTCAATTTACATAAAATGCAAATGATTCAGCCACTGACAAAGAGGGATGTAACAAAACAGAGATAAATGTACATACATACATACACATATTCATACTTTCATAAATACACACAGATTCATATATACAATATAAATAAACATAAACATAACTACAACTTCTACTTCTGGCTGTTACGGCAACAGAGGAATGTAAATGTTAAACTTTGTACTTTAATACTCCAAACAACATCCATCCCCAACAAAAGAGAAAAAGAAGAAACAAACAAAAATATTTTACCACCAGCATCATCCGACTTTAAAATACACAAAAAACACACTGACACACCCACCCATCCATCTGCCCAGTCCATCCACCCCCAATGTGTTTTAGTTATTTGACTGTGTGATATTATATTTATTAAAAGGATTATTGGTGCTTTACAGTTACTACACTACTAACTACATAAATACACACAATATACATACCTTCAGATATACAGATACAATAAGTACTAGTGTGTGTGTAAGGATGTTTTTGTGTGCTTTGTGTATGTGTGTGTGTAGTACATCCTGTCAGTTGTTGTTTTTGATGTTGATGATGTTGTGTATTTTAAATCAACTCGGTTGACGTTTCCTTTCGAGTAGTTTGCGTATTTAGTTTTTGATGTTGTAGTTTTTGTTGCTTTTGTTCATGCGGTTTTTTTTATTCGACATAAAATATTTTCATACTCTAGAATAAATACATACATCTGTATGTATAATATGTACTTGTATTCACAAAAATAAAATATAAATTAAAGCAATATGTATATAAATTTAAAGAGAAATTTTCGATTGCAGCATAATTTAAATTTAATGTGACATTTGAATTTTTATAAAATAAGTTTGTAATCATTAAAGAGGGATTTTAGCAAGTATACTCGGTGTTCCTCTTCCTATTCATACGACTTTGAGAACAAATCGATATTGCTGACAAATTAAAGATGATTATAGCAACTTTTCATTGTTAGAATTCTTTGATCTAATATAGGAAGTCAAATTTCTTGACAGTTTATTTATTTCAATTTTATGTTTCTAATACCATTATAAGAACGTAGATGTATTACGCACGATCATATATTTAATTGTTAATTATTTATTATTTTTTATTTTTACGTGTCAAATATTTAGATGGATATTTATTTAATGTTTAGGTTAGGGTTACGTTGATAGGAGGATGTACCTTCATCAAATAGGACACTATCGGTCCTGCACAAAAACCTTATATAATATTCACTGCATGTATTATCGTCCGATGTACAGAGACTCAGTTTCCTGGACGTAACTCCTTACAATTTTCCAATCAGTGTTCGAGAGGTATGTTATATCTGGAATAATATAACTCCTAAGGTTCTACTCACCGTTTTAATATTCAAAGAGTACTTATGTGTTTCTTTCACTCATAATTTTAATTCTGCATTCGTCAGGATAACTACCTCGAGCTCCCTTCCCTTTAAAGCTATTACATTCGCTATTTCGTCGCCGATTACTCCCGAGTGGCCTGGTACCATATGATATAAACCTTACCTCTGGGAGAGTATTATGTTGGAGTTTTTTTATAATCCAATAGGGTCTTAGATTTAACTTTATCATCTGATATCGCCCTAATTGCCCTCTGGCTGTCGGTAAATATGTTAAGCCCTGTGGGAACTATATTTATTCTAATCCAATTTACGCATTCCGTTATTGCTCGGACTTCTACCTGGAAGCTAATGTTGTGATTGGGTAGTATATTTCTATTTCTGGGTATTCAATATAGAACCCCACTGTCCCCAAATTTAGAGCAACGGATTCCTACAGGTATCTGTTTCAAAGTTTCCGACATATTCTGTGTCTGGTATGCGATGATTGTGTATCATTTTTAAATTAGGAATTTTTTATTTAAAGAAATCGATTTTGAGTGGCTCGGTAGACCACCTTGTAGTATATGAACTTTTTAGTCTGGGGGTTCGATACTCACCAAAGACTCTGAATTAGCTCCCAAATGAAATAACGTCCCACGAAGAAAATCAAATAACTGTGAATTTCTTAAAAAATTAGTTTTAAAAAAATAAATAACGCCTAAAGTGTAAAATTAATTTGTCACCAATAATTGGAAGTTTTGGAATTCTACAAATTTAAATCTAAAAAAAACGAAACAACCTTAAATGAAACAAATCCCATATAATGTAATATAATTCTCAAATCGTTAATGAGTGTATCTAAATCTGGTTTCGCTTTCCAAACATTTATTGCTTTGCAGGCCTACAGCCGCGCGCTAAGACTTTCTCCTCTGGGGTATATTGAATACCGGCTTCGCTCAGAAAAGTTGCATTTCTGGGGTGCATCTAAATATGACTGCGCTAACTAGACATCCCAGTGAAGGAAACCTTAGAAATCGGCAGCTTTGTTGCATCCGGCAATGCATGAAAAATTTAGTCAACGAAGCCGGTTTTCTGCACGGAGTCTGTGGCACAGACCAGAGGAGGGAATCTTTGCGCAAGGCAAACTCCAGAGGAAAAAACTTAACCGGAAGCCCAAGAATCGCTATGCAAAAAATCAAGTAATTTTTTTAGTAGTACAAAATAACTCCCAACAAAAATTAAATACTTCCAATTTTAACAAAGTTTGCAATTTCACGGTACCATTTCTGTTGTGTGTGATATATGTAAATAATATAATGAAATAACTCCCCTAAAATATTTTTTAGGGATTTATTTGATTTTTTATTTTGATGAATCGTTTCATAATTTGTAATGTGAAATAATACCCCAAAAAGTGACTTAAATCCCGAAATTTCGTTAATGTTGCTTTTTTATCTTCACTGAAATGTAGTGGTTAGTCCCAAAAATTTAGTCATTCATTCATTCATAATATAAGCTACAAAATGGAAAAAATTTGGCCGTTCGTTAAATCCCAAATTCGCTAAACTGTGTATTCGCTAAACCGGTCTATTACTTAACATAGACCTCATTCAACCGGGTTTTACAGTTCTCACTAAGAGAAATATTACACTTAAATTTTAAAATTTGTATGAAATTTTTAAACTTAAGTAAAACCGTAAAACCATTTTTTCATAAGATGTTTTAAATATTTTGTATAGAGTTATATCTTTTTCAGTCTAAATAAATATTTTAATGATTTTTGAGTAAGATTTTTCTTTAAATAATTTCTATAATATATAAACATGTATGTATATAGAATTATAAGAGTCACCATATTTATCAAACTTTCGAAGCTGTTTACGAGATGAAGTTTGATCGGGTACAGGATTTGGGGGCTAAACATATTCTGATTAAAGATTGGTGTGTTAATATTTACATATGAATATAGTCTGCAGGTCTCAGACTGGCTTGACTACTTCAGCAGTTTGGGAGCGTTGAGTATTAAGTTTGCTCTTTAATTCTATGAACTGATTTAGCATTAATAAGAACATTTATATAATGTCAGCTAAAAGTCAGTCAGTAAAAGTAAATTTAGACTTTGTATCTTCTAATAAATGGAGAAGTCGCATTCCAGAGCAGCAAAGGGCAAAATGGTTTAAATGAATAGTATGATTTGAACAAATACGAACTGACGTTTTCTCAACTCAAAGGGAAATGCGTCGCTTTTCAGCTAAGTTAAAACTAAATTGGATTTTTTTGAATTTAATGCAGACTCATACCACAAAAATATTTTTATAAAATAAGTACGTTTTATATAAGTACATACAATTTAATGCCGATATAAAAATATTACGAATTTCGGTACACATTTTATAAATACATAAGTCTCATAACAATATTTATCTTTATTTAATTGAGTGCACACATTTAAGAAATCTTTCAAAATAGAGAGAATGACATTTGCTACTTACCAAATGCCGCCATTGTGATGAATTTTTTGTTCAAATTTAATTCGATGGCATGCGCCAGATAATGAATCCACTCAAAAAAACTTTACTCAAATTTAAAGAATTGTGAGTAAACCAACACATACAATAGCGAATTTTTATGGGAGGAGCTTACAAATAAACTCATTTTGAGTTGTTCACTCAATTGATCATTTTGCTGCCATTTATGATTTTGAGTATCCGTTTCATACGCTCACATGTACTCAAGCGCGCATATCAGCCACTCTCATATTCCCTCAACAGAGTGTATTGTTGTAAATTTGTTTAACATACAGATACTACAACGAGTATTCATTCGATATTTCCAAATCACAAAGTCAATTCATTTACAATTTAGTCCGTTTTTAAGTGTATGACTATTTAAGACAAAATATTTTTGATGGAAGAACTACAACACAAATAAATATTTTATATGAAAAAGAAACAAGTTTCAGCTGTTGTGGCAATAAATATAAAAAGGTACACAAACGTACATGCAGACTTGCTTTAAACCGACATTGTCGTGTGACATTTTCTTTCGAAAGATTTTTGAACAGATGTTTTTTTTTCATTTTCGGTTGGTTTATTGGCGTGTTTTTGACACAAATGTGTGTTTGAGACCAGCATTAGTTTGCAATTGTCACCGACGTTTTACGTTTGGGTCGTTTGAAATTAAAGGAATTCGAATAAATTTAAAAAAATTCTTCAAGTGTGTGTGTGTTTGTTTCATTACAATAAGTCTTAATATGATTTCAACTGCCACTGTTGCGGTTACATTTTGTACTTTAAAATCAGTTTTTAATGCGACGGTATTTAATCAACTGACATACATATGTACATACTAGGGATGCCAATCGGGAATGGTTTTAAAAAATCCCGGAATTCGTGATTTTTCAAAAAATGCCGGAATTCCGATTTCGAGATTTCACTTTTAACACAAGAACTGATTTTTTTTTCTAATATCATGTTTTTTAATTTTTTTTTTAAGTGAAGAATGCCTAAAACAAATAACATATTTCACTTTTATTAACAAAATTTTATTATTTTTAAGTAAAATTTCATAATTATATTTGGAGACCTACATAAATATTATGTAAAAAACCAAAAAAAAAATTTAATAATATTTATCAGTGTACAATAAAATTAACAAAAATTATTTTCAATTAAAAATCAGATTTGGAGATTTACATTAATATTTATTGCAAATATTTCGCACTCTACGCCGGTTGGTAAAATAGTCTGCAAGCTTTTGTATGTGGTACCTAAAATTTGTCCTCTTATAGCTTCAGATACGAACATTTAAATTTCGTTATTTAGCTTTGAATTGAAGCCATCTTCATCAAACTTCCTAATTTGTCAAATGGGGCTTCTGATTTGATCAATATCATTCCACGCAGTCGAATCATTAGAATTTTCATTTTGATTTAAACGTGAGCTTAACATTTTTGTCAAATGTAGACTTTATGTTTGTTTAGAATTGTGGAATAAACAGAACGTCTTTCGTCTATTCTTTTTCGGAGGGATATACATAAATCATCGCCCATATTACACTTCATTGCTGATATTTCATTCAACATGAATGTTTATGTAGCGTCAGCTTTGCATAGCGTCATGTCACTGCGACATAATGCTTCTAGAGTGATTTTTATTGGGTTTAAAACATTAACAATTTTTTTAATTGAACGAAATTTGTCGTCAGTAAATTGTTCTCACTTTAAATCTATGAAGGTTTTTTAATAGAATTTCTAATTCCATCTTGTTCTACAATCAATTAATATAATTTTAATTCTCTTCCCTAGTCGTCTTTCACATATTTTTGTAGAATATAATTTTTTGTAGATGATTTTCTAAACAATTTTACTGTTTTTCTTATCAGTAATGTTATTTTCTTCTTCATATGAACATACTTAAAAAATATCTTCCGGATTAACAACTTCCAATTTACCAACATCCTCATTATCATCAGATGAGAATTCTTCTTCAGGATATATAATTGCAGTTTTTTTATAAAAAAAACATCTTTTAACGCCAAATACAAACCGTGGGTAAAACAAAGTTGTTATTTTGGAGCTATAAGCATCCAATGGTAGATACACCATCGGTGGTAAAAGCCACTTCGTCGGATGACGTCGGATGGTTCCTTTAGATTTTGGGACATCAAATCCATGAGCTTTTCGCAGCTCTTTAGATGTTATAAATAGGGAAAACGGTAGACCATCAAATGCGACCAATGTGTATGAATATTAATATTATTTTTAACTAAAATATATATTTTCTAGTTTTGTTTTCTCAAATGACAACAATGTAATTAATAAAGTTGCTTTAGAACATTTTCTTAACAGGCTGTATCAAAATTTTTTAACTTCTTTACGGAATGTACACAAAAAGCATTTAGTTTTTAAGGAATTAGAATAAAGGTACCTAGAAAAAAGTTCCATTACCATGTAAGGAGTTAGAATGCTAAAATTTACTTGCACAATAGTATTTTAAGTCATTATTTTAACATGGTGATGTCATTAGAGGCAAGCACTTACTACAACGGCTTACATGTAATTAAGAAAGTGTAATAGTACGTAAAAACATATTCAACTTCTTTAGCTTCACATAGAAGATAACTAAGTTTTTATATGTCACATTATTTGTAAGACGTTATTGGATATGTATGTAATCAGGACGATATGTAGCAATCATTGAAAGCAATACAAAATATTGATACTAAGATGTATTGATCCCAAAGAATTCCTATAACTACTAACAAATCCTATGAAATGTACTTCTACTGTCCCCAAAACTTCATGTTTTTAATAAATTTGTTAAAAATTAACACCGTAACAATTACACAGTGAGATAAAATAAACTTATATATAAATACTTGGAAAGTGATACTATTTCTCAGATAGGTTTTATCGAGTATGACAAGAACCTGTTTTTGAACTCAAAACACCTTCAAACCTAAGAAATAAGAAAACAAAATTAAATTTGTATGTGAAAACCATTATTTGACGCGCAATAAAATAGCTAAGCAATGGTGCAGTGAGTAGAACATTTGACTAACAACAACTAACCGAAGTCCCTGGTTCGTATTGTAGCTGGCTCTTTTTATATTAAAAAGCAAAACAACTTACTCAACAACTGTCTTGTAAGAGAAATTGCAAGTACTTCTTTAACTCCCTATTTGTAAGCGATCGTGAAAGTACATGCCTTCTATGATATCACCGAGTTAAAATAATGACTTAAAATGCTAATGAAGAAGTAGTGAAAAGAGGTTTTATTAGCTTTTTAACTCATTACTTTTCAATGTAAGTTTTTCCTGGGTTATTTGAATATGAAAGGAAAAATGTGCATGAATAGTTTTAGAAACTATTCTGGCAAGGTAAAAAAATATTTGTAAAATCTCATGTTTCGGAATTAGTAACAACAAACCCTTCAGAAATTTCTAAGAGATATAGAACATTTATCTTCATATATGCATAAATCGTAATATGGTAAGAGGTTGTGTAGTTGACAAATTTCGAATTCTAAAGTCATATATTCTAATCTATCCTTGAAAGACTTATTTGCAAAACTTAGAAATAAGAAAATCACTATTGCCACAAAAAAATATAAAATCTACCTTTCAGAATGTTTTAAAACACTGACAGATATGTACTATGTATGTAATGATTATCCAAACAAATGTAAGTACAATGTCCTATTTTCATGTTCTCAAGAACGAAAATTATGCAGTATTTAAGCCCCGAAGGAATGCGATACATGCGTGGAAATCACCTGTGCTCGAAATATTGGTGAAGCGAAATACATGGTGGCCTGTCTTCGTCGTCGTTTGTTATATATATTATAAATTATTTAAGCCCCCTTCACACGAGCACACAGTAATACAATCTGTCAAAATTTTGTGTAGAAGAGAACGGATGGGATCGTTTAAACGCAATATGAAATGAAACCATCACATATTGAGAGAAAATACGGATGAAAAATTTGACAGTTGTATGGCTCTCTTCATTTTTTGAAATGATTCAAAAACAAGCAAGTCGCATTAGATCAGGGATGTATTTTTATGTAAACACATACAAAAAAAGTGAAACGGCTGTTCCATCTTACTTTGTTATTGTTTTATAAAAATCGTGTAAACACGATTAATATAAATCATACGACTCTTATTCTCTTTTTTTGTCATACGGATGGAATTTCATTTTACTTTTTCATTAGACTTGTCGTACGTAAAGTGTGATCGTCTGAAGGGCCCTTTAGAAATCTCCTGTTTGTCTGACATGCTGCCAATAATAAAATATTCAGATGGATGGATGCGGATATCAAAATAGAAACCACATTTTACCACGTTATCAAATTTTTCAATTCGGTATAATAAAGTTATAAAACAGAAATATTTAGAAAAAGGACACACTCAAATGGAATATGATAGTGCTCATACAAAAATATAAAAAAATTGAAAAACCAGTTAGTTTATTTGCCCATTGAATACGTCAATTACATGAAGGAAGCCCGAAAAACTGTAAAAATTTATAACAAAATAAAGAAAATGCCGATTTTTTTAATTACAATGACCAAGAACTAATTCATTGTCTTTAAAAACAATAACTAGGAACTAAATCAGTAATAATTTCTTCTTCCTTTTCTAAAGCTTCAAATTTTTCTTCACAAATAAATAGGAAATGCACATAAAATTTATTGCCAAGAACGCATTTTAAATTTTGCCAAAAAATTCTGAAACGCTTATATATCTTGTCCATGAGTTCATACGACGCACCATATGATAACAAATATGTAAAATGTTTAGATGGATCTTATTTTGTTTATAAGTGTCTAAAACTTATTGGTGTTAAATTGTAGTCAAATGCCTAATACTTTGTTTTTTGTTTTTTACATCGCGGACCCCAAACATGTTTTGATATCTTATTGTTTTAAATAATTGTTCATCTGTAAATTGTCCTAGACCTGGTCCATAAAACCCTAGGTCAAATGAATGTAGAGATGTCATATCTATAAATTATTCCAGTATATTTAGAATATTTTGTATTTCAGAGATGTTTTCAATTGCATAGTTTTGAAGAAAGAATGACTTCTTTGTTGAAATGTTAACATGATGTTTAATTTTATGATCGTGAGAATTTTCACGTTCATTTTTCGTCAAGGTAGCGAAAAGGTTTCTTTATCAAGTATTGTCGACATGTGCTTAAAAAGTCACGTTTCTATTTTTTTTTTGCGATTGCTGAGGAGTGAGCTGAGTATGTAAGCTATGTTTTCGGGAAAATAATATGTGAAAGTTGGACTTCTTCGATGTTGTTGCGGAATGCGTTATCCGCATAGAATATGACTTGAACTCTTTGCGAATGCACTGTGATTTTGGAACTTAAATTTGAATTTTAAAATGCCTACGAATTATTTTACTGCGTGGTTTTGGACGCTATGAATATTTTGATGTTAATTTAATAATATTGGTCAACAAAATTAAGTTAAAATCACGTAATCAGACCGAGTCCAAGTTAAGTAATTTGAGCTCGAAATTATAAATGAAATCTTACCTGTTCAGCCCGGGGTTTTTGACACTTGAACGGATTTAGCTGGAAAGTAAAATCAGTTCTTTTGCGTAAAATTACACTTTATTACATAAGTTCATTTTAGTAAAAATGTATACAGGAAACAAAATTTACAAATCACGTAATACTTTACTTTATAAAAGTGATATAATAAATCTGGGATTATTGAACAAAAATTGTGTATTTTAGTATTTATGAAAAATTTGGAGATTTAATATTTTCTAACATATATAAAAAAAAAAAATTTTGTTTATTCATGATTTCTTTCGTTCGTCTTCGCGGACCCTTAGGATTTTGCTACGCACCACTAGGGGTCCGCAGACCCCCATTTGGGAACCATTGCTTTAGAAGAAGTTTTAGGAAACTATAATTTTAATGGCACAATTTTTGAAGAATTAAAAAAAAATCCTATTTTGTTTCCAAATTTTAAACTTTTCAATCGATTCCTTCACGGGTTCCTGTTGTCCGATTTGGCTACACCAGTTAGTTATAGACACTAATGAACAAAATAATATGTATTAATAAATATCGTAATAAACTTCTTTGATTGAGAGCACCACGTGGATTTAGTAAAAGTGTGATAAAATGATTCAATAAAAAGTCCTATGTGTTTTAAATTTTATTGGTTTAAAACACAAAACCACCATAACATTTTTGATTTACAATAATAATTATAAACCCCGAAACAATAGATCCGCTTATAACTTTTAGTATACTCACTAGCATAGAACAACGTTTAGAGTCCCACTATTTCGAAATTTTTTTAAATTACCCAATATGTACATATATTTTTAATTTAAAAAAATTAAATTATTTAAAATAAATTAAAAATAATTTTTAAATTTCACTGGGATCTTAACTTTCATTTGCTATTAGGGAACTGAACATCACATTTTAATTTTTTGTTCTTATGTTTAACATATTAAATACAATACATACGCATCATTTGAGAGCTAATCCTACATCAGATTCAAATATACTACATACTTTTATATGTACATAGTATGTATGTATGTACGTTAAAATGCTGATACAATTCAAATATCTAAACATTTATTCAGACTGCAACACTTATGTGTTTGTTATAAACATTCTTCTGACAGTATTGTATAAAATGACAAACACGATTCTTAAAATAACTATAATAATGATAAGCAAAAACATAAACCAACAATTCACAACAATTGACACACAAAAATATGTATAAAATTTACATACATATTTACACCCATTTACTACAAGACTGCCATAATCCAAAAATCGGGATTTTTATATACATATTTATGTAATTTCAAATATGTATGTCTTTTATTTCCGGTGTGAGGTCGATTTTTTACTAAAACTAAAACTCATGTATTCGCGAATATTAGATAAATAAAAAATAAATTAAAATGGGAAACATATCGACCTCTACTATTTAAATATTATTTAATTTTTTAAATCCCCTGATTTGTTTAAAATTTATTTTAAAAATATTAAAATGTTATTACAATCAAAGTTATTTTTCTCGAAACGACTTTTTTTGGATTATGTCAGTCTTGCAGTAAATGAGCGATATCTATGTATGTATGTACATTTAAATACATCCCAGCTAGCATTTACATGATTCATTGGCGAGCGCGATGATTTTGCGACTATTTTTTTAATCGTCCACACGATTGTCCTCATTTTGTGAATCTTTTTTCAATCTTCCAGACGATTGTTTCATTTTGTGACTCGTTTTATAATCGTCCTGACGATTATTTAAAAAAATATATATTTTAATGTACCAAAAGATGCTTTTGCGAGTAATTTTGGCGATTGTTGAACGAATTAATCGTCGCTTATGTATTTTAGCGATCATCGGAGGATTGTTGTTAGTCAACGATCATATTTTACTCTTCCAAATGATGCATATATTATTGTCAAACCGGGTTATTTATATTACGCAACAATCGCCGATTACGGATTCTGGAGATAGTTGGGCGAATTTTACCGTTATACGTATAAACGTTTAGCAAAAACAAATTATTTTGTCTTCTTTTCAACTCAGTTTATAATCAGTGTCGAGACAAGTAAGAATAAAAAGTGGTTTTTGAAGTTTATTAAATTAAAAATTTAATTTTTAATAAAGTTTCTTATAAATACTAAGTGTATTAACTAAAAAGTGTTTTATTAGAAATCAAAAATTAAATTTATAATATAAAATAATCAGAAAGGTATAAGAACATTATAAATGTCATAATTTCATTCATTATACTTTATATTACATTAATTCTTTCAGATAGTAAAAAAAATATGTTGACGGAGATTTTAGGAGAAGTGCGCACGCTAAAACAGCAAATCGGCAGACTAACAGAGGAAGTGATAACCGTAAGAAATGAAGTGCGTCAGTTAAAATTAATTTATTCTGAGGAAATTAAAACCAATTTAGTGCCACCTTTACCCATAAAAACTGTAAAACAGTTGGAAGAATTACATAAACAAATAGAAGAGAACGTGGATATTGTAGCTCAATTGGTATGTATATAATTATCCGTCTATATACATATTTTTTAATATAAACATACATATATACATATATTCATATCAAAATTTTTACAGAAATACGTTATTGGTAAAGTGGGTGGCGACAGCTCCAACTCGTTTGTCAGGAATGCAATTAAAAAATGCTGAGCGATGATGTGGCTGCAAAATTGAGTTGGCGTGGAACGAACAGTAAGCCCAGTATTCAGGAATTCAATATAACGAAAATTATAACAAGTAAGTATTTTTTATAATATGATTTTACTGAATTCTAATTATTTTCTTTTTAAAGGTGTCTGCCATTCAAAATTTCCGAAAGCTGATGATGCAGGTATAAATAAGGTATTACAACAACATTTTGTTCATGCTGGTGACCGTCTCAGAAAGAGTGACCGAACCAAAAAGATTGATGAAGCCAAGAAAATTGACGATTTGGCTGAAAAATAACTTTATTTTTTAATAATTTTTCTATTGCATAATTATTTCCATTATTCATATGTATGTATTTATTTTCATAATTGAATTCAAATTTATAAAAATAACTTTATTTTTTAATAATTTTTCTATTGCATAATTATTTCCATTATTCATATGTATGTATTTATTTTCATAATTGAATTCAAATTTATATTTAATTTTTTTTTTTTTATTTAAAGTTGACAAAAAATGCCAATGCAATAAACAGTATAAAACGAATATCAATACTTTTTATTTTTAGCATATTTTTAGGCATTTTAGGATCAATTAAAATCTTCTTTACGATCGTTCCAAGACTCTTCTATAATTCTTTTTATCGCATCGTAGAAGATTCATTAAGACGATTTTGTAAAGATTCTGTTTATCGCATCGTAGAAGATTCATTAAGACGATTGTGTCAAGACTCTTTTTAACACATCGTAGACGATTCATAGAGAAGAGTCGCGGCTGTGACACAGTTACTCCCGTTGCGTTGAACTTTCGTAATTGGAATACGATATCGTGGAAGATTAATTTAATCGCCACCTCCAATCGCGGAAGATCCTTTTTTGAAAGAAAATGCTAGCTGGTATAGTGCATGTAAGGATCTGTCAATATATACATATAAGGGTATTCATTCGATTGCCTGTAGTCCGGTTAACCGATTATTTTTTCGAATATTTGAAAAAGGTCATATTACATATTATTAATCAAAATTTCCTATTTTACAGAATGGATGAATGATATAGTGATTTTTTAAGAACATCGTTAACGGCTCAATCCGGAAATTTTTTCAAATTTCATTAGCCTGTGTAATCTATACGATAACATAGAAACTTTAGCTTTTGGTGAGCTATAATAAGTAATGAGCCTAAGGGCTATAATCTTAATCTCCGGTTATCATTTAATCGGTAAATATACTGAACACTCTAATACATATGTATGTATGTATTTGAACACCCTAATACATACATATGTATGCAAATAAAATAGATAATAACATTCATATTAAATAATATGCATGTACATATTTAAATTAATGTACATGTATGCATCTTGTACTTTCGTATACATATGATTGATAACAATGATAACAAATAATATTAGGACCGCCCGAAATATTTAAAGGTCATTCCTTGAATTTAATAGTATACATTATTTCGAAATGAGCACAAGTATTCCTATAACATCTGCAATTATTTAACTCGCTTTCCAAATTACTTTGCGAAGTAGCAGATCATCGACAGGTTATTATTGTACATATTTGTATATGTTACAATTTATCATATGCAATTTTCGAAATTAGGTCCATATTATATATAAAAACCATATTTACGTCGTGTCCAGTATTGTATATTGTACTAGCTATACCCAGTGTGCTTTGCTACCTTAAAAGCAATATAGGTTAGGTTAGGTTGATAGGAGGATGTATACTACATCAAATCCGAAGAAATACACCTAGGCCACTATCGGGCCTGTTGTGCGCTCCAATTCATGAAAAAAAAAATTGTTCACTGAATGTATTATTTTTCCATGTTCAGAAACTCAGTTTCCTGGACGTAATTCCTAAGAATCTTCCAATCGGTGTTGGTTAAGAATGTTATTTCCGGAATAACATCACTTCCAAGATACTTGGATCTAACTTCGACGAATGCCTGGCAGTGGCAAAGAATGTGCTCCAGAGTTTCACTGTCCTCTCCACATGCTCTACATTCGTCTGAATCCGCACGTCCAATTTTGTATAGATGTGCACGTAATCCTGTGTGTCCACTCAGAATACGTACCATCATACTAACCTCAGACTTGCTCATTTTGAGGAGATTTCTTTGTAGTTCTACCCACCGTTTGATTATTCCAAGAAGCCTTATGGGATTCTCTCATCCATATTTTTAATTCAGCTTTTGTTGCGTCGAATGTGTCGTGTGCACCCTCTAGTAAAGCTACTAAATTAAAGAAGAAGCACACAAAGCAGGTGGTAATAATGAGGAAAGGGTATTTTTTTTTGCATTTGGGAAGAAGAAGAGGAAATGCGAACAAAAACAAATAGCTTTAAAAAAAATTTTAAATAGGCAAACAAATTGCTGAACAAGTTTTTAAAGCTAGGAAGCCATGTTGGTAACCGAGGATTCTCGGTACCAAAAAGGAAAAATGTCGTTCCTTTTGATTTTTTGCGCAACATAGAGAAGAAGGTGGAGTCTGTGGCCATCATAAGAAAAATAAAAAAAACTAAATTTTTGATTTTTTTATAAATTAAATAAATTTATTCAAGAAATTTTTTAAAACTTAAAGCTAAACTTAAAACTAAACTTAAAAGTAAACCTTAAAATAAACAAAAACAAAACAACAAACCTGCAAAGCCACTGCAACACGACTCCATCCAACGAGGGAGAAGCTGCTTTCCAGCACCACCACGCCTGGGGTGCTCTGGTATCATTTTGGTTTTCCGACTAAGTTTAGTGATTTTACCTGGACGACTAGACGGACTTCTGACGATTCCTTTTATTTAAAAAAACAAAAACAAACCAAAAAAAAAAAAAATTATATAATTGAAACAATTTTATAAATAAGGGTTCCTACCTCGTCTTTTATACGTCATTTCCATTCCGTGTGGAAGACGAATTGATACCCACACGTGCGCGTTGTTAGGATAGAGCTCTAGCCTTTTATAGTAGTCCCATCGCGGTGTTTAATCTCTAGGTTTCCCGAAAGATTTATAAGTAGTTTCCTATAAAAGAAAAGAGAGAAAATTAAGTAAAAGGAATTTTGTGAAATAGATTTTGTATATACTTACGTGAATACCTATACATCCGGACACAATACGGACGGACAGGAAAGCCCCATCCGCCATAAAACTTCCATCACGGTAATTGCCTCTGTAAACCAGCTAGTTGCAGCAGAAAACACTTGCCAGATCCCGTTTATCCACAAGCGAATTATGAACCTTTTGAAATGTAAACTTAAATTTTAAAGCATAAATTTAAACATAAATTTAAACCTAAATCTAAACCTAAAACTAAAGCAAAAGTTAAATTCTAAATTTAAAGCCTAAATCTAAAACTAAAGCTAAATCTAAATTTTAAAACCTAAATTAAAACTAAAGCTAAATTTAAAGTTAAAGCCTAAATCTAAACCTGAAACTAAAGCTAAATCTAAATTTGAAAGCCTAAATCTGAATTTAAAATTAAAATTAAAACTAAACTAAATTTTGAATCTAAATCTGTTGTTATTGTTAAAGTTTGTTTGAGAAAAATTTCAATAATAAAATCTAACGTTTATAATGTTTAAATGAAATATCCAAAAGTTTTAATCGTCAAAAATGATCGGCTAAACAACATAAGCGGCGGCAAGTAGAGAAAGGAAAGTTTGCGGGGTAAATATTGGGACATCCCTAAAATTAGGATGTCATGGCGGGATTATCCAATCCCGAGTGGGAGGGTTTAACCTGGCCATTTATATTTTTAGTTTGTTTATTTTTAGCTGGTATGATTATTTTTATGTGTGTGTGTAGATGTCTAGAGTGGTAGCAAGAACCACCCCCATCCGGCGAGCTCCAAGCCCGGCAAACGCGAGCATACCATCGCCGCTACCACTCTGGCAACACCAGTTTCTTTCGTTTTGTTTTGGTATGGTTATACCATACCAAACATACATCACCACTACACTGCAAATGGTTTTGCGTTTGTCAGGTTAACTACATCGAGCTCCCTTCCCTTTAAAGCTATTACATTCGCCCTTTCGTTGCCGACTACTCCCGAGTGGCCTGGTACCCATATGATGGGAACCTTACCTCTGGGAGAGTATTCAGTTAAAGCTTTCTTACTTCTTTCTTATCACCTGATATCGCCCTAATTGCCTTCTGGCTGTCGGTAAATATATTAAGCCCCGTGGGCGCCATATTTATTCTAATCCAATTTACACATTCCGTTATTGCTCGTACTTCTGCCTGGAAGCTTGTGTTATGATTAGGTAAACGGTGGTATATTTCTGTTTCTGGGTCTTCAATATAGAACCCCAGACCCACTTTGTCTCCCAATTTAGAGCCATCCGTGTAGCAACGGATTCCTACTGGTATTTGCTCTAATGTTCCGCTTGACCAAGACATTCTATCTGGGATTAGCGTTTCAATGTTTCCGACATATTCTGTGTCTGGTATGCGATCAGGCACGTCCGATGAATGGGTATAACCTTCCAATGGGTCCAGTATACATTGATGACGTGTCCTATAACCGTTTTTGGCTAGTTCGCCTAAAGTAAAGAGCCGTTCGGCTGTAAGCGCCGCCTCATATCTTATATATGTTTTAATGGGCGGAATATCTAGCAACGTTTCCAGAGCCTTGGTTGAAGTAGTACACATGGCACCACTTATACCCAAGCAGCATGTACGCTGAACTCCCTGTAGATATTACACTTTTTGTCCAAAGCAGTCCACCAGATTATTGAAGCATAAGCTAGAATTGGTCTAATTACACTTTTATAAAGCCAATTTGTCATAGTAGGACTAAGACCCCATTTCAAAGCAATATAAGTAAATAAAAAAGCCCACTTAACGATTTTGAAGATTCTAACTATAATAGTTTTTTTATATAGATATATGTATGTGTAATGAGATGCCATTCAAATTATTGCAAGTTCGCCAATTTTTCCAAACGTTAATTAAGATTTAAGTGTAATTTAATGTATTTAATTTCATGTTTCTAAGTTCAATATTATAGAAAATTCAAAATGTACCAGTTGAAGAACGAAAAATTACCAGAAAATACTCCAGTTTAAATTTTCATTCACTTGCTTAGTTTTATGTTTTTAGGTTCATTATAATAGAAAATTCAAATAGTACCAGTTGAAGAACGAAAAAGTACCAAAACGTCCCGTTTTATATGTTCTCACTTACTCCGGGCCCTATATGCTTAATTTCATGTCTATAGGTTCAATATTATAGAAAATTCAAAAAGTACCTTTTGAAGAACGAAAAAGTACCAAAAAGTCCCCTTTTATAGATTATAATTTACTCAAAAAAATACCAGTCGAAGTACGATGAAGTACCAATAAGTCCCCTTTATAGATTCTCATTTACTCCGGCTCTACTTGCTTAATTTCATGTTTCTAGGTTATATTTTATAGAAAACTCAAAAAGTACCAGTCGAAGGACGAAAAAAGTACCAAAAAGTACCGTTTTATAGATTCTCATTTACTCCGGGCTCTACATGCTTAATTTCGTGTTTCTAGGTTTAATTTTAAAGAAAACTCAAAAAAGTGCCTGGTAGAACGAACAAGTACCGAAATGTCACCTTTTTTATTAATTTTATGTTTCGATTTCAATATCATAGAAAACTAAAAAAGTAACAGTTGGAGAATGAAAAGGTACCAAAAAATATCACTTGGTACCGGTGTTCCAAATAACACCCCATTAGCATATTTAGTGTTTCTAAATCTAAAAATTTTATATAAATCATTGCGTTTGAATAAAATCAAATTTCCCGTTTTTACCCCTTTTGTTACTTTTTTCCTCCCCATTAACGAAATAAATATTCTATTCCAAAAAGTTGCAACATCGTATTGGGAGCCCGTTATTATGTATTCATATGTATAAGTTAATAAACCAAAAACAATGTTTTATGAAAAAAGTACCAAAAATAGGTACAATTTTCACCTCTTAAACGTCCGAATATGAAAAAAGTACTAAATTCATATATTTATTTTTTCGTCAAGTTATAAAAGAGTCAAAAATATATTTTCAATGTTCTCTGGTTTAAAAGATACATGGGGTGCAAAAAAAGTACCAAAATACAGTTTTTACCCGTTTATTCTCTATAGGGGCCGATTTTGAAAAAAGTACCAGACACCTGTCCGCTTATTTTTTAAATGAACGACGATAAGCTTTAAACTGTTTTTATATCTTTTCTAGTTTATGAAAATTGCGAGCTGTAGCGTGCACACAAGGTTTGCACAGTCACAAAGACGGACATAGCTTAATCGAATCAGAAATTAATTCTCAACCGACTGATATACTTAATTACAAATATTTTAGAGTGTTAGGATAGATAGTAGTATATTAGTCGTAGTTAAGAAATAAAAGGCCCAAATCGGAAGGTCCGGTTGTATCGGGGCTAGGGCAGAAATTGAGCTGATCCTTATAAAATTTATTAATGTGAATTATGTTTATATAAAACTTATTTGTGCTAAATTTCATCGTGATACTAGTGTTTAATAAGTTGTATCAGACTTAATCATATCGATTTTTGTAAAGATAGTAGTATATTTGACATAGTTATGAGCTAAAAGGCCCAAATCGGTAGGTCCGTTTGTAGGGCAAAAAATTGGTCCGATCCTTATAAAATTTAATGTCGGGATTTATGTTTTATATAAACATTATTTGTGCGAAATTTCATCGTTATACCAGGGTTTATAAGTGAATTGTGGACATTTAAGTCATTTTCTGTATGGGACTTTGTATGGGAGCGTCAAATCAACCATTTTCAATAGCGTCCGTGTACCAAAAGAAGCGCATGTTCTCAAAAATTGCGACCTGTAGAGTGCACACAAGATTTACATTATGCAAGATTACGCAATGGGCGGACTTTAATTAGGGGGCTTGGAAGCTCCCACATGAATTAAATAAAAAAAACTTATATCTAAGAAACTATTAAAGCGAATAAATCCTCAAATTTTGCAATAACAACTTTGACATCAATCTGAAGATTTGTGTTGTAATTTAGTGGACTAGGAAAATGGGGGAGTAGATCCTCCCATATGAATTAAATACAAAATTTCTTTTATCGAAAAACTATAAGAGCTAGAAGGGGCTTGAAACCTCTCATATGAATTAAGTACAAAAATTCGTATATCTGGGATATTATTAGATTATTCAGATTTTTCTTAGGTTACTTAAAGTCCAAATTAACATTGGAAAACTTCCAATAGTTGACGTGGCATATCCCACATGAAGTAAATACAAAAAATTGTATATCTTGAAAAATGTTAGAACTAGAATCATAAAAATCATAAAGCGATGTTTTTATATATACTGTTTTTAGGCTAGCAAAGCACACTTGGTATAGCTAGTTATAGGGATAAATGTTGTTTTAAATTTACACACAATGTGAAACAAAATTATTGGGATAAGTATCAGAATTGTATACATATTTATCTACAAACATTAGAGTGCTCTAAGCTTGTGTGAGGTAAAACATTTACATATTGTACATTTTAAATTAAGTATTTTCAGGGTGTTTTCGAGTTGTATGTGATCGAGGGCGAAATGGGGGCCAGTGGGTAGTAATTTTTATACAAGTATTTGGCGTCATTGAAAACATAGTAATTTAGAGATTAAACTTTTATAGATGTATAATATAACGGATCTTTTTACGAAAAAGTAAAAAGTCATAATTGAATTAATTTAAATTTGGACGGATAAAGATATCGGAAAAATTTTTGGACATATATAGATCTAAGTCTTGCTTAAATAATACCGTTATCAGTTATCTCAGTTTCTATATACAAATACCTAAACTCCTAAAGCGGTAAAAATAACAAAAAATTAGTTTTTTGATAAAAGTGCCCACTGTGACATTATTTACCGTGTGATAGTGGAAATGCTTTGTATATGTTTAAGGAGCATATATGGCTATATAAATATGGGCCCGTTGTGAGGATCAAATCAAAATATTTTTTTCAAAATTGACCAAGTTTGGACAGTGCAGGTAGGTGCAGTGTCCGCTTAATAGGCCAAACTTTATTTTTTACTCTTCTACATTAAGTTCTCTTTCCGGATCATATAAAATTTGTATATAGACCCGAAACTTTTCTGTGAACAGGTAAATAGTGTAAATTACGTATCGAAGATAAAAAAATCCTATCCAAAACTCATGTCCAACCGGAATCTATGATTGATGACACGAGCAGAAGGATGGAGGATATGGAGGAGACAATGAAACTCCTAATGGACTCTCACTTCCCACCTGGAATATCGGGTACCATAAATGAAGCGATATTGGAGCAAGTGGAGGATAACATAGAAATAGTTTTTACAACTGGCATGGTTAAGGAGGATATCAAAAGCTTTGCGCCCTATAAAGCTGCAGGATCGGATGGCATTTTTGCAGAGGGAGGCGAGACTGGTTTGCGTACATCTGTAAAAGATTTTTACTGCATGCTTGAAATTAACATATACCCCCATTAAATGGCAGGATACAAGGGTAATATTTATACCCAAACCAGGAAAACATAGCTATGCGACACCTAAGTCCTATCGACCGATAAGTCTTACGTCCTTACTACTTAAAACCTTGGAACGGATAATCGATAATATGGTTAAACGGCGTTGCTATCTATTGACACTGATACTCTTATCCAATCCTTAGATCAGTTTTATGTTGACCGGGTGCTTCGTGGATCAACCATATGCTAAGGAACAAGTACATGCTAAGGACAGAACCATCAGCAAAAGGGTATTTCTTGGTACACCACAGGGCGGCATTTTGTTCCCTTTACTCTGGGTAACTACGATAAATAGCCTCCTAAGGACCCTAACCGAGAAAGGACTTAGACCTGTCTGCTATGCAGATGTCGTAATACTTTTAAGAGCTGAGGAGGCTCTGAACACGGCCTTGAGCTGGGCTCAACCTAGAGGCCTCAATGTTAACCCGGCGAAGACAGAAATTTGTCTTTTCACAAAAAATAAAAAAATTTCTGAGTTTATTGAGCCCTGTTTCCTGGGCAAAAAGATACCGGTGACATACAGAGTTAAATACTTAGGTGTAATACTTGACCGGAAATTAAGATGGAGATACCACATAGAAGAAAGGATTAACAAGGCACATCGGTGCTGGGCGCTATGTAGAAGAACCCTAGGCATGAAATGGGGCCTTAGTCCTACTATGACACATTGGCTCTATAAAATGGTCATTAGACCAATCCTAAGTTATGCTTCATAATCTGGTGGACTTCTCTGGAAAAAAAGACAAAAATTTCTGAGTATATTGAGACCTGTTTCCTGGGCAAAAAGATACCGGTGACAGACAAAGTTAAATACTTAGGTGTAATACTTGACTGGAAATTAAGATGGAGGCACCACATAGAGGAAAGGCTTAACAAGGGACATCGTTGCTGGGCGCTATGTAGAAAAACCATAGGCATGAAATGGGGCCTTAGTCCTACTATGACACATTGGCTCTATAAAAGTGTAATTAGACGAATCCTAAGTTATGCTTCAATAATCAGGTGGACTTCTCTGGAAGCAGCGTACATGCTGCTTAGGTATAAATGGAGCCATAAGCACTACGTCAACCAAGGCTCTGGAAACGTTGCTAGATATTCCACCCATTGAAACATATATAAGATATGAGGCGGCACTTGCAGCCGAGTGGCTCATAACTTTAGGCGAACTGGCCAAAAGCGGTTATAGGACACGTCATCAATGTATACTGGACACATTGGAAGGCTATACACAATCATCGGACGTGCCCGATCGCATACCAGAGACGAAATATGTCGGAAACTTTGAAACACTGATTCCAGATAGAATGTCTTGGCCAAGCGGAACTTTAGAGCAAATACCAATAGGAATCCGTTGCTACACGAATGGCTCTAAATTGGGAGACAAAGTGGGCTTGGATTTTTATATTGAAGACCCAGAAACAGAAATATACCACCGTTTACCTAATCACAACACTAGCATCCAGGTAGAAGTCCGAGCAATAACGGAATGCGTAAATTGGATTAGAATAAATATGGCACCAACAGGGCTTAACATATTTACCGACAGCCAGAAGGCAATTAGGGCGATATCAAGAGATAAAGTTAAAGCTAAAACCGTATTGGATTGTAAAAAAACTCTAACCGAATACTTTCCCAGAGGTAAGGTTCACATCGTATGGGTAACAGGGCACTCGGAAGTAGTCGCCAATGAAAGAGCTAATGTAATAGCTTTAAAGGGAAGGGAACTCGAGGTAGTTAACCTGACAAACGCAAAATCATTTGACACAACGAGGACAGAATTAAAATTATGGGTGAGAGAAACCCATAAGGCTTCTTGGAATAATGAAACCGTGGAACCACAAAGATCCTATGGGGTGACCCTAACGAAAGCAGGACGAAAAGCCTCCTTAAAATGAAAAAGTCTGAGGTTAGTATGATGGTACGTATTCTGAGTGGACACACGGGATTACGGGCACACCCATACAAAATTGAACATCGGACGATAATACATTTAGTGAATACTATATAAGGTTTTTGTTTTTATCAACAATCATTTTCCTTGAAAAAGAGCGCACAACAGCTCCGATTGTGGCCTAGGTGTATTTCTTTCACCTTTCAATTGAAAAAGTTTATGGGAAAACTTAAAACAAATAAATTCAAAAATTAAACATTTTTTCGTATACACAATTTTTGTGCTGTCCGATAATATGTTCACATATATTGAATATCAAATATTTTATGAAAAAAATGTAACCATTACTTTAATACATATACAGGGATTAATACACAATATTATTGATTTAATCATATACGCATGTAAACACACTAAAATATACGTTTACATACATCCATATGTACGTACAAGTTTGTAGGTGTCTGTATTATTTAACTATATACATTTGTAAATATTTATATACATATGTAGGTATATGAAATGATGGCGTATACGAATGAGATGATAATACAGAGAAACTTCGTTATAACGAATCTGAATGGGGTCGAAAAATATGTATCAATGAATCTTGGTGAAACGAAATTTATGGGGATTGGTGTTAATTATGGAACTCTTTAGATTTCGATAAAGTAATTTATTTATAATAACAAGAATTTTCTTAACACCTCGATTTTTCAACAATTCATTGACGAATATAAAATGATTTTCTTTAAGGGGTTTACATGACGGTTAAATTATGGACTATTATCGTGAACAGAACTTTACGACAAAGTTATACATAAGTCTGCGTTGTCAGATAAAAAAACAAATTATCAAAATAAAGAAAAAGTCAATAATAGAATAGAAGATAATAGAAGTTATAGAAAAAGACAAGAGTAGGGAACGAAATGAAATTAGACAGAGAGATAGTGATTAAATTTAGAGGGAGAGAGTCTTTTGCATACTACTATCAATTTAGCCCGAAGTTGTCAGACTCCATATAAAAAGAATCTCTCTCAAACCAGACGCTGTCAAACTACATGAATTTCATGAATTCGCCGCAAATGAAATGATTTCACCTTATAGTCTTTTCGCCTTGCTCCTATGAAGTCATTTCATTTTGCGGCGAATTCATAAAATTTTTTTTATATCATAACAATTGTCTGTTGAAATGACTTTACCTTATTAGTTTCGCCATGCTCCTATCAGAGTGCTACAGAAATGGTCTATGTCCGAGTCGGACATTTGTGAACCTATTTTCGCGAGCTCGTCAGCGTTATAAAGTTACTTGTAGAATTCTCGTGTCCCGAACCCATACGAGTACGATGTTTGAATTTCCCGCCATCTTTTTTAAGGATTCCTGAACTAGTGGTGATGTAGATTATAAACCTATCAGGGAATTGTTTGCAGCTTGACTGTCGGTATAGATTAAGATATCTCTGTTCGATATCCTACACTACTGCTTAAACTCTTCAAAGATCTACTCTAAGCGTTTCTTACCTGATTTTTAAACCTATTCAAGGAGTACTTGTATATAGACCATTCTCCTAATGAGGCCACCATGGTGGTTTTGCTTTCCTCTTTGGTAAAGAGGGATTGTAGGTAATGGTGGTTGCTTCTTGGAAAGAGCGTGTATAATCAAGGTTGACTGAAGAAGACAATTCATGATTCAACTTTGTTCGTCCCAATTTCTTATCCTTGTATTTATAAAGGGTGGATTCCTTTCCTTCGTCCTCTCTATTGATCACATTGAGAATAGCTTGCACTTACAAGCGTTATATCCAGTACCAACTGTCGATTTTCAACTACTACTTGAACCTACCTTCTGAAGTATAAAATCTATAATGTTCTCACTTTGTGTGTTGACATAACCAGTACCTCAGATTGTATGATGGGCATTTTCGTCTGCGCCCAAGATAATAGGAATGCTAGTTGAATTAGCTGCACGAATTGCCCGGGTAACCGTAATACGGGGATGAGGGTCAATGTGGTCGTACGCCATGTAGCAGGAAAGAATCCACAAAGTGGATTTAAGAAAGTTTTTAATTTTGCGTTATAACAAAGTTTGTTATAACAAAGTTTTACTGTATTTGAATTACTGTTCAACTGCATGAATGATTGTATCGTGCATAATTTGTATTGTTGTCAGCAAACACTTATACAATGTATCTCCAATATCATTAACAAATTTGTATAATTTATATGTTTGCATACAAACGATTTAAAACATGTATACATTTTACATCGACATAAGTAGATACGTAAATATGTACATCATGTGGATACAAAAGTATCTGTACTACATCTAGGTACATTTGGAATATTTCAGTTTATTCAGTAATTAAAATATCGCTTACAAAGAGCTTCAAATATATATTAAGAGAAGTTAGCTTAGTACGCAAACGTGACAAGTGCTCTTTAATAAATTTTACAGGACAAGCTGAAAAATATCATAAGTCTCCGAAGGCACTATTTTAAAATTGTTTCGTAATTGGTTTTAAAAATATGAAAAATAAGAAAAGTTATTACATTGTCAGCTTCTTTTGAAAAATTTACTGTAAAGAAAAAATAAAATATCGGCCCATAAATTTTGGGCATACATATGTATAAGATATGAGAATACAATATGGTGAAGGGTACATAAGATTCGGCTCTTACGAACATAGAACTCTCATTTGTTGTGATCATACTTTAGTAACTGATCCCAAAATCCTACAAATGTAAATCGGTTCATAATTGACCATATTCCCTACAAATCCCTCTTTTAGAAAATAGTTAGTTAGTTAGTTAGTTAGTTAGTTAGTTAGTTAGTTTGAAAGGAGGATGTATATACATCAAATCCGAAGAAATACACCTAGGCCTCTATCGGGCCTGTTGTGCGCTCCTTAACCAGTGCCTCAGGTGGGAATCGAACCCACCACCTCCGGTCTACCAGACTAGAACACTAACCACTAACCTTTTTTCTTTTAGAAAATAACTTAGTACATATTATGATAGTATTATGACAAAAAAAATTATTTGTTTAAAAAAACATTAATTACTTATTTAAATTCCTTAAAGCTCATTCCTTGACCCAAATCTACTTCTTGAAATTAAAAATTCCGCTTTTTAATAACTCGGATACTTCATTTGTTTTAAAACCATCTGATCATTTTAACTAAATTAAATAAGATTTGTTAGATTTCTTGAATACTCAAATTAATAAATTATTGAAAAAAATTGAGAAAATAAAATCTCTCCAAAATTTTTTTTTTTTTTTTTTTTTTTTTTTTGAGGATCGGTTCATACTTGGATCCAATACTGTAAACATATTTATTTTTCTTTACGAATGTGTTGGGTGCAAAAATTGTTGAAAAATTTTATATTATTATTACAATGTTGTATAAAAATTAACTGCGGAATAGAGATGCATTAGAAATGACTATAAACTTGTTTACCGATGTTAATAAAATTTAATAAAATTAAAAAGAAAAATTCATTTTCGTCATTAGAAAAATACCTACATAATTGCCGATTTATTGCATTAAAAAGCACAGTGAATTGACAAATGTCAATATAGGATTGTCAATACATATAAAGAAATAATTTTCAATTGAATGGTTCTACACTCACAAAATTTTTTTCACATACAGGAAGAACTTATTTTAAACTACATATTATAAAACTCCTCTCAAAATTATTTGTTTATTTTGTATTAAAAAATTGTCGATAATTAAGGTTAGCAATGCTGTACATTTGAGTTACAGAATTTTCTATTTTTCTTTGGTCTCCAAATCTTTTAAACCACATATTTATATTGATTTTATAGGGAATATCTATAGCTTTTTTGGACAATTTAGTAAAAAAATAGTTTTTGAGGCAAAAGCGTTTTTTTAATAATTAGCTTTTGTGTTAAATTTATTTTTAACCAATTTTTTGAAAGAGAAAAAACATTTTTCGGCATGGTTAGGACAACTATTCTATGTTTTTTGTAAAAATATTTTATTGTCATAACCAAACAATTGTTATTTTTATTGAATTTCATCAATATTTTAGTTACTGTATACATTTATATATTTATGATAATTATAAATTTGAAAATGATTCTCTGAAAAATAATTATTTTTACAACAAATAAATAATGATAACTATGTAAACAACTTATATTATTTAGAACCATTTAAACTTTCAAACAACCATTAAATGGTAGGTTTTTACATGTTTAGCCATATCGTATACAACATTATAAAATTTAAAAGAAATATAAAATACATAAAATATGGTATATTAAAAAATTAGTAATTAAAAAAAATTTTAAATTATCTTAATATTGACATGAAAGTGTGGATATATTAATTTTTATTTATGGCAATACCAGTGCTTGAAAGTTTTGTGTTTGTTTAAAGGAAAATGTATGCCGAACACATTAGATTATCCATATTGTGTTATAATATTTATCATAATATGGTTACTTGAAACAATAATATGATTATATGAAACCATAATATGGTTATTTGTTGCTATGGTTACTATGATGCTACAACATCACATTATGATTAATAAAACTATATTATGATGAAATATTTGAAGTATATTTAATCATAATATATCTTATTATATTAATAATGATCATAATATGATATTTTTTGATACTAATAATATGTTGCTCTTAGATTATGATTACCACAACCATATTTTTTCTCTGCGTGTTTATGTGGTAGCTAGGGCCAAATATGGACCGATCCCCATAAAGTTTGGTGGATAGATTTATGTTTATATAAAATTTAATAATGTTGAATTTCATCGCGTGTTTGTTGTGAATGGGGCTACGGTCATATATGTGGAACAATCATTACGAAATTCGGCAAGGTCATCGGTGCTTGCATTGAACTTGTTGTGCCGCTTCTGTCAACAAAGCTGTGCTATTTTGATATTTGTAAAAAGTTGTAACATTATAGAAAAAGTACTTGTGTAGGTACTTTGCTTCAAAAATGTTTATTTAGAATTAACTACTTAAGTTAAGAAAATATTTTTTATTATTATTATTAAGTGGAGATATCATGCATATTTGGGGTATATCCAAAATTGGGCACTATCACTACGTGGTAGCTAGTAGTGTTCCTATAAGGAATACCTTTTGTTCGGGTCATTTTAGTGCAAAAACCTTCCCCGGCAAATAGATTTTCTAAACCCTAAACAAACAAATTTACATGAATTTTTAATAGTATAAGTAATCTACATGTTTGGGTACTAAATTTAAAATAGGGATGAACCGCAAGCCCTATATTTGCTTTTTCTCATGAAATTGTAAATGTCGTAGAGTAAATTCGAAAACTTTAAAGCATTTGACGCGGAAACTTTTTAACGCTCGGGAAAAGCTCTTATTTTTTTTCGTCGTACTTTTTTTTACTCTATGTAGGATGGATAGGACCGATTTGAAATTTTCAAAAATTGTGAAAGTTATAACCCTAACCCAATATATAAATAATCAAAATATGGTTCTTATTACATAAAGTAATTGGAATAAAAAATCTAAGTGTACATTATTCTGAGAAAAATTCGCAATACTCTTTAAACACCAACGATAATTATCCCTGAGTTATGTATATAAGCAAGTAAAGTATATTTTTTTTTTGTATTAGAAAATAATTTCAATTGTACACCAGACATCTAAAGTTGTTATACAAATGTATGCGTCACTAGTGTCAACAAAAAGCAAATAAAATGTAAAACAACAACAAACAACAACAACTAGAGCAGGAAACGTATGAAGCTTGCGTTCAATACAAATTGTTGATCCTGTTGAGACAGTGGTGGCGGCTGTCAATATGGTGGTGGTGGTGACGAGCTATTAATTCAGGCTATTGAAATTACTCGAGATTCATGAACAACAATCACACGACAATTATTATCATTTGAACGCATTAATACAATGACAAATAAGGCTGAACATTGGCTGGGCGCAAAACGCAAAGTGCACACCGAATCCAACAACAGTGTGCACAAATCAAAATACAAATTGAAATGTATTTTTTTTTTCATTTATATTTAGGTGTAATAGATTTACTTATGAATATGTTAGTTCGAATGCATAGAGTCTGCAACTGTAGCAAATGCCTGAGGCCACAAAAAGCCAAAAAGGGCACGTGTCCTAAATCCGGTAATTATTTCAACAATGTCAACAATTCCTTTTCATCAAATCCCTTTCAACATCACTGATAAAAAGCAATGAATTACTTAATATCGCATTTAATGTGGCATAAATATACCATTATAAACATCCATACATCCAACAAATAGTCAATTCATAGAATACATACGATAAATAGATACGTGAGAATCAGGTACATTTCTTTAATTTAGTTCTAACTATGTATTCTATGTATTATTCTTACTTTTATTGTTTAAAAATCCCATCTATTTGACAATACTCTAAGATCGACTGAATTCGCTCTGCCGCACTCGCACCCAGATTAAGATAAAAATCAATGTTCTCGTATCACAAGTATTACTACTACATACATACTTGGTTAGTTGAAATTTTGGTTTCTCATGGACAAGTTAATTTATGCTCGTTCCCCAAACAAAATCATGATGCCGATATGCTGATAAACTCTATCAGTGCAACTTGATCTATTCACATGCGGATTGTGCCGATTGACTAAATATGTACGTAATACTGGGACAGACATATCTCTTGTATCTTTGTTTCTCTATTGACATATCTATCTATCGGTAAATTGTTGTTTGTGTTGTTTAATAGTGAACGACCCTTTTCTTGGATGATTTTTAACCTAAATCTCATCCTTTGTGTGATGTTGTCATCTCTCACTAATGCCGAGCTGTTGACATTTTTATATTGTAACAAGTGCTTTATGATCGTTACAATCGCTGTAAACCTTTGTCAGGTAGCCAAGTTTAAAACAAAAAGACACACAATGTAAGAAAAAACACGCATTTATTTTAATCTTGAATAAAGAACCTTTAATTTAATAATAAGAAATGTTTAAGGCATACAACTGAATATTTGTGTAAGTATGTATGTATGTAACGTGTATGATTGTGTTTAGTTTAGTCTCTAAGATCGACAAGAATTATGGTCATTTATTAAAAAACCCAAAAAATAAATGCTTCTAAATTGTTGTTTGCCGCTACTAAATATTTTATATCAGATTGTATTTTTTCAAATTCTGACTACTGCTTTCTGCCTTTGTCGATTTTTTAACACAAAATACAGTTTAAACAATTCATGTTTAGTTGGTCCTAAAGAGTGTACACGAAAAAATAAATATATTATTAAGTAATCTATTTGAAGGAAAAGTTGTATAATGATAAGAAAAAAATAATATGATTCGTGGGCCAAAAAAACACACAAAATCTTGTTAAATTTTTTTGAGAATTTGGATCTATACATACTTCGTCTTTAAAAACTTAATATGTATTTAGTTAAATTTATGCTGCTCAACTTCGAACCAAAGAAATATTTTTTCGTGAACACACTTTACGGTAAGATGGGATGGTTAGTTATTTTGTTGTACAACTATCATCATAGTACAGCAGAATAATAATAGAGACATCAAAATGTTATCTTGATTAATTGTATCTCTGCGGCATGGCTCAATATGCTAACACTGCCAAATCACCGATTGTCTTTGTTTCATCGTTGAACTTCATAATTCAACGAGCCCAATGATTTCCCATATTTTATTTAAATTAATTGTGAATACTTAATTAAAACAAAAGAAACATACCCATATACATACATACACACCATCAAATAAAATATGTTTAAATAGAAGTTAGACGTCGATATTAATTATAAATATTCAATACAATATAATATAGTAAATATTTATGTATAGAAATAAGATTTTTTAAATTAATATGAATTTATTTCAAACGGTTTATAGAAAATTTTCATTTTATGTGTGTAAAATTTCTATAACCGTGTGACCTGAGGCATGTTGGGAATATCCCATTTAGACAAATAAGTTATATCTATTGGGCAGCCTCTAATATGTATAGTGGTTTCGGTATGATTCAAGAACGGGGAACTTGCATATTTATCTGATTAGTTTTCTCCGGGAATGCCCAATATAAATTATTATAACTGCTTCATCTTCTTTGCTAAACAGATCAAATAATTAATTATACCGTCATTCAGTTGGACATTCGCACAGGAATGAACCGAATTATTTTGACAAGGGCTATCAACTCTAGCAACAACAGTACAATTTTTACTAGGGGGACAGAATTGAAAAGTTGTAACGGACTGACTGTTCATTGAAACAAACGCCCCAGATGCAAGTGCGATTATTCATGCACAATATACAGTATAAATCTCTTTTCTTCGATATTGATGCTAGAGACTAATGGGTCAAAGTTGCTGTTTATTTCGGGGACTGTGACGATCATGAGTTTAAAAAAAATGCTTTTTAATAATTATTTCAAAGTTTTATTTTTTGCACTAAGTATAGCAGTTATTATTTGATTTTTATTTTTTGCATACAAAATAATAATTATTGCATGAGTTTTATTTTTCGTTCAGAAAATAATAATTAGTTTTTGATTTTTATTTATCGCTTAGAAAATTAAAGTTATTTTTAATTTTATTAAAAGAAAATCATTTAATAAAACAAAAAAGTTTATATCACTTTTAGTGAGTTTTCAGGCAAAAAAAAAATGAATGATAACAATTTTTGCGAAAAAAATTATGTATTTTCACAAAAAAAAAAAAAACTATAAAACTTAAAAATAAATTTTACTTTTTAAGTAAAAAATTAAAATTAAAAAAAAAATAATGATTCTTTAAAACAAACAGACAAATAAAACTCAAGATATTCATAGTCATTATTTTGTAAGCAAAAACTAAAACTCTAAAAATAATGATTATTTTCTGAACAAAAAATAAAAAACAAAAAGTAACTGTTATTCTTAGTGCAAAAAATAAACCTTAGAAAATAATAATTAAAAAGTATTTTTTTAATAAAACTTATAATTGTTACAGTGTCTGAGCAAAAAATAAATCTCAAAAAATAATGATTACACTAGTTTACAACGATTTTTCTCATGATATTAAACCTATATAGATTTCTTATTTTTGGCCGTCCAAGTCCAGAAAAATATTTAAAAAAAAATCTAGGACAGAAAGAAAATTAGGAGGAAAAAACTTAATATTTACATTTGTAGTTGTTTTTTATATGATATATGTACATTGTACAAACATTAATAATGGCTACATCAGCAGCTGTCAATTAAAGTCCAGAAAACCAAAAAGAGATGTTCCCTGATGGAATAATAATCTAGATAATCAGGTGATTTGTCCACGTACAAAGGGGTACTCACTGATTATAATAAAGAAATTAGGAATTCAAAAAGATCATCATGGGCCAATATTGCGACAAAATTGAGCATAGAAATGGTCTCTGTACGTTCTCAACCAGAATATATAACTCCATCAACTTCTTGGTTACCCTTGTTGAACAATAGGGATAGAGGTCTGGCTGAAAGAATCTTCAGGGAAGAAAGAGTAGCACTTTTACCCCGCATAAATCTCCTGGACTTGATGGCATTTCCCCTTGCCTTCAACAACAAGGTGGAAACATCATTGTAGCACAGCTGTCATTATTTAAATCGAGTCTCACAAATTAACACAACAAATTAACATTATGTTGGATACCTGGAAATTATTGCTATTCTGGCAACGAACGGGCGGACTGCCTAGCAAACAGGGGCGCCCATCGCCCATTTATCGGCCCCGAACCATTCTTTGGTTTCACACAAGGGTATGCCAGAGAAAGATGCGAATCGGGGCACGAATAGGAATTTGCTCGCCACTGGGAAGCTACCACAGAGCTCAGACAGACAAAGCGCTTAATTACGCTATCTAAGGCAAAATCTCAAAAGTTATTATCGCTTAACCAAAACGATCTTAGAATTCTAACGGGATTACTCACGGTACACTGCATTCTCAGATATCATCAAATTATCCTAGGTAAGGCCATATCAAAATTATGCAGATTTTGTGGCTGTTAGAAAGAAACCTCTGAACGCATATTATGTAACTGTCCAATGCTACGATCACGTCGAGTTAGAATCTTGGGTGCTGATTCACTAGCCCAGAAGGATATTTTCAACCTTTCACCAATCAAATCCATTATTTTCATGCGTGAATTGGATCATAAAAGATCCAAAACTGGGTCGTGGTGCTTAGTGCCCTTTCTAATTTAATCTATTTTTTATATGAAAATTTTTACTGGTCTTCCTCACAACACTTTAACACTGGATTCCTGCCACAAATATATTAAAAATTACGTTGTAATCATTTTAAATCTTGGTGAATAAATGCAATTTTTATCACTCACACTTCCAAGAGTTTTTCGGAAAAAGTATAAATGAGAATGTAAGAAATGAACTATGAGAGAAAATAAAATTTTCGAAGTTTATTTTTTTATTAAAAAAAAAATTATCGAAAAAATGACTAAAAATCGGATAAAAAGAAAAAAATGGGTTAAGAAAGTCCTAAATTTTATATTATTGAATTTTTTCTGAGTTTATTCCCAAAACAGGTGCAAGCACCCAAAAATCAATACTCATTTTCAAATATTTTTTTAGCACTATTGTGAAAAAAAATGGAAGTACATACTTCCATAAGAATTACATTTATCACCACTTCAGAAGTAGTACTAAGTGAATTATTTTAGCATCTGTGGAAGTAATGTTTATTGACTTACTATACATGTTTTTGAGGTACAAAAATGTTATTTTGGAGTTTTATGTTAAATTCCTTAATTTGTGTTAATACTATTTAAGTCAAATTAGTTGTATTCTATAAAACTACAATTTCACCCCCAAATAACTTCCAAAAAAGAACATAAAAATTACTTCTTGAGAATGACTTCAGAAATAGTAAATTTGGAACAAATAAAAAA
Source organism: Lucilia sericata (assembly GCF_015586225.1). Taxonomy (NCBI): domain Eukaryota; kingdom Metazoa; phylum Arthropoda; class Insecta; order Diptera; family Calliphoridae; genus Lucilia; species Lucilia sericata. The sequence goes on from NW_023994042.1 coordinate 3,813,504, forward strand.
GACAAGCCTGTGTTAAAATCATCACTTCTTCAGGTCTTTTCAGTACTTCCATGGAGTAAATTCTACTTCTTTTTCGCTTCTTTGGAAGTTCTTTTTTTTTTGCCGGAATGTTAATTGTGTAATATATTAATTTTAGAGGATCGTTTACTATTATCTGATAAAAAAATATTTAATTTTTGGTAAAAAATTCAAATCAAAATATTTTGAAAACAATATTCTGGAAATCTTGCCGCGACATCAAAAATTGTTTTTATTAAAATTTAATACTGTAAGCGCCTTTAAATATACTTATATACAAATAGCTATACCCAGTGTGCTTCGCTACCCTCATCGTAATGGAATAAAATAAATATTATTGTAACTAGATCTGCAATATCAAGAAGTCGCCTTTTATAGATGTACATGTTTCTAGGTTCAATATTGAAAATCTTGGTCCCTGTCAATAAGGACCTTATAAGTTTGATTTTATTATTCAAGTCTCAATATAACAGATCATTAAAGAACACAGTTGTAGAACGAAAAACTATCAGACAGATTCTTTTTATAGATTTTCATTAAATCAGGATAATGCAATTTAATATTTTTAGGTTCAATATTATAAAAAATTCGAAAAGTATTAGAAGAACAAAAAAGTACCAGAAAGTCTACTTTTTCAATTTTCGTTCAATCAGGATACTGCGTGTTTAATTTTATGTTTATATATTCAATATGTTCAAAGTAACAAAGAAACTCTTTTATTTAATTTCATGTTCCTATGTTTATTATTATAGAAAATTCAAAAATACCAGTTAAAGAACGAAAAAGAACCAGAAAATACTCCATTTTAAATTTTCATTCACTCAAGTCCCTGATTGCTTAGTTTTATGTTTCCAGTTGTACCAGTTGATGAATGAAAAATTACCAAAAGCTCAAATTTTATATGTTCTCATTTACTCCGGGCTCTACATGCTTAATTTCATGTTTTTATGTTCAATATTATAGAAAACTCATTATTTTATACGTTGTCGCTTACTTCGTGCTCTATATGCTTAATTTCATGTTTCCAGGTTCAATATTATAAAAAAATTCAAAAAGTACCTTTTAGAGAACGAAAAAGTACCAAAAAGTCCCATTTTATAGATTTGTCATTAACTCCGGGCTCCACATGCTAAATATCATGTTTCTAGGATCATGTAATGTGTTGTCATACTAGGATCTAGTATGACAACACATTATATAGTGATGTCATACATATGTATATACTTTGACAACGGATGGTATTGAAAAATTATAAACAGTTTGGTGTCAATTTGGTACCAGGCGTGTATATTTCTTTTTCCCTCTGCGTACATACATATATTTATAGAAAGTCGATGTTTGGAAATACCTATTTTCGAACAAAAACTAATCACTTTATTCGTATGTTTGTGAGTTTTTAAGGAATGTAATAAAAAATTCTTTTTAATACTTTATTTAGATTATAAAGTGTCTTAATTCCATTGTGAACTTAACAAATGTTATAGAAATATCGATTATACAAATAACCCGCGATGAGCTATGAAACAATAAAGAGCATTTATACTGTTATTAGAAATCTGAAAAGAAGTCACAATTTAATGAAAACCAATATATGGAGTAGTCAAGTTTGTGGGTATTAAAATCTCGAGTTATCAATTTGAAAAGCAGGTACAATTCGGTCTATAAGAACATGATCATTAATGTCATTTACGTCATTAAATTCATATCAACAATAGTAGATGTTTTAAAACAAAATTCTTAAAATCCAATTTTATTTTCTTAAATAAATAATAAAAAGTTAGATGAATGACATTTTTAAGACACAAGACTTTATTCTTTTGACTATAATACTGATCGTACTGATGACAATGATGATGAGACAATGCAAAAACATCACTATAAAAATTTTATTAAAGTTTGAATATTTTTCTTTATTTTTTACTGTCTTTCTTTCTTATCGAAATCAATATCAAACAGTTGGTATTTAACGATCGTTTTAACAAGTTCTTTTTTAACTCTTTTCTCGCTCGCTCTCTCTCTTTTTCTCTTTTCTATTATCCATTCGGTTTGTATGTAAATAAATAATAATAACAATAAAAAAACAGAAGAAATAGATAAAGATTTTCCTTGTTTGACATCAACCACTTAAATGTAAGTGGCGACAACATGCAAGTATCTATGAGTCCAATAAGAAATGTAAATTAACCAAATATGTATACGCACACACATTCGTAGTCATATGTATACATTGATCCCTCAAAAGTCTCTACAATAATTTAAAATCTGAGTGGGTCAAATAAAAATCCTAAATATGTATATGAATGTATTTGCAAGAAAATTGTTCGAAAACGATTTTAGACAAAAACAAGTGAGAGTGTTATATTCGGCAGTGCCAAATCTCATATATCCACCAAATATCAGTGTGATATTACTGATCAAATTAAATGAAGAGGACCTTATATGAGAGATAGGGTTAATAATTCACCGTTTTTCATAAATTTTTTTAGACCAATTTTGGTTCATACAAAACATCTTTACATCGAATATCTCTTCCCGACACTTTCCGAATGAAATTTAGTAGGAAGATTAACGTTCCCATAAATGTGTCTTATATAAAATTTCATAACTGTTCACGTAAAGTAAAGATCTTTAAATTAATTTTCTTATGGACTTATGGATTTTGGATCATATGAAACTTATTTATGTCGAATTTCATCGCTATACTCGTACTTTTGAAACAGATATGCCCATTAAAGCTGTTTTTCGGGGGTCACTTGTATGGGGCCTATCCTAAAACGTGAACCGACATTGTCCATTTTCAATACCAAACAAATCTTACCTATAGAGAATATTTATGGAAAATTTCAATCCTCTATCTCGTTCCGTTCGGACTCTATCGTGCTTTCAACAGACAGACGGACAGACATGGCTAGATCGTCTTAGAATTTAATAAGCACCCAGAATATATACCCCATATCTTTTTTGATAATAGGTATAACAGAAAAAAAAAACGAAAAGCTTAACAAAGAATGTTTAAAATACATTATACAGAGGTAAGAGTTTTCTTTGAGATATAATCAAAACTAGCTTTAGAGCCAAATCAAACTTCAAAGTGCAATATCTCCATATTCTGATCTTTAAAAGCTGAGTAGTCCTAAAGTCTATGTCTCAAATTAAAATTTTGTATTTTAGTTGTTCCGTACCATTTGTATCATTAGAAAATTGCTACTACGAACAATAGATGAAACACAGGGGAGTGGTGTAACATAAAGGCTACTTTATAGGCATAAACTATGGGTACGTTTTTTTTATGGATAGAATTTCTATTTTTTTTATTTCGATTTCTTTTCATTTTTTTGGTAGTAGAAAAGAAATCAGCCTAAATGACTATAAAATGTCGATTTAAACTTGTAACTATTTTTCCACTGTATTTCGTTTAATCTTACATTTCGTTTGCTTAGATTTTAAATGCATCTGAAATGGATACAAATGTGTAAACACACAGAAACTAACATACATATGAATTTATTGAAGAAGCCCTTCAGTATGTATAATTTAATGATTGGATGAATATCTCAGGTTGGCAGCCATAAATTTTAATGTGAAACAAAAAGATTGTAACCCAAACATTCGATGGTCATTTCAGATGCAAACTGTTTTTAATAACGAATTCTTTGAATACATTAAAATTTAAAAATCTGTCGAAGAAAATCCAACAACATACTATTTATGGAAATTGCTTTCTTCTATAACTATACAATCGTATGTAATTTTGGGGGAGATCTCGACAGAGAGGTGTTGACGATATAACGTGGGAAACCATGCTGCACGAATTCTTTCTTCAAATAAAATACGCATAAAATGTACCTGTTATCGTATGAATATTTTTTAAGGTTGTGCACGGACTTGGGGATATAGTTTAATAAAATCATATCGGTATATCTAAATATTTGAAATGTGTTATTTATATTGAGCATATATATATATATTATTGTATATGACTTGACTCAGCTGTACACTGACTCTTACTCGTTTTCATTTATTTATTTCAATACTTGCCTCTAATGGCATCACCTAGTTAAAATATTGATAATGTGTAATTATTAGCATCCTACAATAAAGAATATGGAATATTTAAATTTTGCAATGTTATAAGACCATTTTCACTTAATACTAAACTCCGCTATTGTAAATTTTTTATTTAAAAATGTTTTATATTTGATAAAACACACGTTTTGTTCAAAAAATCATTTAAGTTGTCTTACTAATCGTACACTTTATGACATTAAACCGTCACATTTGTCAAAATATTAGATTGTGTTTAATTCTCTTCACATTGCTGCTCTTCTCCTGTGAACAGCATATTACATCCATGGGTTGTTGCATGTCAGCTGTCAAAGTATTTTAAAATGTAATTCCAGTTAAAAATGTGACCGATAAGATAGACATACAACTTCGTTGCTGGATTTTTAAATAAAAAACATACATGTGTATGAATATTTGTTCATTAGACCGACTCATAGAAAAAAGTGCTCTAGCTACCACTATTAAAATATGTCTTGTCGTGTTATATGAAAATTACCAAAATATTTTGTGTTTATTAAATATTTACGCCTATCAAATATTTGACGAAAATGACGTGACCCCTAAAAAATCGACATTTTAATTTACTTTAAATAAATATTTTTTTACTCAAACGTGTTGTGATAATTGACGTTATCCCTTTAGAATGCCTTTATTATCAGTTTCTACTGTATTTGCAATTAAAAGAGTCACGTAAGGTCAAGAAAACACCTACAAAAGATAGTGGTTACGACTTTTTCGTCAAATATTTCATAGGTGTGAACGTACCTTAACCTTTAGTGAGCTAGACCGTTTGCCAAATCTTATGTACAGAAAGTAAAATAAACAATTTAATCCTTCACTGTTCGGTGATGCTTATGTGAATCAATCAGTCAACTTTGGGAACTAGTATAACCCGTCAATAAACTATGTGGATCTTCTCTGTTTTGGGAACTAGTATAACCCGTCAATAAACTATGTGGATCTTCTCTGTTATTGTATATTAACATTTTGTTAATGGGGTTTTAGGAATTTTGCTTATATTTACATTATTTATGGGTCAATTTTGCTGATTTGAAATAGAAAACTTCTAGAAAGCATGTATAGATAGAATTATTTAAGTTCTTTGGTCTCGAAGATATCGACATTTCAGAAAATTTTTGCAACATACCTATAAACAAATTATTGATATTTGCGAAATTGAAAAAAGTAATTTTAATATGCGCTGATAGTCCTTACCAATGTTTACTGATAATATTTTTTTAAATTATTTATTTTTAACGGCTATAACATTAAGAATTTTTAATTCGTAATTATTATTTTATTCAATCACTAAATGTGGTTCTTTGTGGCCTCCAGTAGGTTAATGTCTGGTATATCGGGTTCGATTCCCACCTGAGGCACTGGTAAAGAACGCACAATAGGCCCGAAAGAGGCTTAAGTGTATTTCTTTGGATTTGATGTACTTATGTATATGCATCCTCCTTTCAAACTAACTAAAATCTGATTCATTGGTAATTCAGCTCTGGGTGTATAAAGACCTACGCGCGTCATTGCCATTATCGTTTAAGGGTAATCAGGCATCCTTCTTTTGCTGCCTTCAAGAGTTTTGCGTTTCACTCTCGCATTGGTTTAATGTGTGGCGTCGCATAAATGTACCGCGTTACGGTTCTTCGAAGTTTCATGCATTAACCATATGCAGTCTTTTTAATAACCTAACAATTTCGTTGATATATGGTGGAGTACCAAACAAAACTCGTTTAAGATTTTGGTGGAGACCAGTTAACTCAGGAGCGGAGTTCGGGAGTTCAAGCTTCCTACACGAAGGTATAGATCGGATTGGCAGTTCTTAGACGAGGCTCTTTTAGGCGAAAGCCGTAATTGGTGATGGCGTTATGAATATTTCAAGGCCAAATAATCCCTCCTTAATCGTATCATACTGTTAAGGGGGCAACTTAAAATTAAAACAAAGAAACAAAATCTGTTTGTTTCATTTTTAAAAATATTTAGTTTTTTTGCACCACAAAGCAAGTAAGTCAATTTTGGAAGGGATAACAAAAACACTTTTTTGCTATTCAAATACAGTGAGTCGGTCTAATATACATACGAAAAATACTGAAATAACATCACAGATAATCGGTATTGACGTCGATAAATAAAATACTGTTCATATAGGTACATATATATGTATAATACACACATGCAGATAAACATATTTGTATATGTATCCACATGTAAGTGTGAATGAAACTCTCAGATGTATTTAATGCTAACATCACAAGTGCTCTGTTATCCTACGATTAAGTTGATGTGTTTTTATATCTTATTTTTTGAGCATTTACAGTGAAACGCAAATGTTTTGAAGTTTGATTTCTTAAACTGACTTGAAAACTTAATTGTCAGATAGATGAAATAATACCTATACATGCATATAAAATTACAACATTCGCAATTCGGGTCTTAGTGTTAGAACAACTCTCAAGTAATCGCCATTAATTTTTTGAGGACGCTCTGGCTTTCGACGGAGACACGTCTCACTCGCACTTGTGTGATACATTACTTTGTGTAACTGTGAAGTTATACATTGTCTGCATCAGCTTTATGCTGTCATATTTCCTCGAAGTGAGGTTATGTTTTGACTGGTGGATACCATAAAATACTCAAAAGGTTTATACCCTGTTGGAGACCATTTTATACTCGGAGCGTTTTTACCCTGGTGGAGACCATTAAAACTCTTCAACTTTACTAGGGAAGTACCATCGAAAACTCGAGATTTAATTAGTGTTTGAAGGTTCTCTGCTTTCTATATGAAGATATAGTTCGACTTGGAGGATTTCATTTAAACTAACGTGGGATACCCAGGCGTTATTGCGTAATAACGTAATAATAAAATTACTAGATCATTATGTTATGTGTGTATGTCTGTTGTAGATTAGATTATAATAGAAAGGAAGAACAGGGAAGGTGCGATTTTCCCAAATATCCTTGTTCGTTTTCTTTGAACTACATCGCATCGATTTTTCATCGAATCCGAAGAAATACACCTAAGCCTCCATCGGGCCTGTTATGTGCTCCTTTACCACTGTCTCTGATGGGAATCCAACCCAGGACATCCGGCCTAACACATTAAAAAAACTATCCACAAACCTAACCAATCTAAACCACTGGAGACACACACATGGCTATATATAGCCTAAAAACAAAATGTACAATACAATAACTCCCTCTAGAACCGATATTAATACAAAATGTGGCAATTGTAAACTTAATAACAATGGAAATCATATTACCAACTGAAACCTGGATCGGTCCATAATTGATTATATGTTCCATATTATAAATTCAACATGAATATGTTTTGTATATTCCCGACATTTTTTTTTTTTTTTGAATCGGTTCATAACTGGTCATCATCAAGGTCCACTACTTAATAATGATGTCGGGATAAAATTCCACACGAATATGTCTTTTACGTATACATTTACAATTTATCATAGCTTCCATATTAGTTCTATTGCCGAAAAACAAACGCATTATTCCCTCCCCACTATAATGGTGTGGGATTTAATAAAGGTCGATTTCTTGTTTTCAATGAAAAAATATTTCATTCTCGTGGAGCATGATCATGGAAAAAAATCTTTTTTTATTTTATTAGAATTTCTTATTCATCAATTAATATTTAATTTTCACTGTTCATCGATTCATATTTAGTTTTCACTGTTAATGGAATAAAATAGTATTTTTGTATGCAAAGCGATCATTTTCCTTCATTATTAAACTCCAACTGATGCCAGCTGAATTGAGATGAACATCAAAGTTGACTACCAAAGCGTTCATCAGTATCATTGTACATGTCAGACCATCAGAGAGCTGTTTGCTGATGCTTTTTGATGGGACAATAAAAAGTTTAAAATATTAACTCGCAGACAAGTCAAAAATGCCACCACATCACATCACAATGTTTTCAAAACGATCAATTTTCAAGATAAGTAATCTTATCGCGGCGGGTGCCCAAGAACTTGTCACTATCCGCGTTGTGGACATTGTAACCATTCGTGCAACAACAATATATAACAACAACATTGCAAGCTAGCTTGCATGCTGTTTTCCTATCCGAATTTATGTGTAAGATTTGGTGTGCGCCTATTTTGTTTGTGTCTTTTTTCTGTCTTGAATCTGAGCGTCTGTCATGATACCCAAGAAAGGGTACGGACAAGTAACTCCTTAAAAAATATACATACCACACTCAGTATGTTTGAAAAAAAAAACCTTTCGAGGGCGTATTAGTAGGCTCTAGTTTGTATCTTCTGCTTTTGTCTTGTAGGTTGCTGCATGTTTCGTATGCTGACTTTGACTCTGACGAGGACAATAAATATCAACTGACATTTAACATCTGTATTAAGTAGAATTTTTCAGACACGTCAGGTAATTTTTGGTATTGAGATAAAAACGAATTACAGTTGCTAATATTGGTAATAATCATATTAACAGTTGCTTCATTAGGGAGAGTGTAGGTATATGTTGAAAATTTGTTACTTGTTTTTTGTATACTTGTTAGACAATATTATTTAAAATCACTTATAGTACCCAATTCTTTATACATATGTACATGTGTATGTACCTCAATATAAAAACACTTTTATATTATTTTATTATGTACTAAATTACATATCAACATCTACATATCGCTCATTTACTACAAGACTTGAATAACTCAAATTTTGGGTTTTTGAACTGAGTACAATATAACAAAGGCCGTTATAATTCTTTCACATAGTTTTATCTATTTAAAAAAATAATATTTTTGCAGTAGGAGCAAGTTTTTTTATTATAAACTACCTTTTTCAAGAATATTTAATAAGTAAACATTTAGTTTAATTTTAAATGAGAAACATATTAATTTACTATCGAAATCTATTTCATTTTTTAAATACCATGACTTGTTTAAAAATTATTTAAAGAAGTTAAATGTCAAAAAATATTCAACGCCGTTTTTTCAAAACTATTTTTTAAGTTATGCCTGTCATGTAACAAATGACCGATGTATTGTGATCAGCGTTACCGTTATGGTTTACATCATTTAAATGTTAATTTGTCGGTAAATATGATGAAATTTAGCACAAATTAGTTTCAAGTACCCATAAACTATTCTGTATTAGAAACATTGCATTATTCTTATCTAAATCCAAACTGTCGTTCAATAATCGGGCTTTGGTTTTTAGAACATTTGACATTTGATAGTGGATGAGTTTTTCGAAAGCTTTGGAGAGAGATATTAAGATTGCTATGTGTTGATGATAATTATTTGTTATATTAACAAACAACAAATTAATGTAACACTTCTTAATACGGTTTATGTTTAAATAGTTTGTTTTGATCATGTATTATTTTGTTATATTGTAATAATGATATTTTTCATAATACATCAGTTCTTATAAAAAAATACTCAAACACAACAGGTTATGAGCCCAGAAATTAATTGAAAAATAAAAATTGTATTTTTGTTTTTTTTTTTCAATCAAAAAAATTTTAATTTAAAAAGAAAAAGTTTTTATCAAGAAAAACTTTTAACATTAAGAAGATGAATTTTTCCAAACATATAATGCCTTTAGCGGGAGAAACCGATTGGCCGATATGGAAGAGAAAAATCACAGATTTTTTTGACTACCACGATGGAGCTCAAGATGTCATCGATAGCAAATTTACCAAGCCTTTATAATTACCAACAACTGCAACAGAAACTCAGATTAAAGTTTATAAAGACTCATATGATCGTTTTAGAAAGGCAAATAGTTACGCCAAATCAATGATCACAAGTGCTGTATCTGATGATGTTTACTAGAAGATTATGGATACTGAATTAACTGCTGATGCATGGGAAGCATTGAAATCAGTATACGAAGCATGTAACGAATTCGATGGAGATGTTTGTAGATTTTGAAAAATTCAAGACGCCTTGTGATATAAAGTCAGCTGGAAGTGAGCCATTGAAAGCCACAGGCAAAGGTGTAATAAAAATTGATTCTAAAGTTGACAATCAAAACGTGAATCTTAAACTTCATGATGTTTGGTACGTTCCTTGTATATCTAGGAACTTATTTTCTGTACTAGCATTTCAAGATAAGAACAAGAACAGTTTATTTTTCTCAACATCAACTAAGTGCACATTAAAAGTAAATAGTGATATGATGCTTTATGGCTATAGTCAAGAAAGTGGTGGTTTGTACAAAGACGATATTAAACCACTACCTCCAGAAAAGGTTAATATTGTTATTAACAAATCAAGCCTGAAACTATACCATGAAAGATGGGGTCATCAGGATAAAAGGCACTTTAAGCATATGATAGAGAACATATTAGGTATAAAAACAAAATGCGATTCTGAAATCTGTGTATGGAAAAGCACATAGATTTCCGTTTGGAACAAGAGTACAATCAACAATCAACTTTTCCAGCTTCTTATAAAGGAAAACGATATTTAGTTTTATGTAAAAATCACTTCACCAAATTTCGATATGGATATTTCGTTGCTCAAAAATCAGAAGTAAATGATACATTACAAAGTATGATTGCTAAATGGTATTTCACAAAGATTAACAGCACCATATACTTTTGAACAGAACGGTTGTTCTAAAAGATATTGAGATGGCCAGAACGTTTATGTACTCAAATTCCGAAATTACGTTTCGAGATGCTTTATTGACAGAATTTGTAAATAGTGCCATTTATATTTTAAATAGAACCAGTAAATCGTCTATAGACAAGAAACCTCGCATTAAACGTTTAAGAATTGTGGGATCTTCTTCTTATTTCCATGTGCCGAAATAAAAGAGAAAGAAGTTAGACAAAAAGCTATAAAAGGTTATATGGTTGGCTATGACGGTGAGGAAAGATATAGAATTTATAACAAAGAGCAAAATACCATTGAATTATCTAGAGGTGTAATATTCGATGAAAAACTAACAGAATGCTAAGAAAATAAAAGGATGTCAAGTGAAATAAAAGAAATTTCTGATAAAAAAAAACTAATTGCCAAATGCACCTGAAGAAACATCTGAAGTTAAGTTACCATTTAAAGATTATAAACCTACATTTGAAAATCCAGTTGAAATATATGGAGAGGAGCCAGAAGATATTAGCGCTGAAGATGCTGATTATGAAGAAGATATTGAAGCTGAAAATGGTGAAGAATATTTCAAAAGGGAGAAAGGCCTTACCATATAAGTGGGTGTTTAAGGTTAGTACTAATCCAGATGGATCCATAGATAAATTTAAAGCTCGGTTAGGAATAAAAGGATTTAACCAACGTGCTGGCATAGACTATAGTGGAGCATTTAGTCCAGTGGCGAAGATGAGTACTATTAGAGCCCTCTTAAGTGTAGCTGAAAGTGAAGAAATGCATCTCTCACAATGGAAAATGCATTTCTTTATGGGAAAT